>NW_028262380.1:65724166-66087500 GCF_047370975.1 Nipponia nippon
TCCTCTGAAGATTTTGGTTGTGTTTGGGTTATTTTATTTTATTTTAGCTGAGCTTAAACTTAGTGTTTTCTTAGGGTAAGTAAGTTCTGGTACTGCAATTCACAATGAGGAAGCTTTTGCCTGCTGTAAACCATGAATAATCCTTCTCACGTATCTAACAATCAGGCCTAATGCTGGAGCTCCCAGAGCCCACAGCTATCTTCCTTGCACTTCCATAGATAATCTGTACTATGGTAATCGGAAAAAAATATCACTCTATTTGGACTGGGAAAAATAAATCACAGAAATTCTTTCAGATTTCATGTACAATATATTTCGGATGACGTTGCATGGAGCCCATGCTAACCTTTTTTCTAATAGGACACAGAAACATCATAGGACTTCAACTCTGGAATAATTCCCCAAGTAGTATCTGCTGTGCTTGAAATTAATATATTGCGTGCATTCAAGTTGATCTGCAGTGGATTTGAGGGTAGATGTTACGTGATTCTGAAGACTGAGAACGAGTGGAAGATGCTGCCAGAAAAAGCTGATCCAGAGGGCAGATAACATTGTTGAAGAAAAGCAGCATGTATTGCGAAGAACTCCATGTGCAAATATCAGTGTTACTACCCCGTCTTCACTTTGTACGGTGCAACATGGACTCCATATCTGTGAAAAACATCAAGGAAGTGAATACTTTATAGTAAAGGATATTCCCAAAGCAGTGTCTTCTAGGAAGATGTTTTTGGGTGTTGCAGGGGTGTCTTTGGGACAGACATGTGGAATTCTGTGACCTTGTGGTGTTTTGGTGTGGTGTTTGGGTTTTGGTTTTCTGGTGTGTGTGGTTGGGTTTTTTTGGTGGTTTTGTTGTTGTTTTTTTGGGGTTGGAGTTCCAACTGAATTAACTACACAAATGGAATATATCAATTTTGTAGTGTCTTCTGGTTACTTCTGGAAAAAAACCCAAAATGAAAGTAATTTGGATGTTATTTCCACTGTGTTACATCCGTTCTCCCCTCCTCTCTGCCCCATCTCTTATGTTGAGGTTGAATATGTGATTGTACTGGGGAATAGGCAGGAGGTACCATGACCGTGTTGAGAAAGTGAGGATTATTTTAATTGTTCTCTGCATTTGTCATCCCTCTGGGTTAAAACTGCCCCAGTGGAGGTAAATGGATCGGATCTTGGAGAAGCCGCCCCAGTAGACTCCTGTTACAGTAGGAAAATAGTGCATAACATTTATTTGGACTTCTGCGACTGTAAGAAAATTGTCAACTGTGTGGCTGAACCAGTGCAAATCCCTGTTCCAGGTGTGTGCTTAGGCTGAATAAAGCAATAGGATTTAAAAGAAAAATTGGCTGCGCTAGCAAAAGTCTGCAGCAGTGGTGGATTCAAAGACAACGTGCCTTTTGGGTGCTGGATTTAGAGTTCTCAGCATTTTGTGAATCAGAAAAAGACATTTAAAATATTATCTTTGAAGGATTTTATAAAAAAAGAAAATACGGACATTCTTCCTGCTGCTTAGGCAGTGAAGTTTTGGCTCTTTAAGCTCAGATGTGGTATTCTGTTTAGTTTACACGTCATTACAGTGAGAGAATGGTATGGGTTTCTGGAGGAAACACCTCCAGAAGCTGTGCTGTTCCATTTTTAACTGTGTGAATCATGCTGATTTGAAGTCTGTTACCTGTGTTATTTCTTAGGGATAGTACACTAAAAGACGACATCCAGTTCTATCTCGTTTTTCTTCAAATGTAAAAAGCTACTGCAAATTTCCAGCATGGGCTGACCGTTTCTGGCTTGTACGCTAGCTTAGCTTTTTTTGATGACTTCTCGTTTCATAAATTGATTTTTTGTATTGTACCAAAATGTTCGTTTGCATCAGTTCCCAATTTTTCTTGCATGTTAGTAAAATCCGGTTTTATTAACACATTCCAGAAATGTATTTCTTCTTGGGTTAGAGAGAGAATGTTTTTCTTTTGTTAATGCTTCTTACTAGTAGTTCATTATCTTTTGGTTTTAAAAGCGTAGTCCTTGTTTGTAGCTGGTGTTATTCTCTTGGCTTTAGCACCCAGCAACTGTCTTTTCTCACAACTTAATCTCTGGGTTTGAATTCTTTAATAATGGGTATTTTCCCTCCATTACTCTAATCGCAGCACCTTTGGAATCATCACTTCTTCTTTTTAATAATTGACCCTTCATGGTAACCTCTCTTTTCGATAATTTAAATAATTAAGTTCTTTACGTTTCTTGCTGTGAGGAATTTTTCTACCCTTGAATAATTTTTATAGCTGTTACTGACCTTCATTTTTCCAATCGCCTTTAAGCGATGAGAGGCAGACATTACAATTCTGTGAAGTATTTCATTGTTGGTCTCCTTAACTTCATGCATGGAGCTGAAACTGTTTCCCAGTTTCCCCCTTACTGCTTCCCTTACTTGAACGTAGTTGTGAGAATAGTCCCTTTTGCCACAGTGTCCAATTGGCTATGTCTGTTGAGGGATTTATCTGCTCTGACCCTCTCAACTCTTGTGCAAGGTCCTGCTTGATAAACTTCAGTATCATGTTCAGAAGATTTGGTCCGTGTTGTTTTGAAGACTAATACAGGGCTAAATACAGATGCTGTGTCATGTCTGTGAGATGTTTTAAAACATGTGGGCACTGATGATATGGTAAAGCAGAACCTGGGCAAGATCAAGCAGGACTTCAGAGCCCTGGGGGCACGAGTGAAGGGGACAGGGGCCCAAGTGATCTTCTACATTATCTTGCCAACCAGAGATAGGGGTGCAGGCAGAGCTTGACACATCATCCAGATCAACAGCTGGCTTTGTGGCTGGTATCATCACCAAGGCTTTAGCTTCTGTGATCACAGGATGTTCTTCGTTCTTGGAGGACTACAGATTACTGGGGAGAGGTGGGATCCACGTACCTAGAAGAGGAAAGAGAATCGTTGCTGGCAGATTGGCTGACTTAGTGAATCATGCTTTAAACTAATGAGCTTTGGGGAATGGGGTCCAAAGCTGGGACACTTGTGTACTCACCAGCAGCAGGGTGGATGAGTGCACCTACCAGAGCAGTGATGAATGGGCCCCAGCCCTCCAAAAAGGTTCCACCAAAAGTGAGAGAATTAACAGTCAAACTGAAATGCTTCTACACCAATGCACATAGCATGGGTAACAACCAGGAGGAGCTGGAAAGCTGTCATCTGACCACTGTTGCTGAAACTTGGTGGGATGAATCATGTGATTGGAGCGCTGCAATTGATGGCCAGAAACTGTTCAGGAGGGACAGGCAAGGAAGGAAAGGAGGTGTTGCCCTCTGCGTTAAAAAATGGATTGACTGCACAGTGCTTTTTTTGAAACAGCAATGCACAGATCGAGAGCTTATGGGTGAAAATTCAAGACCAAACCAACAAAGGAAACCTTGTGGCTGGTGTTTACTATAGACCACGTATCAAGGGGAGGATGTAAATGAAATGTTCTTACTTCAACTACAGGAAGCATCACGCTTGCAGGCCCTGATTCTGCAAGGGGACTTCAGCCACTCTGACATCTGCTGGAAAAGATGATCTTTAAAGTTCCCTTCCAACCCAAACCATTCTGTGATTCTAAAACTAGTTTCTTGTTCTTCAAGAGAGAGAAGACTGAGATGGTGTTGTGCAGACCCGACAGCTGAGGTGTGAGATGAATGATGGCTCCATTGGATAGCCTTGTCTCTTTGCCATAGGAAAAACAGGAATAAATTTAAGCATGTCTCTGTATGATAAAGCCAATGTCTGAGAGAGCTTGAAGGTTCTGTTTGATTAGATTTTAAAGTACATAACTGGTACTGATTTTATTCTAGAATTATTTTGAGAATACTTTGCAATATGTAGATAATGCTGCTGCAAATGCTGTGGAATGTGCACCAAAGAATCAAAAATAATCTATTAGAAAGTACCAAAGCGTTTTACGGTGTTCAAAGCCTGGTCAGTTGTGCTTTGTGCTGAAGGGTATCGGATGTTTTCCTCTTTAGAGTTGTGGGCTTTAAATCCTCCAGGCATATACTAATCAATGCCTAGCGTATAAAATTAGCTATTGCTCTTAACTGCAGTGTGGTTCGTACTGTGAGAGAGGGTGCTATATATTTAAAGGCTTTGATTGGATAATGCCTCAGTCTGTTGTACTCAGTAAGTTTGTTTTCCTTTCTGAACAGGATACAAGGGAGCTTCCAGAAGTCAGTCAAGATGAATATGGTGAAGAGGATCATGGGCCGGCCACGGCAGGAGGAGTGTAGCCCCCAGGATAACGCGCTGGGCTTGATGCATCTGCGTCGCCTCTTCACAGAGCTCTGTCATCCTCCACGGCACATGACCCAGAAAGAACAAGAAGAAAAACTTTACATGATGTTGCCGGTGTTTAACAGGGTAAGCTAGAGAATCTGGAAGAGGTGCTTTCTTTATTTGAATTGACTGCTCATATTTTGTGTTCCCAAGACCTTTGGTTCTAGCACAACAGAAGCTTTTCTTCCATTAGCATCCTTTCAGTTTTCCCCTTCTCCTCGTATAGTGTTGTGTTAGTGGATAAACTTGCAGTTGGAGATTTCCTTCTATTATCACTTTTTCTGAAGTGCAATCCACAGTTGCATGTAGACTGTCACAGAGCTTTTCTGCAGAGCTTGGTGGTGTTACAGTCACCTGATCTCCAACCTAAACTTAGCCACAGCAAGTTCATACCCACTTGTTTGTGTGACAGCACTGTCCTTAAGTCTAAATAACTTTTCTCTCTTCTTTGCATTTATTGTACTGATGCATATTTAAAGATAACAATCATAATATCTCCTGTCAGATTTGGTTTTGCTAGGCTACATGAGCTGAACAATTTTAATCTTCTCTTTGTGATAAATTCTCTATATTCTTATCGCCCTTATAGCCCTTTTCCTATGTATTGAGTCTGAATCCCTCTTCCTGGACAAAGGGGATTTTGAACAAGCAATCTGTAGGGAAGATGTAATAGCCACTTGTACAGTGCCATTCATATTTCACTACTCCCTTGTGCTCAGGCACTGAGATTTTGTTTGGAGGCAGGACTGTGACGACTGTCGCTGGAATTAATAGGAGCTAAATCCTCCTGACGTCTTATGTCACTCAGTTACTCTGCTACTTCGTTGTAAGTGATAACTTTGATGGTAGTTTTAGGGTCTTGAAAGAGCAGTAGGTATAGATCTAGCTTTCTGGTTTGTTTCCTGCTGTGACCTGAACCCTTGCTCCTGAAGCTCTTCTTGGGTGATGGATTTGTGCTTGTATGCGCTACCTTGGAGAACTGGAATAATCCAAAAACTAAAATGCAAAAAATTTGATATGAAAATCAACTCAGCTTTCTCTTTTTTTAGATTGACGTTTTGTTGAAAGTATGGCTTATGATGGTGTTAGACATTGCACTGCTTACATGCCGTGTAGAAAAATTAATCCTAGTCAAGGCATACTATTAATAGGATTTTCAGTCTACTAGGTAGCATGTATTAGTGGATAGATCCCCTAAATGTCATTCCATTGCCCTAGGTCTTATTCCTAGTTCTACTGGTAACCTGTTGTGTGAGTTTGGGAAAAGTAAGCTCAGTTCATCTGCTTCCTTTTTAATTTATCTGCTTGGATTGTATGCCCTTCAGTTATGGACTTTCTTAATTTGTTTTTACAAATTAGCACAATGGAATCTTAATCTTGGCTTGAGCCCGTGAAGGTTATTTTGATGCAGTTATGCTTAGAAATCTCCCTCTGGTGGTTACAGGCTGCTGATGCTTCTGAAAAAGGGAGCATACCCGCTATAGCTGGTTCAGCAGTTAGTTGTAATCTGTGTGTGGAGAAGAAATTTTTTCCTGGCCCTTGTGGTAGTTACTTGCAGTAGCATTGTATCTATGGAAATTGCAATTGGTGATATAACTGGGTTTAAGAAAAACTAGTGCAGCAATGCATGTCCTATTTCTGTACAGCAGTCCTTCCTTTGATTAGACTTCAGAGATGAAAAAGAATAGTTAAGTTTTAATTTCTCTGTTTCTCCCTTTTCTCTTCACCCCTTTCTTTCTTACTACACCATTTTTCACTCCTTTACACCACTTGGCTGGCTTTGTCCTAATTCTCAGTCCCTCCACTTGACCCTGTTGAAGCCTAGTTGTAGCTGCCTCGTGTCTTTGCACCATTGTTCTCTCTCACTGTCCTTCATTCAGCTCATGTGTTGAAGCATTCTGAAAAACGAATCAGTAGCCCCAAGTTTTCTTCTTACTCTGTCAAAATCAGCTCTTGCCTAACTAATCTCAGGTACCATTTAGATTTCTTGAGAAGATGAATGGTTTCTGCGATTTCTGTCTGTGTGAATACATCTTGGCTACTCTTTTGTCCTAGATCCCAGTTTTTCCCTTGTTTATTGTAGGTTTTTCCTCCCCTAGGTTCCCCATGTCTCTGTTCTTTACAGAATCCAACCTGTGGTTGTCTCTCTTCCTCTTCATTCTTGTTTACTTGCTTGGTTTTAACATCACTATCCTCAAACTCTGGCTGTCTTTAATCTGTGACCTTCTTGGAGTTGTCCTTCTTGCCACAAATACAGGCTGTTGCCAGGTGTTGTCACTTCAGTTTCCAACCTCTGTAAAGTCCGAATTGTAGTCTGGCACGTTGAGGGAAGCATGTATCGTTTGTGCTCTTTCACTTCCTTTCTCGCAGTCCTTGACAACCATTATCACTTGTCAGTGAACTGTTAGTGTGCCATAAACAAAACTGATTTCTCTTGGTCAGTCAGGTCTCACCTGTCCCTATTACAGGGGGACTTTTTCCCTCGCATTTCATATAAATGCGTTCTTGTCTTCCTGCGTTCAAGAGGCTGAGCAGTTGTGATGTCATCTATTTATTTCTACTTCCACACGTTGCCTTTTTAGGTTCCTGGTTAATGCCACCTTCTTCTTTTGAGGCTTACATGTAGTGTAGAGTCTGCTGTGGCTTCCTTGGCTTATCTAGCTTTGTGTCTTCTGGAGTGTCAGCTGTCTGTGGTACAGCTTGGTTTGGTACAATCTTGCTAGCTTAGTAACTCTGTGAGTCAGAGTAAGACAAGCTCCGAAATTGGTTGGAATAAAAAGTAGAACAGGAGAAATATTTCATTTTCCAAAGAGTCTTATATGAGATTTTCAGTGGGAGGTACGGTAAATCTCGGTTCACTCTGAGATGGCTTTCCTCTGAGACCTACTTTTGCTGACAGGAAACACTATAACATTGCTAGAAGTTCCTTTTTAAAAATTTTCTCATTTCTCAAACATAGTCCTTAGCTGCAAATGTTTTAACCTCTCAGTTAGCAACTTGATTCAAATTCAGACTCTGAATCCCTCAGTTTCTTTGCACAGTTATCTGTATTCTGTCGAACAGGTTTAAGTGAGATTGAGTCCTTTTTGTGCTACTGCCTTAAGTGAAGTCCACGATGGTGTAGAAGCGTTATCTGTTATAAGATGGGGATGCCTGTGTTAGGAGGAGAAAACCCCAAATAAATTGTGGAGCTCATACCAACACTTCCGTACCACACCTTGACGTGTGCTTCAGAATGTCTCTTCTACAGAGTAGTGAGCTGTTGGAAGTGGGAGCTGTGTGTGTTTGGCTGGGGGGGGGGGAAGAGAGAGAGAGAGAGAGTGTAAGTGTGTGTGTGTGTAATCCAGGAAATAGTTCTGGAAGAAGCATGATTTTTACCGAATGCAGAGCTCTAGAGTGAGGAAGGTAAGTCTGCTTCCCATAGGCATCCAAGTGGCCAGCAACAGGCAGCCAGTTAAATAACCAGTGCATCCAGGAGCTCTTTTGAGGCTTTCTTGCTTAACCATGTATGAGTATTGGTGGTTTTTTGTGTGTGTTTTTTTTTTTTTTTCTCTTCAGAGATATCTGAAGTTTTGTGTGAAATGCAGTTCCGTTTTCTTCCTGATATTTTGAGGATTATTAATCAGTAAATCCAGAGGAGCTGAAGCATTCTTAACTTTGGTTTATAGATACAGCGTGTCTCAAACATGCTGTAGTTTAAACTGTCTTGCTAGTTCTGGTAACAAATGGGTTTACAGACCATTTCTGTTTCCTCATTGTTCAGGGAGGCTTATGAAATGATGAATCGCATAGTAATGAAAAGCTAAATTGGTGCATAATTAACAAAAGACTGGCCCTCTGGAAGAGCGCTCAAAAGGCTCCTTTCAGAGTTCAATGCATTCGCGGAAGCATTGCTCTAGTGGCGTGGTAGTAACGCTTTTGCAGTATATGAAAAAAGTGGACGGAATGATGAAGAGGCTGGTTTTGAAGAAGTGGTACATTGTTTACATTTTCTTGAAAGAGCCTTGCTTTTCCTCATTAAAAAGATGATTTACTGGTAAAATGTTTCATATCCTATTCCTGGTTTTTACTACCACCTTTAGTCAGAGTATATCAACATCCAGTGCAGGTGCTTGTTCTGCATAGTGCAAGGTTGGTTATGGGGCAACTAATTAAAACCAGTTTACCCCAGTCAACCTTTTACTGTAACTTTGAGCTCTCTGCATTTCCTGGGATCTGCTGACAACTGTAGGCAAGCTCAGGACAGGTAACAGGGCTATTAGTTTTTCCTCTTTCCTTGGTCTGAAGTGATAGAGCTTTAAACAGTTAATGATTGCAAGATGCTCTGCCAATGTGCATTCTAGTCTAGGTGACCTTGCTTAGGTTATACCAGTGAACACGCCAGCCTTGAGGCCCACTTCCCTTCTTATAGCCTTGTGGAAGTTAGAGGCTCTCGGATGAACTGGGAGCTGATGCAGACAACTGCAAAAGGAGGTTTTGTGAAAGGTTTAGGGAAATCTGGATTATCTGTACTGGGAATGTTTTGTACTCTGTAATCCAACTGAGCGGTGTTTTTCTTGGTCTGCCGAAAACAGTTGTCTGCCTGTAATGTCTGGGCTCATGTTTGCTTTCTTTATTGATAATGGTGGTTGAAATTTCCTGTATGAGAAATGCTTAAGTTTTTGGTGAAAAATATTTTTATTGTGAGGAAAGTGAGTGTTCAATTTCGATGTTGTATTTCTGGCTCTGTTTCATCATGACGTTGCAATGCAAGTAGGCAGGAAAAATATTTTTGGCTGTTCTGTAATGTGCCAGAGCAACTGATACTAAGGGGAGCAAGAAGTCAAACTTAGACAAAGGTTATTCTGTCTTCTGCCTTTTAACTTCTACTTTAGTAACTTTGGGGTTCCAAGGTAAGTCGGTACCGCAATTATCTTGCATCAATATTACGGATTTCACTGGATGTCCCTAGACTTTAGAGCGACCTCAGTCAAGTATGTCAGCAGCTCAGCTGCAATAGTATAACTGGGTCACGCAAGGAAAGGAGACGAGGGTGAAGCAGCTGTTGAGTCCAAATCAATTGTACTGCTGTAGATCTCATCCTCTTTCTGAGAGGCAAATATAACATGTTGAACTAAAGTTCTGTTAGAAAAATACTGTAATTTGTTAGGCTTCCTGGCTCATCGGTGACACTGCTGCAGGTTACGTAAATAGCCACGAGGGAGAAAAATGTAAACAAGCAGAGAAGTATTGAGACCGTTCAGGTGTTTAGCAGGATATTGTTGTTTTTTTTCAGCACTGACACAAGTGATGATACCAGAATTCGAATTGCATGCTGTGTTTCATAATGAATATCTTGGGTTTACTGTGACTGTTTTAGTGCAAGGATTACATCAGAAGTGTGGATGGAGATTCCTTCTTGTGTGCAGTCTTGAATGAACAGTAAATTACCTCAACAACTAGCTAACCCATTTTGAGATAATGTTGTGTTCCATAGCTTAGTGCGATACCACAGTTAACGCATTTCTCCCTGTTAAATGTGATTCAGTAAATGATTTAATAACCAAATTAATGCTTAATCATGAAGAATAAGTTACTAGAATTAAGTGACAATTTATGAAAGAAATTCCCTAGTAACTACTGCTGTTATGTTCAGGAGGATAGAGGAGAGTAAGGCCTTGGGATGCCAGCAACGTGGGAGCCTTCCTGGTATTGTCAGTTTATCGAGGGAAGACTTAACAGGGCAGTTCTACTGTGCCTTCTAGAAGATTTTACACACGTCGTTCTGTACATGCAGTTCACCCCTGTGGTGAAAGGTCCAGCAGGTAGTAAAGGAGTTGCTCTTAAAAACAGAACTCCTGTTGGAGAACTTGCTCTGGTATCTAGTCTTTACTCCATTATGTGCAGTCTCAGTCTTTTCGGGCTCTGTGGGGTTTTAATGTTGCAAGAAAACTTGTGATGCCCTTTTCCCCCTTCATTTATCAGATCTTACCTCCCTGAATGATGACTTAATTCCAGCTATGAATATGCACTGTGAAAACCAGTACAGTGATGAATACTGCAGCAGGAAAAGAAAAACTTGTAATCTCCGTAGTAATACTCCTTTTTCTCAAAGGAAGGTGGTAGTTTGTAGTGGTCCTTGTAAACTGAATGACTTCTTGATGCATCCATTTTTCTCTTGTTTTAGGTGTTTGGAAATGCTCCTCCGAGTACAATGACAGAAAAATTTTCTGACCTCCTGCAGTTTACTACTCAAGTGTCACGATTGATGGTGACTGAAATTCGACGGAGAGCATCGAATAAGTCCACAGGTATTGCGTGGGGCACAAGCTTGGGATTTGTGAGATGTGCATCATGAATTTCAGTTGAGTCAGAATACTATGAGCTGCCATACATAGCAACTGTGCAGGCTCAGAAATTGAAGTCTTTGCAGCGAAAATGCATTGTCTTCCGTTTCTTTGGGCTGAGAGAGAGGAGGAGGAGGCTAGAGTTTTTCTCTCTGGGTTGCGGAGAAAGCTGAGTTCCACAAACTTGACAATACATCAAAGAGAGAGGAGTGAGCTAAGTTGCATCACCTACTAGTAGAAGGAGACCAAGAGCATGCATGTGGACAGCTGCTATAGCTTGCCTGAGGTGCCTGTTGGTGGTGCATTTTGTCCCTCGGATATGTTAACATTCCAAAAACACGCATTTTTAAACGAGCTGTTGGCCTGGAAGCTAATAAGATGTGAAAGTACACGTTAGGACCAACACTGCCAGCCCTAGAAAAATGTTAGTGGACCCCTCTTTTGCTCTATTAAATGTCAGGGTGAGATTTGGTTCGGTTGAATCCTGAATGTGTCAGAACCTGACCATGTATTGGGAGTTGCATAACCAAGGACAGTGCGCCAAGAAGGCATGTTTCATTAGCTTTCCTCTTTGATTTCCTCTTCTGAAGAGGAGCGCTTCCAAGAAGTATCAAGTTTTTGTCTACTAGATAATTTTAAGATCTGTGCTGGCTTCTCAGTTTGGATTTAGTGGTAAATAAGGAAATAGTGGGCTGCAAAAGGCTGTACAAATTATTACGCATGAAGTC
Source organism: Nipponia nippon (assembly GCF_047370975.1). Classification (NCBI taxonomy): domain Eukaryota; kingdom Metazoa; phylum Chordata; class Aves; order Pelecaniformes; family Threskiornithidae; genus Nipponia; species Nipponia nippon. The sequence continues at coordinate 65,735,520 of NW_028262380.1, forward strand.
AGGAGTCACAAACTGTGCCAATTACAATTTCTTTCCGTTTTAAGTAGAGTGACTAACAGTGAAACATTCCAGATGGCTAAACAGATACCATAGACAAAACCTGTTCTCTATGGGTAAACAGGCGCAAAATGTCTTTTCTTTGGGTATTTAGGGGAAATGAATGTCCAACAGCCGTGCTGGCAGAATGGTGGTGTATTTGACCTTTTTTTCTGGGGAACATCTGTTATGCCTGCTAGTCAGTTGGATTCTGCTAAGAATGGCCATTTTTGTGTTTATTACTTAAGCCATACCTCTGCTTGTTGCTCCAAGATAATCCACTTGTCATCCTTGAAACCTCACAAGTCAGCGGTAGATTGTGGTGGTGGTGGTGGTTTTGGGGGCTTTTCTTGCTTTCTACCCCACTTGGAAACTTAACCAGAGTGACTTATAAGACAGTTTGGTACTTTTCTAAGCTTTAATGTAATGAATACCAATGTTTTTATTAAAACAGAAAGCAGTCATTTTTCCTCTGTTATCAAGATTGCTATTACTTTGGTCAGTAAACCCTTTTCAGACCTCACGTAAGAAAGCCCGAGAGGTCTGTGTTCTGCAATTGTGTTGTGACTCTTGGCGGGACTAGGGAGTTGCAGTTCGCTCTCCAGAAATGACCAGTTAACAAGCTGCTAAAACTCTAGTTTGCAGACTTTTGTGTGAAACTGTTTAGAGCTAGATAGATATTTCTTGCAATATTGAAAGAAATAATAGAAATTCTTGGCTTTTTAGAATGTGCTCTACGTTAAAGACATCATATTGTGCCTATGGATTGTGAAGGCTCTTGCATTTTTTTTTTTTTTTTTAAATTTCCATTCCTTTTGTGTACCATACCAAAAGATACAGCGTATCTTAATGGCTATTAACAAGTAATTATATCTCCTAGCATGTGTTTAAAAGTGAAAAACTTCAGTAACAACTATATTCAGGAAATCTCTCTGGTAATATCGAAGTGCAAATTCCTGATGGTGTGAAGTGCTTCATTTAAATCAACAAAATTACGGAGCTTGTTTTAGAGACAAGCTTTCCATACAAACATTATCAAAAGTCAACTTTAGATAGTTAACGGAAGGGAAGGAATTTTACAAGAACTTACTTTCTCTCTTTAAAGAGATAAATACGTTGGCAGTATTTTGCAGTTGGGAATGTGGTATGATTAAATCTTATGTGTTGGTGTGTTGTGTTTTGCCCTTTTTTGGGGTGTGTGTGTGGTGGTTTTATGTGTGTGTTTGGTTTGTGTCTGTCGTCCCCCGTCCCCCCCATCTCATAATGGAGCACAGAGCAATTTTTTTCATCAGGCCTTTGAATATTTATGCTAATAGCTATGTGAGTAATGCCTACCATCGTGGAGGCATATCTCGGTTATTCTTGGCAGACTGTAGTAGTTTTCTCAGAACAGTGTTTTGTGATTCAGTAGTAACTGTGCCAGCACCTTATCTTAAGTAGTCTCCGAACATTGGCATTCAGTTACATGTTCAACTACAGTTTCAGCTGTCTCGTTTCTTTAATATGGATGTAACCTTGGAGTAAGAAAAACGAAGCAGTTAAAATTGAGTTAAATTATCTTGCGCGTTTAAGTCTTTGCTGTACAACAGTGATAATTTACAGATGACAGCGGTAACCCTATTTATGAGGATTAGTGCATGGTTTCCCTTGCCCTGGGGTATCTAGTCTGTTTTAGAAGATGGTGGGGTCATGGTTGAGATAGCCCTATATACTTGAGATTTTTAGCTCCCAAATTTTCCAGACATAAATCCAATTCTGTGTCTGAATTGGATCAAAAAGTTGTGGTAGTACTATGCTAAAATGTATGTTCAAACATCTATTTCTAGCATAGTCTCAGTTCCAAAACGAACCTTTCTTTGGGAGCAAGTGTATCTGGCTTAGGGCTGAAGAAGATAGACTTCTTAAAAAAGGGACAGGGATAGCTTGGTATTGGACAGGAATCTTGGTAGAATAAATGTGGCTACTAATGGCTGCTTTGGCTACTGATGCTGGAGGGGAAGCAACACTTTTATTTCATGTATTTTTCAAAACACATACCCTGGATGCAATTGGTTCTTTTGTGATTTTGCAAATATTTCAACAGCATGTCTAGAGTGTTTGGCACATCGTCAAAGATAAGCATACAGCAGGGATAAGCATGTTTTGGCACATCAATACAAAGATAAGCATAAGGCAGGGAAGGTTAGTTCAGGCGATCCCTCTGGTGCGGCCAGCGGGACTTGTGTGTCATTTCAAGGTGTCTAGCTGGGCTGATATACACGGTGGAGTGTGGTCCCCAAAGTCCTCTGTGTGGAGGCGGCTGGTGTGCAGGTAGGCAGGAGACCTTCTCTCTCCATGCCACAGGTGCCGTGAGCTGAATAGCCTGGTTACCTTTTGGTTTATCATTTCAGTGAGTACCTGTACCTTGTACATGATAAATCCCAACTACTGAACAGTTTGACATTGCAGACTTAAAGGTAAGTGCATAAAGCTGTCCTCCCCGGTTCAAACTGTGAACCTGTGTAACCGAGCGGTGGGTTCCCGGCTGTGGTCACTAACAAACAGAAAGCAAGAAACAGGGCAAGTACAGAGTACAGCTTTCTCTCTCACTCTTAACAGCTTCTCATATTTCAGCAGTTGAGGGTGTGCAAACCTGTGATTTGGTACCCTGCAGTGGTTCTCCATGTTTACTAAAATTGGTTTCTAACTCAGTCCTTTGTCTGCATTTCAAGCACACCAAATGACATACTGACAGCTCCCATTATTTAATGCATTAGGATGTATAAACAGTTGACATCACAGGGAGGTTCAGAATGATTCCCTTAGTGATGGGCAGTCCTGCAACATGGAAGGTCCTTCCCCAGTCAGAATATGAATAAGTGGTTGTGGGGAAAATCTGTGACACCTGTGCAGAAAGGTAGAAAATTGAAGAATGAGAAAGCAAAAGGGTTCATCACAGGGCTGGAACGTTTTAACCTCCTTTCAAGGTCAATTTCCAAAATTTCCAAAGTTCGGGGTTGGTTTGGTTCGTTGGTTGTTTTTTCTTTTTTAATCATTTCATGTGTGCTAGTGTGTGTACATCACTGTTTTATGCACCTTTTAAATTCAATTTAGTGGTGCTTGCTTCGTTGATTTCATTCCATATTTGCAACATTCTCTGTATGTATTTGTCTCAGTATTTACTATTTAATGCTAAATTTATTTTTACCATACCTCTAGACTGTTCAGCTAATTCCTCCTACCTCCAGAAAACCACATTTTCAGTTACTGTTTATACCCTCTGAATGTTGTGATGTGTGCGTGTGCGTGGTCCCCTGTCCTGTCTGTGTCCATCCCCCCCTACTCCTTCTTTCTCTTCCTCTTAATTTCACTGATTTACTCAAACTGTTTCACCAGTGAAAATGCTTTTAACCTCTTTAGGCATTTCTCTAACAGATCTGCTGAAAGACTATCATTGTCTCATCTTCAAACCACTTTGGGAGACCAAATTGGTAAACATTCATCCCCATAATGTTTAACCATTGCAGAAAACCACATCAGTGGTTTGTATTTGGCTTCTGACAATGCCTACCTTTATTCCTTTTAAAATTCCATTGATGTGAAAACTCTGCTTTTATTGGTCACTTTTGTTGCAGTTTATCGCATCAGCAGAACTAATTTTATGTTTGCCTTAAATACACAAGAGTTAGTGTTATTTGTTCAAGTGCATATCTCATTTTGGGTATGTTACTGACAGTAGTTAAAGGAAGCTTCTTATCTTCTACTAATAAGTAGCCTTTCGGCCTCCTCCCACAATGAAGTCTGAAGTTTTCCTGATAATGTTACTTGTAGTGTCTGTTTCTCTTTGAAGAGTTGAGGATCTTTCTTGCTAAAATAAGTGGACTTAGGCATTGCTTTCAGACTTTTTTGGTATGTTTGTTTAACTTTTCTTCTGTTGAAAAGAGAGTATGTTGGAAATAATCTCACATGCAGTGACTACATGTCTTGTTTTTTTTCGTTACATATACATATACATATACGTTTCTCCTGTCCTGTGGGTGACTTTGCTTTACAAGGTGATTCTGTTTTGAATTTATTGAAATTGCTCTGAGAGGGCTGTCCTCTCAGCTACTCCTCAGGAGTCAGTTCTGATCAACAGCTGCTGTATCTTGTTACTTTCAGTTAACCTTCAATTTATTTTTGATGCTCTTTACCGGATTTTATGCAAGGCAAGTGTAGTGCAATATAGTGCCTTTCCAAGAGATCCTAGAAAACCTGTTCTTTTATCGGCTGGGTTAGTGAGGCTAAATGCTGGCACAGTTGAATTGTTTATCTTTGGATGAGCAGCCCTCCATTTCTGCACGCTGCAAAGTCATCAGTCATTTCGTATCTGCGGCTTGTGATGACAGCACTGCACTGCTCCTGATGATTGAAGGAAGACTTTTTGCCATTCCATTTTTGTTTGGGTTGATACTTCTCTCTTACTACCTAGGCAGTTGGAACGATTCGTATTCTTTAACTCTAGGTATCTGACTGTGGTTTCCAGGCATTCCCCATGAGAAGCAGAGACTTCTTGAAGGCTCGATTAGAAAAGGGGTCCCTGACTTCAGCTTGCTCCCCACCACCCCCCGACACACCCACCCATACCTCCCACTCCCCTCCCAACCCCTTTGGCATATGCACAGGTATTTTTTCCACTAGTATTCCACTCTCAGATAAGAATAAACTATACAAAAGTCTGATGACACTATTATATGCTGTTTATGGTACTAGAACATCTAACTAAAAGCTTCGTGTACTGAATTTGTCCTTAGTGCTATTGCTGTAGGCAATAAAGTTGCTTGTAACGCAGCGCTGCTTTTTGCTAGCAATCTGAATGGGTCTAATCCCATTGCTTTCCATCTGCTGCTTTTCTAAAGTCCAGGACGCAAAGCACCCGTGTTATCTCTTATGTATGAAACAAATTCTAGTATTTTATTCCACCAAGCCTCTATCCCATATATACTGAATCCATGCTGAACAATCTCGCTGCTGTATTTATTAACCAGGTGACTACGTAATCGTGGTTATACCTATGTGTACATGCACAGTTGTCAAGTTATGTATGCTTACGTATTATTTTTTAGTTTTTTCTCTTTGCTCTTTTGCTGTTTTTACTAGCTAGCATATCCCAGTCCTAGTGGGACTAGTTTAGTGGTTTGTTCTGCAGAAGTTGAAGGGCTAAGGACATCTGGGTGGGGTGCATAGAGGATGCTATATTAAAAAGGTGACTTGAGCACTTCAAAACCAGGAGAAAGGTACAAGAAATAAATTAAGACTGGTGCTGATGATGACAGAGATTAATCTTAAATGATAGTGCTATCAAATTTGCTCAGAGCATATGACAAGAGAACTTCTTCCTGCACTTAAAATGCTGTCTGTGTTTTAGGTAGTGCTTAATTAAGACTGACAGTTTTGAAACTGCTATTTATAGTGTTCAACTGCTATGCCATTTAGGATGCCAGCAGCATGACAGCTTTTTCAGAAGCATATACTTAACCCCTGAGACTCGCTTTCAAAGGTTACTAAAAGATTCTGTGTTCCACAGGTGGCTTTTGGAGACTATGCCCAAAGGAGACTGTGCACGCCCTGTTTGGTACCAGTCGTACCTGCTTACAGTCAGAGAGAGAGACACTGATTGCCTAGGTCTGTCTGTGGTCAGATAGAAAGAACGGCCTACTAAATTGCACCTAACGCTGGGCTGGTGGGGCACTGTCATTGTGGAAGCAGTGTGTGCTTTAGACACACTTGACACTCAAAATTTAGGAAAGTGCCTTTTGCCAGGATTTCTGGCACTTTGCGTATGCCTCTATTGTAGGAACTATGTCTGTGGCATGGCTGTTGTGCTTTCTGAGTTGGTCTGCTCATACACCCAACCATCCGGGCAATGGTTTTGGAAACCAATGTGCCCACCAGGTACTTCAGGTCAGCATGCTGGGAAGTTGCTGCATGTCCACATTTGTGTGAGTTTTAAAAATTGCCTTACTTTTCACCTTGGTATTTCAGGCTTTGTTTTATCTCAGTCAGTCTCATGCAGGGATTTGGTAGGTTCCTCTCCTTATTTCAGCACCAGAACTGGAAAAGCCAGTGGTTTGTACAAAAACCTGTTATGGAAATAAGGCTGCAAAACAAAAACATGGGAAAATAGCCATTGCACAAGTGAACTAAATCTGGATTTGTACCTTAAATCTGTCTCTCTATCTTTTTTGTGGGATTATGACTATAAAAAGGTTTCTGGGCTTTAGGGAAAAATACATCCTCTTTGCACTGGAAGGGAATGAAACTGACACCAGCGTGGGTGAAGTGAAATCCCCGAGTGAGACATCAAATAGACCTCTTTCCGTGCAAGAGAAAAATCATAGAATAAGAGAGATCTCTTGTCCGACCTGCTTACAGCCAAACCAACCATGAGATGGGACCAGGTTGCGCAGGGCTCGATCCTGTCTTGTCTTGAAAACCTTCAAGGCTGGAGACAGCACAGCCTCTCTGGGCGCTGTTCTGATGCATCTCTGTCTTCAGGGTGGGGGAAATTTCTCCTTATGTGCAGTTTGAACCTCTCTTGATTTAAGCCTGTTGTCTCTTGCCCTCCAGCCATGCAGGGCTGTGAAGAGCTGGGCTCTGACTTCTCAATAGCTGCCCCCAACCGTGGGCTGCTGTTCGGTGCCCCTGAGGCTGTCCCCTCTCCCTGGTTCCTCAGCCTCTCCTCACGGGGTTGGTGCTCCAGCCCCCAAACATCTCGATGGCCCTCAGCTGAACTCCTGAACTCCTCTTCGTCATTGTCTTCCCTGTATTGGGTTGGGACCGAAACTGGACGCAGCATTCCACACGTGATCTAATGAGCGCTGTGTGGAGTGGGGTAATCACTTCCCTTCATCTGCCAGCTGTCCTCCTGTTGATCAGAGTGTTTCTTTACACCTTGATTTTTGTTACGTTGATTCCCAGTACACGTGATGGCTGATGGCTTTGGCCCTGTATGGTGATAGTCTCGGGAAAAGTTAATGTTAGGAATGTAAAGCAAATAACTGTGGACATCATCTAGGATCACCTACTTTATAGGTTTCCTAGTCCAGCTCAGTTTACAGTGTGGTGCTCCAGAAAATTATCTTTTCAGTGTAGTCAGTGCTAGAAGTTTGAGAAGTATAAATATAAAATGTATTTATTTTAGAACAAACTGCTTCACAGGTATGTGCTGGGGAATCTGGACAGCAGACGAAGCAAGCAAACCAAGATTAAAATTTGATTTTTCTTCAGTTGCTGATTTATTTCTCTGTTAGTAATTCCTTTGTAATTCCTTTTTTAAGCAATATTATACACCTTCCTTTTCTGTCCTAGTTGACACTAAAAGCACTGAAGATGATTGATATGCAGTTATTAAGAAAAAATGGTTTTAGATTTCCCTTAGGGGTAACGGACAGTCATCATGACTGGCATAGATTTCTTAACGTAAGCATGTATTCAGACAGCAGTGAAATAGGATTGCATTTTCTGTTGATTTACTTATTGAGGCTAACTTGTTTACTAGGCTGAATATTTATCTTTGGCTCTGACTGATACAGACTAGCATCTGAGTCCAGAAGTGGTCCCTGGATCATAAGAATTAGCCATAAGTTGTTAGCGTTTTCATTTTTCAAAAAAGGTAGGGTGGGCATGTGGTAATTGCTGATCTTAGTCTTAATTTTACTTTTTGTGCCTGTTTTTTTTTTATTCCTTTTGTCTTTCTGCACCTCTCCTTCCCTCCAATCTTTTCCCATTATCCTCTGCACTATTGTTTCAGTGCAGTGCTTTTCAGAAATTCAGTATCAGCTTTTCCCCACTGAGACCACTAAGTGATGGTGACTTCACGTCTCTGGAAAAGAGTATGTTGTATTTGATAAAGCCAAAATACTCAACGAAAAGTTGCTGCATGTTACTGAAATCTGTCTGCTGGTTTCAAGGATGATGCATGACCTAAAACCACACTTTTTGCAGCCTTGCTAGTGTCAAAGTCAAGTCCGTGTGGAAGACTGGAATGTGTGCCTGGAGAGTGTAGGCCTAAGCCTAGTCCTTTTTTTTCAAGTAGTGCTGCAGAGGTGAATTCATGCTCAGCGCTCGGGACTGTTGAGAGGACGTGTTCCCTTCTGCAGAGTATCACATTGAATTCTTATTGCATTTTTTAACTGCTCCCCTACAGAGGCTGCAAGTCGTGCCATAGTCCAGTTTCTGGAGGTCAATCAAAGTGAAGAAGCAAGCAGAGGTTGGATGCTGCTCACCACAATCAATTTACTAGCTTCATCAGGACAGGTTAGTCTTAAACAGCAAGGCTAAAAATAAATTGTGGGGTGGGAAAAACAGAAGCAAGAAAATAATGAGCTGCATGAACATGCACTACAAGATGTTTTAACTATATTCTGCTTTCTGTGTTAAGATCCTTTTTCTGTTATACTGCCACAGAATTTCTGCTTTAGCTCCCTGTGGTTTCAGTTGCCTACAAAAATCATTGTTTTGGAACTTTAATTTATGATGTTCTTTTGAATTATGCACACAACTTTTACTGTTCACCAAAGGCTTCTCTTGCATGCTGCTGCTTAGTGCCCCATGAGATGCATGTCACATACAGCACCTAAATCATTTGAGCTTTGAACCTGGGCTCCTCGTTCAAGGAGGGCAGCAGCAGTTGCGAAAAGCAAAAGCCAACAGCAGCGATGAGCGGGTGATATCGTGAATCTTTACTGCCTCTGCTTTTGGTCCTGCCCTCTATCAGAGAGTCATCTCTGGCAGTGTACTGGACAGCTGCGTGGTTTGTTCTTTCTGCTCTAATCTGCCTTTATAATTCAGCACATCATCTCATCTGTGTTTAGTATGTCACCAGCCTCCACCCCAATTTGTCTTTTCTTCCCACTGATGCTTTCATGTTTTCTACTACCTTGCTCCTTATGCCTGCTTATACCTTCTTGCCAAGTGAGTGTATAAATTGAATAGTCCTCCTCCCACTCCCATTTCTGCTGCTACAAGGAATGGATAGCTAATGAGGGCTTGGCTGAAGGTCTTGTAATTAACTTGTAAGCTTCTGTCGGCAGTGACTGTCAGTTGTTGTTTCTGTCCTGTGTAGTGACTGCTCCGGACTGTGGCTGTTAGATGCTATTGTCATGTAAATAAATTATGGTCCTATTTTTAGGGTTACTGTTTAGCTAGGTGTTCAAGAATAGATGGTAAATCTGTACTGCAGCGTGGACACCTACCTCACTAAAGGTGTGAGAAATTAAAACCAGCATTTAAGAACTGCATTACAAGAGTGTGACTTTTTGAATATAGTAACATGCTGAACTGTTTTTTTGCTCTATTTTCTTTTTCCCCAGAAAACTGTGGACTGCATGACTACAATGTCAGTGCCTTCCACACTTGTTAAATGTCTATATCTGTTTTTTGACCTTCCACATGTGCCTGAGGTAGTTGGAGGAGCACAGAATGAACTACCTCTCGCAGAGCGCCGAGCGCTACTACAGAAAGTCTTTGTACAGGTAAGAAAGGTAAAATAGGTCATGGAGTTTGCAAGAGGAACAGAAATGCTTCATGTGAGAAAGTCCAGAAACTTTTCGCTTGAACCAGGTTTTGCTCTTCCTTGATTCTTCACAAACTAATGGCTCAGAGTAGGATGGATTTTCCTGCAAGCACAGTGAGGTTGAATTTCTACCCCCTGTGTGATCTTTGTCCTCAGCAAGTATCTCCTCCACAAAAATGCATGCAACTCTTCTGTGCAGCTGCTTAAAAGGAGCAATATGTTGACTATTATTCTGTTTTAATCTAACTGGTCCTAGTCTTTGGTATCTTTGGCTGTTACTGATGGAAATAGACACAGTAAAAAACATTAGTATTGATGATAATCTATGAATTAATTTAACATATTCTATTTTCCCTTTAATTATGGAAATAAACCAAGAATATGGAGACACATCATTTAGACATGGGAATGAAGCATCTGAGCTTGCAGTTACAATTACAGTTATCCCGGGAGACCAGGGACTCCATCTGACCTGCTCCTGCTTTCTGAAGTTTCAACTGGAGATCTTGCAAAAAAATTCCCGTATGTTCTCCTGATGAAACTTTTAGAAGGAGCTGACAGTTGCTGTTAGAAAGGGGTTGATGGTCATACTACCAGTTTCCATGTGCAAATTGGATGCGTCTCTATGTAGGGTCATTGTAGTCACATATGCAAAACCATAGAGGTCTATCGGCAATCACATCCTTCAGGGATTTGAAGGCAGTGTTAAGATTTACAAGTATAACATTTGAGAGGCATTTTGGTACCTGTACTACAAAAATAAAATGAAAGCCTTATTCCCATAATTACTAGCCACAATGTCTGCCCAGTAACAGTCACTACATGAGAACATACCCATTTGCCTCTTTTTTTTGTCTTAATACTACAGGCTGTCTTCCAAAGCAGAAATCACAGTGTGCTGTGAGCTGTCTTTCAGAAAATGCTTTGCTGTGTTTCAGTCAGCAGGGTTAATAAATGATTAATGTTACCACGTAGAGTCGTCCGCTCCCCCCCCCCCCCGCCCCGTGCGCCCCGTCCGCGCCCCACCCCCCCACCCCCACCCCCATACTACAGCTCAGCTCTTTTCTGTCCCTCTTCAAGGGCTGTAAAGTGGTGCTCTCAAATGAGCTGGCTGGAATGGGTGAGGTTTCAGATAGCTTCCAAACCTCCTCCGGACACAGGCAGCTGTGCAAAGCCTTCCTGCAGTTTTCTAAGAGGGAGCCTCTGCTTTTCCTGCAGAAGACACAAAAAGAACATCCAATGTCCTCAAAACATGCAGAAAAGGGAGCGCAACGTGGTAACTTTGGTTGCATGGCTGCATTTTGTCTTGTTTAAGGGAACCTGAAAATTCAGATCTAGGAGTTAGTCATGCAGGTAGGTCTACAGTGTTGCTGTATCCTTTCCTGCTATGCTGTTTTGGCTGTCTTCATTTGGCCAAGATGGTATGGATGCTGCTCTGCTGACAACATATCGATAGCCTTCTTCCTGCATTAGGAAGGGATACAACAGTTTGCTTCGCAGAGCCTCTGCCCCACTGCAGCATTTACACCTGTAAATTAGGTAACGGGCAGATTCTCCAAGAATGGAATAACCTGGTATCCATACAAGTACATTGTATCAGCCTAAGAGATTTCAACTCTGCTGCTAATCTTTTGCTAGTCATTTTAAACTGAACTGGGACTTGAAATAACGATGTGTTGAATAACCTTGTCTTCAATTCAAATTACAGAAACAACACACAGAGAAAACAGCGCATTGCCTTTTTTTAATGTGTCTGCCAAATGGGAGAATGTTCCACCTTTTACTAAGTCTAGACAAAAATAACAATGATCAGGGTATTAATGCTAGATGTTTAATGACTTACTGTTTCAGATCCTGGTAAAATTGTGCAGTTTTGTGTCCCCGGCGGAAGAACTGGCTCAAAAGGATGATCTCCAGCTTCTATTCAGTGCAATAACCTCATGGTGCCCTCCCTATAATCTGCCTTGGAGGAAGAGTGCAGGGGAAGTACTAATGACCATATCGCGTCATGGCCTTAGTGTCAATGTAGTGAAATACATTCATGGTATGTGTCTTTATCCAATATTATTTATTGTTTTTTCTGTTCTTCTTTCATAGTTCTCTTAGTTAGGGAATAGGCATGAAAATAATAGATGAAGGGAAGTTTACAGGCTTTTGGTTTTTTGTTGTTTTTTTTGTTGGGTTTTTTTTTTTTTTTTGGACATGTAGGCATTTACATACAGGTAAAATTTCAGAGCACTTGTGTAGTCACGAGAGAGGTGTTAGTAGCTGAGTCCATATTTCAAGTTAACATTGGAAGACGGAGTTTCTTCTCACGTTTTGGTGTAGAGTTTATGCTAACCAAAAAGAAAGACTTTCAGCAACTTTAGTAACTGCCTGTATTGAAAAGTAGTCACTGGGAAGATGCATAGGTTTGTCACTTTTGCTGCAAGTGCTAATTTTTAATGGGAGTTAGTTGTTTTCTGTCCTGTGTTTGAGTTAGCAGCAGCAGCTCCTCACAGAGGCTTGAGGCAAGCTAGCAGTGTCCTGTTCACAGCTGCTTGTTTGGGTACCACCCTAGCTGGCAATAACAGTGTAGAGACATCTGAGGAAGCCGCAGGAAGAGGCACCAGCTCCATGTGTTTTGCTGACGCGGTTTGAGCTATTAGAAGCCCATGTAGTAAATACCGGTGCATTACGCAAATCAGGGAGAGCTAATTTGGGTATGCTGGGAGAAGGTTCTTTCTCCGAGACCTCTTGCTTTTGCGGGAAGAGGCTGGGTCAGACTGTTGTAACCACCACTGATTTGCAATGTGCTCTCCGCTATCCAGGGCATCGGGGACTGGCATACCCTGATAACGGCAAGACCTGGGTAATAACAGGCACTAGGAAACCCTTGAGGGAGCATGGCATATGGGCAGAGAAACACTTGAGTGCGAACCTCCAAGTGCTTATTGATGGCACGTTGGAACAGCCAGCTGGCTTCCTCCTCTGTGGTCCAGCCCAGCTTCCCTGTGGGGTCCCCAACCCAAGGACGTTGTCCGTAGGAGAGGGAGACTCTCCTCCGCTTGGTTGAGACCCAAGCCTCTGCGCAAAGGAGGCAGTCTCTCAGTGCTGATGTTTCTAGGAAGCTTACGTGTAGCCTGTCCTAGCACCTGTGTCACAACCTCTTCTGGAGCTTTTGGGACACAGCTGGAAAGAGCCTGGCGGCTGGATGGGTTTGCAACCCCTACATTTTCCCTGTCAGCTGGCTGACGAGATTGCTGACTGTTCAGCTAGCCTGTGTTTCTTCTGCCGGGCCCTTCTCTTCCTCACCTTGCCATACAGATTTTAGATTGTAGATTTTGTGCATCCTGAGGGCCAAAATAAAATCATCGCATGGGCTTAATCTAGCCTGCAAGCCACCAAATGACTGAAGCAGCCAGAACCATTCCATTTTATCTCCTGTCCTTTTTTGAGACAAACAGCATCCTGACTGTTTCAGGTATGGAAACTGTAGCATACAGGGATATTTCTGTAGCTGGTTACAGCTGGTAGCTAATATAAGAAGTACTTTATTCATCATGTATCTTTACAAGGGACTGGTCACGGTCTGCTTAGCAAGGACAGCTGCCAAGCTTGTTCATGACAAAGAATTTGCAAGAGCAAAGTGAGATGAAAACCAGTGTTGGACAGGATATTAGCTGCCCGGGAGCGGCTTTGCATATGAAATACTTGTGTTGCATTAATTTAAAACAGCGTGGGTGTTTAGGTATGTAGAATTTGAGGTAGGACATTTGGTGGAATATGTGTCTAATATTTATATAGGGCTTTTAGACTGTAGGCCCACATAGAAGCATTTGTAGTTTTTAAATTGGAATGACTGTTGACGTGAAGTAACATCCTTATTATATATTTTAGCACTGTACACCTACTGGAAAAAAAAGAAACCCACAGTTTCCTCACACCCTGGAAAGCAAGTAGTTACAAGGCTCCACAAAACCATTTTGTCAGTTTATGCAATATGTCACCCTGCTCCCACATACTTCACAGAAAATTTCAGTCTGTGTTTTTTCTTGTGCTAGCAGTGTGACTGTTTCCAATTCCAGTCAGAAAGATGTGAATGTACAGTATGACTTGTGAGCACAGAATAGTCATCAGTTAAGTATTTTCAGATAGGACTTAAAAGGTGATAGGTATTTTGCCTGCATCTGTAACAGCCTTCTGGTGAGTTTTTGATGAATGTAAAAGGTGTATGTGTATATGTGAAAACATTATGAAGTGCAACAAAGAAACTAACTGAGTTTTGAGTGTGTTTGGCATATTGCAGCTACTACCGTTACAGCTTCTTTATTTGCTTGATCCACAAGGAGTGAGGCTAGCATATCAAAAGATACTCTAGGTTCTTTAAAAAGTGAAATAAAAAGAAAACCAGTCGGCATTCCCTCTCGCTTGTTGATAAAAAAATAAACCTGATGTAAGAGATAACATGTGTCAAGAGGCTCATCTCATATTCAGGAAAAGAGCTAAGACGTTTTAGCATATGCAAAGGAGCATCCTTTCACTGTCTCATCCTTTGATTTGATCTCTAGGAAATTTTGTTACCAGTCTAGCTAGCAAGATTTGCACCTGTCTTGTGCATGCTGCAAAGTTAAAATAGCAGATAACTGAAGGGAGCATCTTGAAAACAGGAGTGCAACCTAAAATCTGACTACAGAACTGGGAAAGCTTTTTGCAACTGACCAATGAACTGATGGAGTGTGGGGGGTATGCAGAACGAGACAAGCTGTTTCTCTTCGATCAAGTTTTATTGGGCAAGCAAATACACCAGCCAAAGAAATGCTAACCAGAGTAGCAATAAGAAGACATGGGGTAGAGGGTCATGTGTAGGGTTCTACCTAACATCAGTAACAGTTTAAGTCAGTGCTTTCTATAACTGTGTTTTAAAAGAAAAAAAGATGTTTTAGAATTATTTACAGTTGCCATATTTGTCTTTTTATTCTGCTGGGTTATCGGGTCAAACTTTTTAGGTAAAAAACAGTCTTTGTCTACACAGTCTCCTCCTTACAGGAGCAAAGATTATAAAAGGGAGGAAGAGGTTGGCAAAAAGAGGTTAGGGTTCAGATCCAAAGCCACCTGAGAATCCTACTCGTCTTCAGGTGCTCTGTGATATTAAATGTTATGTGATAAGAGATAGTTAAATAACAGTTACCTTATTGCCGTGATTCTTGTACTAGTTGTTCTTCTTGCTGTGATTAATGTCAGTAAAATCCTAAATTTCTTAATTGCGATTCTTTTCAGAAAAGGAGTGTTTGTCCACGTGTGTTCAGAACATGCAGCAGTCTGATGACCTTTCTCCCCTAGAAATAGTTGAGATGTTTGCTGGACTTTCTTGTTTTCTCAAAGACTCCAGTGATGTATCCCAAACGTTGTTGGATGATTTTAGGATATGGCAAGGATACAACTTTCTCTGTGACCTCCTCCTCAGGTATGGAAAAGTGCTTGAAGGAATGCAGACAGATAACTGTAAGCTTTTTTTGAAAAGATTTCTTAATAAAGAATAGGTGAATAGGTTTGAACAAGTAAGTGATTATAGGTTATTGTGAAATGAAGATATTAGGACCAAAACATGAAATTATGTGCTTCTCTCCATTTATGAAACTACATTGTTTAACTTTTTATTCATTGGTAATGGTTTATTACTAAATGTTTCTGTATATGCTAAGAAAGCAGATGCTTAAACACAACTGGTACTAAAAATTTAGAAAGAATTCAGAAAATAAAATTTTGACTGCAACTAGTCATTTTTGGGTTTGATGGGTTTTTTGTTTGTTTTCTTTTAACATACTATCGTAATGAAAAATCATGTATGTAAATGTGGTGCATGCTACTTAGTATTGAAGACATGCTACTTAGTATTGAAGAAACATTTGTGTACTTAAGCTCTAATGCCAGAGTGCTGGAGAGTACTCTCATATTACTAGGGAATCAGTGTATATATGTATTTTTTGTCATTTGTATTTTTTATTAAAGGTACTGCTACCCTACTAATGCATCACAAAATAGGGTAATGAAAATGCCTTCCCAGACAAAACTTGGATGTATGATCCAGCCATGATTTTATTTATTTCCATGAAAGAAACATCATTCTTTTCTTTCTCAGTTGGTAAATTAGAGTCTGCTGTATTATTTGTGAAAAATCTATGGTCAGTCTCTGTTGCTTTGTTTGGATATGAAGCTCTGGAGAAGCACAATTAGCTGTTGAAATATATGTGTTTTACAAATCCAAGACAGAAACTGGGAAGTGATGTCTGAGTGTACACCTTATCAAGTGAACTTGGGTCAAAGATGCTTAGAAACAGTGCTGTAATGGCCATTAATGAGAAGTGTTAATGTTGTCATCTCCCTCTTTCAAGCCATTCATTTTGGGTGCTGGGATGCTAGGTGTTGGCACCCAAATATTTGAACTAAATTTTCTACTACATAGTATGTTTTCGGGTTTTTGTTTGTTTGTTTTAAATGGATACCAGACATAGACATGGCATTTGAAATTCTTAATCGCAGTTAAAATTATTCATAAGTTATCTTCAGTACCACAAAAGCTCAAACACCTATTAAGGAATTGTTGTTGTTCTTGTAGTATAAATGGTGGCTTTGAGTATGTTATATTTACTAACACGTTAATTCGAAGCAATGTAATTCAAACTCAGCTGCTTTCCAGAAACAGTCAGCCAGAGTTTAGGTGGAATTTGAGGAACGCGCCGTCATTAGCAATTTCATTTTCAGGTACAAAAGCGATCCTCTGTAGATCAAGGGTTTTAAACAAACTCTCTCCTGAGCTTGCTCGTCCTTTAAATCAAAGAATGGAAGATGCCTGGAAGAGGTATAGGAAGACTAGAGGTTTGCATGTCTGATTGAAGAAGGAGAGCACATCGGTTCTTCAGTTGACGTCAGTAAAGGTTAAAAGCGTAGGAATGCACTGTCCTCACTTCTTCCCAGGGTGGCTCTAGAAAACTTACTAAGACTCTTGCAGAAATGCCTGGGATAAGGTGAACAGTGCACACCGACATGTGGTGTATTTGTTAGCAATTTGTGTATTGTAGAGGAGATGGAAGGTGGTTCAAAACATGACTGCTGTTTTGATGGCCATATCTCTTGCTGTTTCTTATAAGTTTTAGTTTATTTGATCTTCAAATCAAAACATAGTTTGTTTCAAAAAATGATCATCTTGGACAAGCGTATGTATTGGTCAGTGGTGAACAACAGTAACGTATTCTCCCTGGACATGTTTTGGCTCAAACCTACTGACAGAGACTTGTTCAGCTCCGTCGCACTCTTGTGAAGACGGCTGTCACGTGGGGGTATGAAATCTGGACCCCGGGCGTCAAGCTATAAAGAAGAAAGGCTTTGGAGCTGGTAATGCAGAAGGGCGTGTGAAGAAGGTGACTTAATAAGAAATTGCAGGGCATCTGTGAGGACCAAAGCAGCGAGTATGTAGTTTCTCCTTGATGATGTGAAAGGGCAGGGCATGTGGAGGATTAGTAGAATGGCAATAGGTGAGCGAAGTGCTTCTGTAATGGCTCTTTGAAGGAGGTTCAGCTGCGTGTCTGACTGAGATGATGATGGAGGATGCAGAATGAGCTGCTTCTAAGGGCTCCCGCAGTCACTTGTCAGCAAGAAAAGCATAGCTCACATTGCATGAGCGAATAGGAGATTGTGGTCCCCAGCTTTCTCCCAAGATCCATAGAGACTATAGAGTTAGCAAGTAATTAAACGTGGTTTAATTTTTTGGTGAAGTAGAAGGAAAATGAGGACTGTTCTAGGGTTAGGAGTCAGTTTGAAGGGTTTGGTCTGATGGCGTGTTGCTGGCGGGAAACAGTGGTTGGAATGGGATGTTCGCATTTCCATCTGCTTGCGTTCAAAGGTAAGTGTCCGTAGTTCTAATGAAGATGCTTCATTGTGTGCTTCTAAGTTAGACTTCTACCAAGATGCTGTTTCATTAGCATAAAGTATTAACTCTCAAAGTGGCAGATATAATCTAGCAAATTAATTATGGATTTATTTAATGATGGACTATCTAGGTATTTTCATACCCAGTAGCTTCGTGTTTGTAAGAGGATTTTGAAAGTAATTTTCATGTCTGTGCTGCTTTTTAGCAGACTATTGAGTTCAAGGAAAGGTTTATGAGGTGAATTTCTATGGCAAATAAATATATGCTCTCATAAATCCAATTATGTTTGACTGACTTAGTGGTGCAAAATAGGAACAGTGAACATGTAAAATACTGCAGGAACAGGGCAGAAGTGTGGTCTCTAAATTAATAGAGTAAAATGGAAGGATACCTTATTAAAGTGATTTAAGTTGAAATAAACTAGTGCTGC
Organism: Nipponia nippon; assembly: GCF_047370975.1. Taxonomy (NCBI): domain Eukaryota; kingdom Metazoa; phylum Chordata; class Aves; order Pelecaniformes; family Threskiornithidae; genus Nipponia; species Nipponia nippon. The sequence continues at coordinate 65,753,430 of NW_028262380.1, forward strand.
TAACTTGATCTATTATATTTTCTTTAGATTAGAACAGGCAAAAGAGGCTGAATCTAAGGATGCTTTGAAGGACTTGGTTAATTTGATAACTTCCTTAACAACATACGGTGTCAATGAATTAAAGCCAGTTGGTGTTACCACTGGAGTACCTTTCCTACTACCTGGATTTGCAGTCCCACAGCCTGCAGGCAAAGGTGAGTCTGCTTTCTTTCTCTCTCTGTGGTTTTTCTTTGTTTGTTTGTTTGTTTGTTTTAATGTAAACAACAAAATACAGAGAAGCTGTATACTACACAAAACATTTGCAATTGAGTCTAGGTTCTTTAACTAAGGTTGTATATCAAATACTTAGTTCTGTTGGTCTCAAAGGTTCTGTTTTGGGGTTGGTACCCAAAGAAGAAAGTATAGGGCTTTTGTCTTTCAGGACTAAAGGCTGAGTCAAACATCTCTTGCTGCAAAGCTGACAGTTTCTACTTGGACATTTAAAGACATTATCATAATGAAGAGATGCACTGATTTGATTTATGGTGTTTTAAGCTGCTCTTACTAATCTGATGTGAAAGGCTGATGTGCTGGTTTGATTCCTGCCCCCCCCGCCCCGATTTGCTTTCTGTTAGCTTTCGTCAGCTTAGGCAAGTGTAACTTGTGAGCTGAAATCTGTTGTTTCATCACCAGTGTTCACAGAGTGGTGAAATCTGTGGTGTGCTTGCAACCACAGTCAATTATGATACGGAGATAAGGTTAAGAAAATCTGAGGGGGGGAAAGGCTTTTATAAAAATAAACTTATTTTTTACATCCTGTGGATAAACTTAAAATTCAGGTAAGTCTTGTATGTAACTAAGGGGTTTGGAATTTTATAGTGACCATGGAGCTAGTTTGTTACTTGGACTTTTTATGGGATTTATTAATACCAGGGATACAAGAAAAATTTTTGTGATAGGGTTACATTTATAGATTTATAGACTGATGGATTTGCTTCCACTGTTTCTGTTGTATATCTGGGTTCCTTGGATAATGTCTTCCTTTCTCTGGTATTGAGAGAGTTCATTGTTCATGGAAATTGGTTTCCCTTTGCACTAAATAGAGAAAGAAGGTGGTAGTCACACTCAGAGCTTAATTTCTCCATGTTTTCATAATAACGTGCTAATTTTTCCTTAAGCTAATCAGCTTTTCTGATACAATATCATGAGAGAACCATGACCTATCGCAATTTCTGAAGGAATTCTTTTATTTAATTTTCTGGTATTTGTCACGACATCTCTCAGTTCCTTTTACCTGCTTTTCAGTACGTTGGCAAGTTGTCTTTTTATGAGGACCGTGTTAGCTCGTTTTCTTAATTGCTTTTATTTAAATCTTTTTAGTTCTTGAACTCTGAAGAGCTGCTTAAGATTTGGTTTCTTCAGGGGTCCTTGTAATAATCAAAGATAATTTATTAATCTGCTTGATTGCCTGGAACAGCTGTTGATACTAAATTAGAATATAAATAGTTGTATCTGTCACTACCTATGTTCCTGTCACATTTAATAAGCTCTAAATTTCCTTTTCAACATTTTTCATTGTAAAGAAAGCATGTAAAAATGTCCTTTTAGAAACAAATGAGTGTGACTTATAATGTAACATGAATATTCTTCCAGTTTGTGAAATTGTTCCATGTTAGTTTTCAAGGAAGTTTTCTGTTGCCTTCTGGAGAAATACTGGCAGGGAAGGTGGTGAGGCTAGACACGAAGAGACTTGAATTTACTTTTAAATTGGACAACTTAGTTTATAAACAATTAAGAGAGTAGCATTCCACAGAGCATAGGTAATAAATCAGGATTCTTTGTTTATGAAAGGGTTTTTAAATCAGGTTAATGGTTTACTTATAGCTTGCTTGAAGATAAGGTTTTATTATTAGAGCATCCTAAATGCTTTGTTTAGAATGCGTTTCAAGTTGTTGCTCTTGATTGGCTTTTTTTCTTTAATAATTTTTACCATTAGTTGTTTTTTCTGTATCATGGGATTTGTCCACTACGACTTGTACTGTTACTATGGAAGTTTAAAAAAGTTGGCTTTGAGGCATCTTTTCAGTAGAATAATATCTGCCTATAGAAAATTCTGGGGTCCACAGGGAGCACTCATAAATGATGCATTCTTTGGCTAAATGAATGAGACTTTATTCAAATTGAAGGTATTCAGAAGAAGAAATTTGACCAAGCTTTTAAAGATGTGAAGTCTTTGTGTGCTAATATTATAGCTATCTTACGCTTTACAACTCTTTCCTTTTGTTTTAATTCCCCAGTTGTTAACAGTACTGGACCCTGCCAAAGCTTTCTTATTCCCAGGCCTGATTCCCAAAGCCAGCCCCGTGCCACCTTCCGATTCCAGTACGGTCGTTCACGCCAGTTAGTCCAGACCTGAGCAAAAGCAGCCTCCCCACGGCAGGAAGGCAACTGCCGGCCTTACGCTGCCCTGTGGAGTTTCTCCACGCATAGCGCTCTCCTTCTCACAGGCGATTGCCGTAAGAGTGGAAGCAAGAGGATAGTTTGGAGGCCATGCATTTTGTCTAGCTTTGAACCCAGCTGACGAGGATTTGTCATTGCTTTTTGCTCTGTGGAGTGAGGGGATACAGATGGCTGTTGCTCTAAACTTAGCCTGCCGAATACTTGTAGGGGACAGCGTTGCGTTCTGCATTACGGAATCAGAACAGGTTACTGTTGCTGTAATGAGTTTTCTTACAGCCTAGGTAGATGACAGGCAGGCTTTGTTTTGTCTCTAGAACTGTATCCTGTTGCACATTTTAACAATAGGTCAGCTTACTTACCTATTTTAAAGAAGTGGTCTTTGATTTAGCTGCTTATGTAAACACTTACTTTCAAAGATGAAGATGCCATCTTAGTGAACAGTAGATTGTAGGATTTGCAATGTAAGTGATTGTGCAGAGGCTTTTTTGAAGAGTCAGTTTTAATAAAAAAATTTATTATACGTGACATATACTGTTATTTTATTCACACTTATTAAAATGCATGGATCATTATTAATAAGTGTACTCATTGTTTATGACACTTAAGAACTTTCCTTTTTCCTCCCATCCCACTTTGTTTCCTGATTTAGGTCACAGTGTGAGGAATATTCAAGCATTTTCGGTCCTCCAGAACGCATTTTTGAGAGCAAAAACCAGCTATCTAGCACAAATCATCCTTGATGCCATCACGAATATTTATATGGCAGACAATGCCAACTACTTCATTTTGGAATCACAGCACACGTTGTCTCAGTTTGCAGAGAAAATTCCTAAACTTCCAGAAGTGCAGACCAAATACTTTGAGATGCTGGAATTTGTTGTCTTCAGCTTGAATTACATACCCTGTAAAGAACTGATCAGCGTGAGCATCCTTTTAAAATCCAGTGCTTCATTTCAGTGTAGCATCATTGCCATGAAGACACTCCTTAAGTTCACACGTCATGACTACATCTTTAAGGATGTCTTCAGGGAAGTGGGACTTCTGGAGGTGATGGTAAATCTTCTTCATAAATATGCAGCCCTTCTGAAAGATCCCACTCAGGCACTGAATGATCAAGGTAGGGTGTGCTCCTCCATTTTACTAACACATATCTTTTTTTAGCTGGGAACGGTGGAGGCTAGCACTTACGAGTAGGAACGAGAGAGTCTGAACATGTATCTCAAAGGCTGAGTTCTGCTAGGGGCTGCTGTGCCATCTGAAAAGCTCATTGGAATTACTTCTCTCTTATCCTGCGAGAAGCTCAAGGCAAGCTTTAATGAAAGATGCTGTATGAATGCAAAATAGCAGGAGTTCATATTTTCCTTTTTAAATGTTGCTTTTGTGTGGGGTTTTTTTTATGTATTGGTTTAATATTTGTTACTTAACATGAAAAGAGCAAGTGAAGGAGCAGCACATAGTATCTATGCTCTTCCTCACAAAAGGTACTTGGGCATTTCATTGTGTTTAGCCCTAGCTTTCAAAAATACTATAGAGTGCATATGTGAGCTCTTAATAGGAGTATGTATTCAAGTTTGCAGACTTTTTTGTACGTTGGGTCTACATTTTTCTAAGAGCGTTTATAAACCCCAAAGTTTTAAAAATTAAGTTATCTCCAGAATTGAACATCTCAGAGATAAGCTACATAGCTGCTTAGCCTGTGAAGCATACGCTGCCAAGTGCCATACGTGCATACGTACACACGGATTTTTTTTTTTTACATTCTTTATTCAAACTGCAATCGAGTTAGTGTGCATCAGTGACACTTATTTTTTAATCATAATTGTTGGATGTTTCACCTGGGTTTATTGTCTGAAGCTTTGTTAGTGAGCAGTAGCAGTTGACTAGGAACTCCATTGAAAAACACAGCAGTTCTCACATTCTTCTAAGTAAATGGACCAAGCTGTCATCTGATTAGGGTGCTACCTGGGTGCACCTGCCCTTGTGTTGTGGCTTGCTTCTTATTAGCCATTTTAAAAAATGGTGTTTTCTGGAGTGCTAATCTGTGTTTAAGATGCCACTTGCAGTCTTGGTTCGTCTGTTACAGCTGTTGAATCATCAGCACATTTACTGTAATTATGTGAATGTAGTTTTGTGCTTTTGTGTGGAATTTCTGAATACTGAACAAGAACAGATCCTGTTAGTCTTCAACTGTGGTATGGTTTTGTGGCTTCAAGAAACAAAAGTTGGGGATATGAAACTACACATACAGCTGCAGTGTCAGCCACTGAGCTCACAGTGCTCAAAAGCTTCTGTTTAAATTCTTGTCTTTATAAATTACCTTTTCAAATGATTCATAGTTAAGTTTTCCCAGGAATGCATGTGTAGACTAAGTCTTAATTTGCTTTGGAATATGGTTAGGCTGCATGTTCTCTGGGGAAGCAAAGAAGTAAAAGTGTTGGCGGAAAGTACCAAGAAGCATCTTAGAGAAGAGTGATTTTTACTATGACTTTGGCTTCTGAAATTATTTTTCAGGGGATTCAAGAAACAGTTCATTTGAGGACCAAAAGCAGCTGGCTTTATTGGTTATGGAGACCTTGACAGTACTACTACAAGGATCAAACACAAATGCAGGTAAGTAGAGAGACGGCTGTCAAAATATTTATAAAAAACTAACTCAGAAAATCATGCCTGAAAGCAAGCAAAGAAAGTTTTGACTTTCTATCTTCAGGCAAGTAATTGAACACACTGAAATATACTTTTTCCCTTGCCAAGTTTTTCCAGAAGAGAGAATAAACAGCGTAAACTAGAGTGCATAAAATAAAGTACAAGATAGTGGATTCTTTTTATCTTGAGTTTCTTTGCTATTGTTTACCTGAAGGCAACCACCACACCCCATCACTCTCCAAAAACACTATAATAATTTGTAGTAGGGCTTGTAACACGTGTTGTGTACCAGAAGATTTAAGCATTTAATTAGACATGTAGTTTGCTGTTGACAGTGTCATGTCTGCTTAAATGTGATTAAAAATGCTTGCATCTTTAGTGAAAGACGGCATTTTATTTTTAAAGGCATATTCCCAGTCAGTATGTATAAATAGGGCTCTGTTATGAGCGTCCTTTTCTAAATCAGGCAGGTTTCTATTATGCTTCATTAGCCAAGAATTAGCAACATCAAAATAGACAGTATGTGTATCTCATATTGCAAGCTCTCACAGACAGCTTTTACTAATAACAGATTGAGAGAGAATAATAACTGTTTTAAAATGCTTTTCATCTGTTCTATTAGATGAAGAAAATGAGCAGGTGGGGGGAAACAGACACCACCCTGAGAAACCAGGAAGTTTCTGGCCTTGGAGGCCATGAAACATCCTTATTTCAGCAGGTTTTGTGTTTTTTGGTTGGTTTTTTTTTTCTCAATTCTGACTGGTGTTTTCTCACTTCTGTTTTTGTTTTTGTTTTCATTTAAGTAGAAGAAACTACAGTCTGTGACAAATGCTTAAGAATGAAACGCTGAAAATTGTCCAGCTTGGTTGACAGCTCACTGTTTAAACATTAGTTCCTGGGCTAATGGTGTAAAGCTTGTAACTTGGTTTTTTTTCTGCTCTTGCCTGGGCAAATTTTTTTATTTAAATTTAGGCCCAGTGTTGGAGTAACCTCCTGTGTTGTCTATGCCATTTCACTGTTGCGCTTGTTTTCAAGCTCAGTTGCGTTTCAGCTTGTGGTTTCAAACTACTTTCAAAGATGGCTTTTGAATTCTTCCTACTGAGCATTTGCAGCATCTGCCAGCTCGGCTTTGTCCGCGTACTTGATAAGTTCTTCATTCCATCAGGAAAAGCATTATTCATGGTACTCGAGATAAACCCCAGTGGCATGTCCTTTTTCAAACAGCGAAGCAGAGGTTACTCCAAGCTGATGTTTCAATTAGTTATGCATTCAGGCTGTCATGATTTTGTTTAGACCATTTTGTCAGGTGGCTTGTGAGAAGGCTGTGGATGATGCTGCCAGAAGCTTTGCTGAAGCCGAGATGTGTCTCCTTTGCCACTTCCCTTTTGTCCACCAAGCTCTCTTCTGTCAATGGAAAGGAAAAAAATGATCTTTGATTTACTAGATGAATCTGCTCAATGATGAACCAAGAAGCAAGTGAACTAGGCTGAAATAAGGAGGTTTTAGAGAGGAATTGGTACAGGTTACAGATGAATTGCATGAATGAATTACACACTTGTACATCTATCGCTCAGCTTTGGTTTTGCCATGTAAGAAAAGGCAGAATTAGAAATGAGTCAGAAAGGGGTGGCACGCAGGTACATGTGAGGGCTTCCATATAAGGAGAAATTGGGGAAAAAAAAACACAACCAAACCAAAAAAACCTCAGGATTGTTTGATTTCTAAGGATGAATGAGAGGAGGTGGTGTAAGTATGTGATGATAACATCTCTGAAGGACTGGAACCGCCTCATATTTTAGAAGCGGCAGGTCTTGGTTCACAGGACTGGACTACATGTACCTGTGTGGCATCAGGGTCTGGGGTACCTGAGCCTTGCTCCTGTGAGGTATGGATTATGATCTGACCGTGGTAGTGTCCACCTGACTTGTGACAAATCCTTGGCTGCTGCTAAATGGCATTCCTGACCTCACCTAGGAAGCTTGAAGCAGCTGTCAGCACCTCATTGCTACTTTTCAGTACTGAGTTAATCTCTGCATATCCACCAGAGAAGCAACAGAGGGTAGCATAAAATGCATCAGGACTGGGGGATGACGCCACAGATGTTGTTTTTGAGGACTCCTGGAGAGTTCAAGGGCCTCATTTCATCAGTAGCTCTCCAAGTTCGGGAGTATGACGGAGTTGTACAGGAGGAGTTAAGAAACCATTTCTGAAAGAAGTTGTGGTTGCTGTGTGTGCAGCATGTCTGGGATGTGAGCCCAGTGGCACTGTATCCAGAGGCCAGCAGGGGTTTTAGGTCATCACAGAGAGGCATAAATAGGCATTATGCAGCCTTGCAGTGCTTTATACCACACTCAAAGCTTGGTTTCTGATCTTAAACGAGTATCTCTGATAAGGTTTCCTGAATATTGCATAACTGATAACTGAATTTCAAACAAGACATTTGGGTGTCCAGACCCAGACAGGTTCACTGGATAGTCGAGAATCGAGACCAAGAGTGGGAGAAGTATAAAATGTTTCCTCAGTCTCTCTCAAAACAAGAGACCTGACCACCGAGGAGATGCACTTTGCCTGTAAAGGGATGCAACCAGCTTAACTGTCTCAGGGTCTGAGGCCTCTCATTTTGCCTCGTCCAAGCCCATATCTCATCCAAAGAACGTCAGAGAAAGCAGAAGGCGGGAAATCGGAAATGGATAGTGGGACTAAGGTTTGTGTATGTACATTAGAGGGAATAAACATTGTCCTGACTAGCTCGTTAATCCTGAACTTTGTCATTTAAACTGTTCTTTTAGTTTGCGGTCACAAGGAAAACGATCCCTTTTGATGCAGTAATGCAACATTGATCCGTTTCCCTACTCTGTTTTCATCCTCAGTAATTAACATAGGGCAGTACTCTAGGTGCTGACACTGTACTAAACACACATTATATGTGCCATGTATCTTCCAGGGTTTTTTTAATGGTGTTTTCAGAATCAATTTTCATTTAATTTTCAGTTTATGTTGCTCTATGTGTTCTTCTGAGCATCCGGTAAGCTTGAGAACCATTATTTGACTTAAGCTTTATCTCTACAGAGATAGGTCTTGCCACAAGAAAATTTCTGCAGAATCTTACAAATCTTGTGGATAGATGGAATCACTTCTGAAACAGTGCTCCTAGTTTGCTTGTCTTGTCCAGAAGCAGCCTAGTTATATTTTTGGCAATGAACTAAATGTAATATAAACACTATCCCTAACCAAACCAACATATAGTCTTCACTGAAGATGGAGGGTTTGCTGTATTTTTTTCTATGTTTCATCCTGTGACTCTTTGAGCTCTAGCATGAAAAGAATAACTAATGTTGGAGTAACAGAATTATTGAGGAAATTCTTAGAATTGACTTGCATCCTCATAGTCAGCACCTTTAGTGAAAAATATTGTCAGAAGAATATTGTTCAAGTTATATTTTTATTTGTGGTAGGAGAGGGAAAATAGTGGTAAGTCATTAAACATCCATAGGGCTAAAACCCTGCCATTCAGTCTGTAGAAATGAAAATAAACACCTTTCATGTTTTGTTGTTGTTGTTGTCATTATTTGTTACTGATTGTATTTTTCATACTCCTTATGCGTTTATTCCCCTCCCCACCCCTTTCTGAGTAGGTATTTTCAGGGAGTTTGGTGGCGCAAGATGCGTGCACAACATAGTGAAGTATCCCCAGTGCCGACAGCATGCCCTGATGATCATCCAGCAGTTGGTGTTATCACCTAGTGGAGAAGATGATATGGGCACTTTGTTGGGACTGATGCACTCGGCTCCACCTACGGAACTGCAGCTGAAAACGGACATCTTAAGGGTAAATGAAGTACTGCTCAGGACTCTTGCTCCTAAGCCACTTTTTTAAAAAAAGAAAACACTGAGAAGGGAATTGGATTGGATGGGTGATATTTAGGTACTGAATGTAGATTGTTGCTGGAGTTGAAGCGTGTACATTTGATGCATGGTTTTTATTTTCTTCCATCTGTCCATGGCAAGTTTCAGAATCGGAGACGAAGGCTAGTGAGTGGGTATGTGTTTTTAGCATCATCACTTGTAGTCAGCCTCAGTGGATAGAAAATTAGGTTCTACAGTTACGATAATCTTCCTTGGTGGAGTATTATTCAGTTAAAAATAATAAGAATACATGGGGGGGAAAAAGCAAGCATGTAATACGTAAGTTTATTTTCAGTGCTGGCTTGTGTTCTCCTGTGGCAGACCTACTTTATTTTACCGATTTCTTAGTTATAAATGCTGAATTAGTTAATATAAATGTAAATCATAGTGACCATAGTAGAAGATAAAGCCGAAGAACTTGCTTGCTTAAGCAAAATAGCGGAAAGGTAGGAACGTAAGGCTGTGAGTGGAGGAGGAAGAGAGAAGACTCTCATCTGTTCTCTATCATATTAGGTTTTTTGGCTGCTAATCTGGATGCACAATTTCTTCTCAAAATAGCTAATGTTATTTTTGTAAATTGACATAATGCTGTTATTTTAGGGTAGAAAAGCTGAGGCAAGTAGTAATAAGTAAATGAGTCTTACCAGAGAGAACTCTGAGACATCTAGGTTCATCTCTGTTAAAAGGAGCTGTAATATTTCTCTGGCAAATGAGCAGCTTCATATTATTCCAAAAGACAGAAAGGAAAGCTAATAATTAAATGATTCATTTGACACATTTTGTCTGTTAAGGTCTTCGGTCAGTTTTGAGCATCTCATTTACGATATGTAAGGGGAGAGAAAGGATATTGCAGCTCCCCAATGGATCTACCATCCAAAGTCAGGGTTTCTGTCCTTCATCTGACCTGTTGTATTTGTCTTACATCGGTGCTATTTTCAGAAGTTTTGGTTATGGAACTGACAGCCTAGAATGGTGCAGTGATGTGTCCCTTACTGTTTGCCTAGGTTTGGCAGGAAATGAGATACTGCCTTCAAAGGAATGACAGTCTAACTATTTCACTACCCATCTTCTGAGTGCTTAAAAAAAGAAAAAGGCATGATTCTGAAGAAGTCAACTCTTGGTCATGAAAGATTCCCCCCACCCCCCAGCCTATTTTTCTGTATCAATAACATTTTCCTGTTGTTTGTGATGCTTCATGTAGAGAGGCTTTTTCTTCTGTATTCCATATTCACACGTGAGTCAAACTTCCCGTGACAGCTGGTTTTTTGTTTGTTTTTGGTTGGGTGATTGGGCTTCCCCACCCCTTGATTTCACAGGTAAATGAGTATTATCCTCTAGTCATGTAGTTTCTGCTGCTTATACTGTGGCTCTGTATTTGTTCAGCAAGTAAGGTTTTACCCATTTTTGTTTCTCTCTCAGGCTTATTTTTGAACAGCAACTCTTAAAATCAAGTTTCACTCAATTCAGAGATATATGAATTTCATTGTAGAGGAAGGCTAAAACTAAGCAGTTTTTTTTGGGCTAATTCTTTGCTGCTATTTGGTTTTTTTCAGTGCTGGTGTGGCTTTGTAGCTGCCAGATGCTTATGCATTGTAGATTTCTGGGAGACCTGTGTTAGGATGCTCCAATGTTCAGATTTCTCACTGCTACAGGCAGTTGTTTGCCCACTCTTGTTTGAAACTGTTTGTGAAGTATGGTGGCAGAGTAGATTCCTTTCTAATATATATATTCTCTGCCTTATCACAAAGGGAATTACCTGGGGGTTTTGGGTTCCATTCTATGCTTGGTGAAGTCTTTTCTGTTGGCAGGTTCATTTATCTCCTTAATTTCTTACTTCTAAATTAGGGGCAATGCTTTACTTCCCCCCTTCCCCCCTCTTTTTCTTTTTTAAGCTCTTGAGGATGGGGACTCTTGCAGTACAAAGTTGATCTTCGGAGACTTCAGGCATTACCGAATTCTGACAAATGACATGAGGATTTTGCTAGCATATCAAACAAAAACATTCCTCGCTTTTTTCAAGCTGTTTGTAATGCTGCTGCTTTTTTTCTTCCTTGTTTTGATTGTTTTTTTTGTCCATAGGCCCTACTTTTGGTGTTGAGAGAAAGTCACCGCACAAGAACTGTTTTTAGAAAAGTTGGTGGATTTGTGTATGTCACATCTTTACTCGTTGCTATGGAAAGATCTTTGTGCTCGCCGCCTAAGAATGGCTGGGAGAAAGTAAACCAGAATCAAGTGTTTGAACTGCTTCACACTGTGTTCTGCACATTGACTGCGGCAATGCGCTACGAGCCAGCCAACTCTCATTTCTTCAAAACAGAGATCCAGTATGAAAAACTGGCAGATGCTGTTCGATTACTTGGCTGCTTCTCAGACTTGAGAAAAATAAGTCCCTTGAATGTCTTCCCTTCAAATACACAACTATTTCAAAGACTTCTGGAGGATGACCTAATATCCCTGGACTCTGTGTCACCTACGCTAAGACACTGCAGCAAACTTTTTATTTACCTCTACAAAGTAGCAACAGATTCTTTTGACAGGTACGAACTACGCTTTTTTCCCCCGTTTTTTTCTCCTCTCACCCCTGTGTACCCCAAAATAGTTTTCTTCAAATATGTTAGTTGGAAGCTTTTGTATTTCCATTTTAATCTATTTCTTTGTTCCTTCACTCCAGTGAGAGGAATATAAGGTGACAACATCTGACCAAATATTGACTTAGCTTGCTGGTGTTCTCCAGGGTATGCAGCGTTCTCTCTGATGTTGAATGTTTTTGTCATGGCAGAAATTAAGACAGAGATGTCAGTTTATGGTTATATTTGATATGTTGAAGCAACCTGTTGGTTGATAGGCCGACTGTCTGGTTGCTTTATCATACAGAACTACTAGATTTTTATGCTTTTATTAAATCAAATAACAAATTGGTTGTTGAATGTTACACCTTAAGTTCATGTTTCCTTTGGTACCAGACTTTACTTACTTAGATAATATCATGATGACTTTAGAATCCTAGAATCATTTAGGTTGGAAAAGACTCTTAAGATCATTGAGTCCAACTGTAAACCTAATGCTGCCAAGTCCACCACTAAACCATGTCCCCAAGCGCCACCTCTACATGTTTTTTAAATACCTCCAGGGATGGGGACTCAACCACTTCCCTGGGCAGCCTGGTCCAACACTTGACAACCCTTTTGGTGAAGAAATTTTTCCTAATGTCCTATCTAAACCTCCCCTGGTGCAACTTGAGGCCGTTTCCTCTCGTCCTATCACTTGTTATTTGGGAGAAGAGACCGACCCCCACGTCGCTACAACCTCCTGTCAGGTAGTTATAGAGAGCAATAAGGTCTCCCCTGAGCCTTTTCTCCAGAGTAAACGCATCTAGACTAGACCTCTTGTTTTAGGTGGATTGGCATGTTCTTTAAAGTTCCAGCTAGTCTGTAAATTATTGTGTTTTTTTAAAAATTTAATGGGGACACACTCCCAGAGTTAAACAACTAGACAACTAAATTTTACTTAAATTATACTTGAGATTTGAAATGAACAGTAAAGTCTTAAAATTGATTCAAAATGACAACAAAACTTACTGAAGTATGTGTTGAAGATTGGCTTGTCTCAGAATAGTTCTCACCCGTAATTTAAGGTACAAAAAAGTAAAACGCAGACCTACCTAAGCTTCATATCTGGGACCATGGAGCTGCTATACCACAGCTACTTAATGCACGTGACCCTGTTTTTCTAAGATGGGCCACCTAGTTAGTCAAACACAGGGCCTGATTTTCCAAGTGTTGAAGGTGTGGCTGTGTATGTTGAGATATTAATAGAGCTGCCAGTTGGTCAGGTTGTCTTAAACTAGATGACTAGTAAAGTAAAAACTTCATGTTTTTGTTAATGAAAATTTTGCCTCCGAAGCAGCAAATCTTAATGCTTTTCTCTTGTTTAAAAAACAAAACAAAACAAAACAACCCCAAAAGCCAAGAACAGAAATCAATTTACTTCATCTCATTTTAAAGTATTATTAAACCATTCAGATAGGGGGAGGAAAATGTGTATTAAGAATGTGTTGCACGTACTGTAGAAGTTATAACACTGGTTAACAGTAGTGTACGAGGAATCAATGGGGTAAGTAAATCCCATGGTGGTGTTGCATAAACTACCTCATTAAGTTCCCTTTTTTTTTTTTTCTGTCGTCTTCAGTGACTGCGTTCTCCCTTCTTTCTTAAGTTTTCTCATTATCAATATTTGTAAAGTTTACATTGATTTTATTTCTTACCCATGTTGGTTATACTTAATTTGCTCAGGCTTTACTTTCTCCTCTCAATTTCCAGTGTTTAACATTGAAAGATGTTCTATTTTGCTAGCATGCTTGTATCGATAAACCTCTGCGGAGTAATGGAACAAACACTGCAGAGCCATGCCATAAACCAAGTACACGCTTTGCATGTCCACGTTCATCTGGCGCGTGTCCTTCAGTAGTGTCCTTTGTCATCCATGTTGTTTCTGAAGAATGGATCCTAGTAACAATTTTATTTGTGCTTTTGTAAAACTAACAAGCTTATGGCCTCTGGTTTCTTCTCTAACCGCTCTGTCCTACTCCTGTCTGTTTTGTCTGTAGTCGTGCAGAACAGATCCCTCCTTGCCTGACAAATGAGACTTCTCTCCCCTCTCCCTGGGGTACGCCAGCTTTGTCCAGGAAAAGGTACCGACCCTTTAAAGAGAAGCTGATCTTGCTTCTGATTTCTCTTTCACTGCTGTGTTTCTTAGTTCTTGTTCTTTTTTCTCTCAAGTTGCTATTTTTTCCAAGGTGTGCATTTTCACTTGTGCGTTTACTGGATAAAATAAATGTAAAGGTATGTTTCATAGGTAGCGATGCTAATGTGTAAGATTAGAGATGTCTCCAGACTCCTGAGGCACTTAACTTTAAGTTCATGATTCAAAAAAAATAAGGTCAAGTATAAAAAATGATCTAAGTGACACTCTCAGGAGCAGTTCAAAGAAGTTCACGCTACACTAGTAGATCAATTGATACAGCAGGATTTTTTCTTTTCTTGACTAATTTTCAAGAAGTAGTTGCAGTAGGAAGGTGGATGGCTTGTTAAGGTGCTCATTTGTTAATAATTGCACAGAATAAAAAATAAAGAATGAACCTGTCAGTACTTGACTATCAAATGATGTAGAGGCATGCTAAATTAAAAGGTTTGGAAAGAAAGCACAAATGGCACAATTCAGAAACCCTAGCACCCACATCCCCCACCTCCCACCCCCCTGCCCCGCCACCACCCAAACTACTATCTTTTCTTATGCATCTTAGTGTCTGATAGATTATTTTGTCTTTTTTTTTCTTTTTTTTTTCTTAAAAAAAAAAAAAAGTAGTTTACCAATTCAACAACAGTGTGACTTACAGGCCTGTGCAAATGATGAAAAGGAGATTTTTCCCAGAACCCCCAGGGAAGGGGGCAAGCCATTAGTTATCTGAAGTTGCAGGTTTGGCAGAGATTTGCTTTTGAAGGCTGAAAAGACATTTGAAAGACAGTGGCTTATCTGAGGTGCAGGTGCCATATGTGGAAAACACGGTCATTCTTGCTTGGTGTTCAGCTTAAAATATGCCATTGAGTTTCATGTTTGGAATGTAAAGTATTTTGCAAAGGGAAACAATCAAAGCTGCTTTTGGAAACTGCTTTGAAAGGAGATGTTAGTAAAGAGAAACCTTTTTCTGCCTTGCTGAGTGACATTACCCAAGCCATACCTGGGTATTCTGCAGGGTCTGGCTTGGACAAGGCCACATTCCCGATAATCCAGACCTCTTAGACTTTCTTTTCTGACACTGAGGCATTTAGGAACAAACGTAGCAGTTGCAGTTCGCAGAGAAAAACCTTAGCTGCCAAGCTCCTTTCCCTCTCATTTACTCTGAAAAAACTTGAAAGAAAACAGCGTTTCCTGTGGAGGCTTTTTACAGCTTTGGCCCTGATATTAACCTCTAGCATTATGATTTGCCCTTTCCTGTACTACATCTTGCTGTTCTCCCAGGTGTAACTGGCATGGCTGCACAGGTTCACTGAATTACTCAAACGCACAGGTATTCGAAGGCGTGCAGCAGAACACAGGCAATGCCTGCCGAACAGGAGCTGATTCCAGGGTGTAATGAATAAAAGAGTGCCAGTTGATGCAGCCTGGTAATTAAAATAAAAATATACGTACGTATGAATAGATATGTTAGGCTTCCTTTGGTTGTTTTTTGTAGTACTGAAAATGCAAGCAGTTATTTGAAAACTGTGTGGTATAAGGCAAGGTAAAGATTGGATAGTTTAAAAATCCCCGTGGGATGCTTTGGGCAATTCAGGTAAGCACCGATACAGTAACATGGGTACTTGCTGAGGTAAAGGAGTGTGTTTGTCATGAATCTTCACAAACAAAAAAGGCCTTTGGGTGATAACCAGTTGTGTAAGACTCAAAGCAAAAGTGGACAGAAAGAATGATCATGCTGGCCTGGGTGACTTTTCAGATCTTTTCTGTAAAAGCATGTTTCCAAGTAAGAAAATAGACAGGGCTAGGCTTTTCAAAAGTCTGTTTGAGCAGCTGTCTGCTTTCTCACGGTTGTTCAGCATTGTGTTTGTCATTCCTAGTGAATTCAGTGCCAGTAGCTGGGATCTTCCTACTTTCAAAAATAAGCAACTTGGGTTTTGTAGTCCAATATTATTTGATTTTCTTTTTTTTTTTTTCTCCTTTTAAATGTGAGATACGGTCAGATTCTGTTGAAGTTGACTCTTCTGAGAGAAGTGTTTGCTCTTCTCTTATTGTTTTCTGTCTCCTTTGCTTTGCTTCCCTGGGATCTCCCTTGTTGCTGTGGCCTAGTTTTCTGCCTTTTGACTTGTAAGGCAGGTGCCTGAGGGAGGGCCCTGTGTTGTTTGGCTAAAAGAGCAAGCAGACGCTGTGCACACAAATAATTCTTAGCAACAGAAATAGTACAGTTCTGGTCTTGAAGCATGCAGTCTAGAACGGTTCTGGATACGTAGATATGCTAATATTCTCTCTCAGACATGTCTGCCACTTGTCAAAGCTGTATTTCCCTGAGGAGTGGTGCCCATCCTTCATGTAAACAGAGTAGGTGGGACTCCTCCAGCACGGGCACTGGGATGGCGGTACATAGCTGTCCTCCCTGTTACGTGGAATGCATTGTTGTTCTACCCCTCCTGTATAATTTGAATCAAGAGCTACAGCTTTGCCAGTTGTTTGGTTGCTATAAATTTTGGCAGAAAAAACTTGTCTTGACAGGGTGTTTTTTTGGGGTTTTTTTGTGGTTGTGTTTTTTGGTTTTTTTTTTTTTTTTGAGAGAGGATGCTTTGGGCCTGACAGGTTGAAGTAGGGAATAGACTGTAACTTCAACTTTAAAATACTTTTAGCCATTGTTCTGACAAAGTTTGGATGGTGATCACTCTCAGGGAATGATATGCAGAGGATTTATCTACAATAAATCTTACTTATTTCTTTCCAGATGAAAATGGTGTTATAATTCTCATAAAGAGTTGTACTTAATTATATAATTAAGTTTGAATTTTCTTCAGTGTGTGTTTGTTTGTTGTTGGTTTTTTTTTTTTTTTTAAATTAGACAGATCTGTGTGTCGTCTTTGGTACACTGCCTTTTTCCATTGTCCACTTCTTCCTTTATTTCCCTTTAAAGGGATCATATAAAGAACATATAAGCGTGACTAAATTAATTTATTGCAGGTTCTGCACTGACCTGTAGACCAGCAATATTCAGTGAATACTTTGGCAGGATTTTGTAGGATCTATTTTCTTTTCCCTGTCTAGAGAAATCTTTAACTGTTGTTGTTGTTGTTGTTGTTGTTTTGATACAAGTACTCCTTATGTGGAAAAACTAAACATAGAAGGTATTTTGAAATGACGTGAAAAACTTTCAATAATACCTGCTTTAAGGACATAACTTTTACTGAGATTGCTAACAGAAAAGCAAATTGCCTAGTCTTGACTGTATCCCCTTTTCCATTTGTTGTATGTAATGTTGAAGTCCAGGCTGTTTGAGGCCAGGATCACATGCTTGTTTGTGAATCATACTGAGCAATGGCTCGGGTTTTTATTAGGCTCTCCCTGTACTACCATGTTACGACCTCACAGTTTACCTAATGAAGTGAATGTGATAGTGCAGATCAGGATGCTTAGAAGGAAAATTTGTGCTTGAAAGTGGATGGAGGCTTGATCTTCAAGAATGTCTTGGGGAGTGGAATTTCACTAGACTGAAGAGCATTCTTAAATACAAATAGATATTTACTGTACCCTGTAAAACTTGTATTGTGGTGCTCAAGATGACATTGGAAAGAGGTGACAGTTTTCTTCAGATGAAGAGCAGTGCTGTTAGGATGCATGAGAAACAATTGCCCGTGTTTCAATCTCTACATTAAGACAGAGGAAAGAGTTGAGATAACATCTCTCTATGATAGTATTACCAGTTGTTCTGCTGTTCTTAATTCCATTTAATTTTAAAAAAGACAACGAAGCCTTCCTCTACCTGCCAGATGTTTCAATTGGCGAGTCTGCTAGAGAAGTTTAGGAAATTGATGGTTAGAGAGTTTGTAAAAACACTAGAAAAATTGATTTGGGCAGATTTTTTTCTTAGTGATTGGTTACAATAGAATTGCCGTACTATTTCATGTTTTCTATAAGTATTACCTGAATGAGTAAAGCATCAGTAATTTCATCTTTCTTCAAAAACTCTCTTTTTCAAAAGTGCTCTTGGATTGTTCCAGATGCCAAGTTGTCGTTGACCTGCTATGAGCCTTTTCAGTAGGAACGCTTTTGCTGGAACATTCTTTATCCGGCCCATTTTCCAGCCAGCAGAAGAAGATTGTGCTGTACTTCCTAGTGTCCTGTCTTAGGCTAAATAATCCATTGCTTCAGCCTTCCCCCACAAATGACGTTTCTTGCTGGGGGGTGTGCGTGTGTATGTGTTTGAGATGCAACCTTCAAAGTGTTTAGGACAGAGTTGTGCTTGCAGCCTTCCTCATCTCCCATCTATGTCCTATTTTTCCCAAGAGAAAAGATTTCCTAGTTGGAAGTGCCTGACGGGTGAGGCACAGCGAGTCTCCAAGTGTTATTTCTGTTAGGGTTAGGGGTTAGGTAAATCTCCATCACTGAGGACAGGAGAGAGGAAATGCCTCTTTCAACTGATTTGATAGGAAGAGACCCATTTTTAGATGGATTCATTTCTTGTAAAATGACAGGCAATATATGATCTTCAAGAAAAACTGTTACATAGAGTTTGTTTTCTTTCTTCTTACAAATAAGCATATATGATAAATACTGTGAGAATATGGGTGGTTTTGGTTTGGGTTTTTTTTGTTTGTTTGGTTGGTTTTTTGTGTGTGTGTGGCGAGCATGAGCCTTTGGAGCTATCTTTTGCTTCTAAAGTACCATCTTGAAAGCATCTGTTCAGTAAGCTGCTCATGCTGTTTGTGTATTGAATCTTGTGCAGAAGGAATGGCATCAAGCTGCTATCTCTGAAAGTTTCAATGAGAAACATGTCTACAGCTCTCAGCACAAGTGGTTGCTTCTAAGTCTGTGTGTCAAAGCCTCGTTTCCCGGGATCAGACTAAAGCAGCTTAATGTAAAACTAAATTGCCGTAGCAGTCATGGAAATATTGAGAGCATATGGACTGCTGGCACAAGTGTACACTGAGACCAACTTCTGTTCCTGTGGGCTAGTTGGAGATTGCTGGGTGTTTTGTGATAGCACATTTTATAATCAGTTGTTAATGAAGAGCAAATGTGGAGAAATGTATTCAAAGCTGAATTTGTCCTCCAGGACAGGAGCAGTGGTAGCTTGCATGCTGCTGTTGCTGTGTGCTGCCACTGCAACTCGAATGAAAAGAGGGAGGCGATAAAGGCAACCTTTAAGTTCTTCAGACTGCATAACACGTGGGGAAAAGACTTCTGAGTTCAAGCATAGTCGAGAAATTGAGACCTTTCCAGGTTGTCTTTGGAAAGCATGTCCAACAGGCTTGAGAAGAGGAAAGCGCTTGGTCTGTCTAACTGAGGGAAGAGAAAGGAGAGGGGAGTAACATCTATGGGCCAATTCAACTTTACAGCTGATTGATTGAAAAATGCAAAGCTTGTAAAAGATGGGTGTTGTAACCA
Source organism: Nipponia nippon (assembly GCF_047370975.1). NCBI lineage: Eukaryota > Metazoa > Chordata > Aves > Pelecaniformes > Threskiornithidae > Nipponia > Nipponia nippon. The sequence continues at coordinate 65,772,558 of NW_028262380.1, forward strand.
TGGGATGTTTTCTGTCCTGCAGGCACGCATATCATTCTGTTTCAACACCTCCTGTTTGCCCTCAGAAAAACATAGCTGATGTGAAACTCCAAACAGGACCCACATCCGTACAAAGCTCTGATGCGGTCATTATCCATCCTGGTGCTATGCTCGCGATGCTGGATCTTCTGGCCTCTGTTGGATCAGCTACGCACCCAGAGGTAGGGAGAAAATTCTGCTGTCTTAAAATCTGAGACTGACTGGAAAAAAGGATGGCTGTGGGAAACAGGGAAACCGATGATGTCCTCTCATTTCACGCTGAGAAGCTCATATGTTTCACAGACTAATAGAGTTGAATAGCTGTGGTGGCATAGAGGCCTGATACAAATAGTTTTATTTCATAGGTTTTGTTTTGTTTGTCTCTTTCAAACTCCTGGCAACAATGTGAATTTAAAGAAATGTCCTAAGTGGCCATCAGATAAGTTTCCAAGCATTGTGATGAATTCTTTTTTTCCCTGATGTATCAGGCATTACTGCATAGTACGAGGACGACATGGGATTGGACATTATAGCTTGGTGTATATGTGCTGTTTGAAATAGCTGGAATATGTTCTAGTTCCAAAATTGTACTGCCTGCCTTGTACAATTCCCAAACCAAAACCTCTACTGGTGGTTTGTATATAAAGGATTTGTTGGACGTTTTTTGAAGTTGCTGAAGTATTTTTTGAGATGTCTCACCTGAAGAACACCGTTTATTAAAAAAAAAAATATTTACGAAAGCTTAGAAGAATTACTAGACTTGATTCCTCTTTCTTGTCCTCTGCTGGTGAAGAGCATGGCAACTTTGTCTTCAGGGCATTAATTTGGCAGTTACGTTGTGTGTATCTTAAATTTTGTAGAGATTATGATGTTAAGTTACTAGGAGTAGCTTAGCAGTCACAAAAATAAAAGTTCTTAGTACATTCTAAGCATGTAGAACTTCTGAACTGACTCACTTCTGCTGGTAAAAGGGAGAGGTTAGTTTAACCATCCCTACCTGCATTGTTTTTCTTTATAGTGGTCATGATAATCCTTCATATAACTTGTTATCCTGTTTCATAAAGAGATGGAAGTGTCTCTTCACCCACACACACGCACACACCCGCAACGCACACACATGCAGATATGTTTAAGTATAGGATATTTTGTGTATTTATTGCTAATGGTAGTTGCTTTTTCATTATTATGCATAAGGGCTTCCTTTTATTTGCCTTCTCAGGTTGCATCTTCTCAAGTTGTGTGCTCTTCTTTTTTTCAGCATGCGCTGGATCTCCAGCTGGCAGTGGCCAATATCCTGCAATCTCTAGTGCACACAGAGAGAAACCAGCAAGTCATGTGCGAAGCCGGGCTCCATGCACGACTTCTACAAAGATGCAGCGCTGCACTGGCTGATGAGGACCACTCGCTGCATCCGCCACTCCAAAGGATGTTTGAAAGGCTGGCCTCCCAGGCGCTGCAGCCAATGGTGTTGAGGTCAGGAAGATAGCTCTGAAGTCCGATTGAGCTGAGCCCTGCTGCCTGCGCTGTTGCTGGCTGGCTGCAAATGGCTTGGATTGGTAGAGAGCATAAGTGACCTTGTGTGGTAGTGGTTGCGTGGGATCCCATTTTATTTCTCATCAAATAGTGTCTTGCTTCTGTTAGTCAGCATGTAACCCTGGAGATGTTAGGAACTGGAGGGCAGGGCAGGAGGGAGAAGTGTGGAGCAGGGAAATGTGTTTGGTGTTTTTCAGAGAGACTGAAGTTAAATGTTTGCTTTCTTCCTGCAAATCTTGAGAGGCTATTAAAAATGCCATTCCTCACTAAGTCTTCATGACGAGGAAACGTGATAATTCTAAAAGCAGCACTGCCATAGAAGAGGATGGATTCCTAGACTTTTCTGTGCAGTGTTAAATACCTCAGACTTGGAAGGGTTCAGGCCAGCAGTTTTATGTAGCGCTTTAGTTTGTGTGAAGGAAATGCAGGAATGCGATACAAGAGATGTCTGGAAAAATCTGGGAATGCATAGCTTTAAAAAGTTGATCTTTCTGCATAGTAATGCAAGTAGGTTTGCACATCTATGCTAGTAGTAGAAAGCAAGCTTGAAAAGGTCATGAGCATATTTTGAACCATTTGTTAAATACCCACGCAGTTGTATGATGCTTTGGATTGCTTGCTAGATTCTGGGGAGACCTTTTTGTGGCCTTTCAGTGTAGAAAGGGTGCTCATAAGAATGATGGAGAGAGGTTTTTTACCAGGGCCTGTAGTGACAGGACCAGGGGCAAGGGTTTTAAACTGAAAGAGGGTGGATTTAGATGGGGTATAAGGAAGACATTTTTTACAGTGAGGGTGGTGAGACGCTGGAAGAGGTTGCCCAGAGAAGCTGTTGGTGCCCCATCATTGGAAGTGTTCAAGGTCAGGTTGGACAGGGCTTTGAACAACCCGATACAGTGAAAGATGTCCCAGCCCACAGCAGAGGGGTTGGACTAGATGATCTTTAAAGGTCCCTTCCAACCCAAACCATCTTGTGATTCTGTGATCTCAGCTGGAATAAGGAACGATCTCCTATGGATTGCCGACTGGCTGACCTGCAGCCAGGCAGCTGGTCGGTTCACTTCAGTGGCATGTAGCCATGTCAGAAATGATTCTGCAAGGAGCAAGCTTGCTGGTAGTCGCATCACAGGGACTTAAGCTTCCCTAAGCATAGATACTGATAGCCTGGGTAGCTGTAGATACAGATACTATAGTTATCTATAGATATAGATGTTGGTAGCTGTTAAACTACCCCCAGCCAAATAGGACACACGAATAAAACAAAGCTGAGGTCATTTACTCACTTCAGCCTGTGGTCTGCCTTTCCAGATCAGTTCAGCTTGCTGAATGTGCATCAGTGAGCATCTTGATGTTCTCCTACAGGATGCAGCAGCCTCCTGCCAAGTCTTTGGAATTAAGGGAATTGGGAGCTTTATCAAAACTGTTTGATTAGTTAAAATGATGTCAACTTCTGAGAGCATATGTTCAAAACTTAAATAGTTTCGAATGAATCAAATGTGTTTCTTGTAATTATGCGTTAGTTTGTTATTTTCTTAGTTAAAAGTCATGTTTATTACAAGTAATTACTGTCTTTTTAAAAAACGGTATTGGATCTGGTGCCATTCTAGGCAAATAAATAGACAAAATTATTTGTAAATTTTTTATTCTCTTTCTTAGGGAATTTTTACGCCTGGGAAATCCTTTGAATTGCGGAGCTTGGGACAAAAAGCTGTTGAAACAGTACCGAGTGCACAAACCCAGCTCACTGAGTTTTGAACCGGAAATGAGAAGTAGGTGCTGAAGTGCTAGAAATTTGTGTAAAGAATGCTTCACTGACATGCCCCAATTGCATACTTACATAAAATTTGTAGATAAGCATCCAGAAAAACCTAACTTCACCCCGGCTTTGTATGAATGCGAAATCATCGGAAGAGTTTGATTGGAAAAAGTTCCAAAAGCAGAGGGAATGTAGTACTTGTATTTAATATACATCCAGTGAGGTAATTATAATTTTTTAATTTTAGGAACAGTTAACTATTAAATATGATAGTAGTTTGCTTTTAAGTCTTAGTAGATCCTGAGTTTGTAGTTATTTAACAGTAAAAGGAAAAGTATTTTTCTCAGATACTTCAATGTGGGCATCACATGTCATTAAATCTATGTAGTGTCTCTCATGAGTTCAGTAAGGTGTCAGATAAAATAAGTGAAATTCCTACACTTAAGCATAATTCCATTTATTTCAGCTAGACTCAAGAACCTGGCTCATCATTAGCATCACTAGTAATGAGAAAGAAATAGAAAAAATTAAAAAGAAAAAACAGCACAATTTACCTAATCTGGCAGAATCTCAATCTAATAATCATTTCTCTTATAAAAGAGGTAGAATTTGGAGTTGAAACACCCACTCTTAATTATATAAAGTTCAGCAGTCCCTTTTTAACCATTCGTTAATTTTTCATGGTAAATATTTACAATGGTTTTACTCATTGATTGCTTTCAATATGTTTACTTTCCTAGTATATTAAAATTGAAATCTTTAATAATATGTGGTAAGCATGTGTTGAATTATGAGCGCATAGTAACTTAAAAATTTTCAAGAAAAAGGACAGACTTACCTCAGCTTTAAAAAAAAAAAAAAAAAAAAAGGGGAGGGGGGGGCTGGGGGGAGGGATGCCATGACAACTGAGTTTCAGTTTTAGTCCTGGAATTAATACTGTGGGAAGGTATTCACAATGTATTTTGACAGGGTATTCACTAGATAGTCCTAGATTATAGGTACGCATACATACACATACGCAGTGGAAATTTTCATTATACCTTTGTGTGGTATCCCATCATGGAAGTTCACCCATCTGATGGAATACTTCATATTCTATCAGCAATTACACATCAGCTTTGATTATCATACTGGAAAGTTACATCTGTTTTCCAGCCATTCAATAATCAGTCTGATAAACTGCACTGAATGTTGGTAACCAACGGAGTCCTCCAGCTGATCCGAACCTCTCTTCCACATGCACTCCTTCCTGTTATTATCCATGAGTTGTAAAGCTTGGGAATAGCTGCTCCTGTAGTACAGGAGAGTCTCCGTAAATGGTAATACAAAGAAATTATTGATAAGTTTCCAAAGCATATGATTTTTATTTCTAGGTGTCAACTCAGTCGTTGTACGGCCAGTTGTAACACATAGTTAAAATATTTGAAATGTTCAAAAGGAACTAGAAAGTATCCTGTATAGTACTGAATTACAAGCATTAAATAATGAAATAAATAAATAAAATAACTGGATTCATGTTATGTCATAAGGTTCAGTACATTTAAAAAGAGGAGAGAAGGAGAGATTCAACTTATCTCTTGGCCAGTGCTTTATTTATTTATTTTTATCACAGGGGAAAGTAAACAATGAAAACTGTGAAAATATGAGTCTGAAAAGTTTTTAAACTAGGAAAGAGAAGGCAAAGCTGGCTTCTGAATACCGCAAGTTATGTTACATTTCCTAAGCTAAGCTTACTGAGCCTTTCTGCTTATTGAGAGCTCCGAGACTTTTAGCTCAGAGTTACTGCATCTGAAAAATACGAAGCAGAGTTTTTCCTGCCTGTTAAGTCAGGTGGCAGGAATGTGCCTGAAACAGAGCCTCTGCGAAAGGGACACTTTCCTGATGTTAGGTAATGGGATGGCCTCCTGCTCAATTTTTTGGCTTTACCACAGACATTCTGTAATACCTTCTGCAAGATGCTTGTCTCTCTGCCTCAGTTGAATATTTTTATAATGAGAACAATAATTCCCAACTCATAATCTTCTAACCGAGAGGCTAAACTAGTTGATGATGATTGACAATTCAGCTATTGCACTGGAAGCAGTACTTGAAAAGTCCAAATAAATAGCCTGAAAATGCCTCCCTTTTGCAATGCTGTGTTGTTTCTTGGCTTCTACTGTAGATAGCATGGTTACCTCAATGGAAGGTCTGGGTTCTGACAGCGTCTTCAGTTTGCACGAAGACAGCCACTATCGGATAAGCAAGAGCCTGCTCAAGCCAGCAGAAGGGAGCACAGTACCCCTGACGAGAGTGAAGTGTTTGGTCTCCATGACAACCCCACATGATATCAGGCTTCATGGATCATCAGTTACACCGGCGTTCATTGAGTTTGACACGTCTCTTGAAGGGTTCGGGTAAGGTACTACAGTGCTTTCAAATAGCGTGGGGCCCAGTGCAATGTCGTCTTACTTTCTTCTTTCAAAGAAATACTTGTAATTTTTAATGGACTGTTTGCAAACCAGAGACAAGTGAGTTCTTTAAAGAAAAGAAAGGAATACTTCAAGCCACGTAGCATTCCACTCTGTTATTAATGACTTGAAATCAACACTTGCTTGCTATATGTGAAAGTAGTAGTTGGTATGTACCTAAATGTTGATAGTACCCTCTCAGTTCTGGATTTCATGTGCCTTTTAAAAATGAAGGGATGCCAGCATACCCTTGCAGAAACTCATTAGTTGCTAGGGTTTTTGTGCAACATTTGGATAGCCCAAATGCTCTGAAACCCACTAAAAATTGCTGAAGAACTTGGAAATTAGGAAGTGGGCAAAGCAGAAGTACAAGTGAAACGGAGAAGGAAGCTATGTTGAGTCCAAATAACTGGAAAAAGCTGATTATTAACTGGAGATGTAGCCTGAATATAATGCTTAACTCATTTTGTCTTTTAGCACCCAGTATCACCTTCATTTACTGTTTGTTTTGGTTTTTTTTTTTCCCTCTCTCTAATTAAACACCTGCTGAGTGAGGCACTTTATGAGGATCATGTAATATGATTTAACTTGACTGTTCAGAAGATGGAAACATGACACCGTTCTCAGCATCTGTTTAAGGAAAATGTTTTGTCTTTTTGGTTATAAAAATGGAATAGAAAAACCTCGAAACACTCATTTTGTCCTGCGCTAAGGGGTAAATCTCTCAAAAATCGCTATAAAAATTCAGACCAATAGTATAAGGAACAGGTATTCCTTAACTGCCTGTGGACTGGTCCGTAGACAGAAGCTCGCAAATAGAGGGAAAGCCAGTATCTCAGGGAGGGCAATGTTTTGAGGTGCAAGTCAATTGTGAATGGCACCTTGAATGATAAGTAATTGTTCAGCATTTCCCAGAAGCTTGGTTAAAAGCTTGACTAGAAGCTTTATTAAAAGGTTTAGATTTTTAGTGACACAAACCACCAAAAATGACAACTGCTGTGAGGCCCAAAAGAGCGTGACAGATTCTTGTATGAGATGAGTAGTTCCTCAATGCTTTTTTTTTTTTTTTTCCAGTCCCTTTTGTAAAAGAATTGTGAGAAGAGGTAGAAATTATCTGTTGTCCACGGCTGTACCACAGTTTCATAAAACCAGAAGTGTCCACCTGACAGAATCGTTCATCTTGTCTTTGTCTTTGCAGACCTAATATTTATACTATGTTTCTTAAATTGTGTTTCTTAAATCTCTTTCTCTTCTGATGTGGCCTTTGACAGAGCTACTGGAATCTTAGTGCACTTGTTCCAGTTTATTTGGGGTGACTGCTCTGAGAGCACAATCCAGCCTGGATATTTGGGAGCTCTGCTGCTCTGCATTCTCTTTTCAGCTTTGCGAAGCAAGGATGCAGCACCTGTTTTGCATCTAGCCTTCGTATCCAATCTAGCCAGGGACAGACTTTCTTTGAAAACAAATGGTGCTCAAAGCTCTGTTCTACATCCTTCATAAGAGAAAAGAAATGTTTTGGACCTAAGAAGAACTTGAAATAGGCTAGCAAAATGAATTGTCACTGCGGTTGCTCCAGGAGATTTGTAGGTGCTGGTAACGTGTCCAAAAGTAATCCACATAACGCAGCTGTGACTTCTTGTAATTTCAACAAGTCACCTAAGAAGGCTGCTATAACTAAAAAAAAAAAATAAAAAATAAAATCTAAAAGCTTCTAAAGCGTCTGTCTTAAAGTGCCAGGGTGTTTAATGAACTCAACGGTTGGCGGACCCTTGCGAGTTATCTGCTTAGAGCAAACATGCTTGTAACACCATTGACCATGGGGGATTCAACCAGAGAAGAACACTTTCAAGAGGAAGGAAGAAGTATATAATGAGAATTGTAATCAAAAAGAAGATAGTAGTGACCAGAACCATCGGCTGCCGTTGCTTTCAAGATGGGTGGTCAGGTTAACTCTCTATAGTTTATGTGAGAACAAAATAACTCTTACCTCTGTCAGGCAACTCAGCTACAGTATACTTAGACTAGCCTGCTCAGGTGTAAATGTCAACAAAATGATGATTCTTCAGCAAGTGGAGGAGCCGTCATTTTGCCTCCAGTAGGACAGTCTATACCGACTGGAAGCTGAACTCCTGTGGGGATTCACTCCACATTGGGTAGGCTGGTCACTGACCCAGTCTGGGCTCTTAAAATCTTTTAGTACCTAAGGGAGGTGCTCCTTTTATCTGTTTCCATTATGTCCACAGCATCAGTGGCTCTTGTAAGGACCGAATGTAGCTAATCTGCTGAAATATGATGTTACTGTGAGAGTGTACATACTTAAAATAAGAACAACGCAGTATGCTATTACCAGATCCTTTGAATATTTAGCTAATTCAGTCTCTTTGAGAGTCCAGAACATCTCAAAGGCTGCAGCAAGTTATGGTTGCCCACAAGGGAACATCTTGCACTATGGAGCCACGTGGGCATAAGTCTCTGCACCTTTGCACCAACAACATACACTGCCAAAGCTCTTTGCACTGGAAATAATTTAGCCTCACAAGGAGAAATCTTGAGAATTAATTTCTACTTTTCATGAATACGTACAGTCAAGGAGAGTGATGGTGTGCTTATGGTATATTTTCCTAGGCTATATTTTGTTGGTATGGAACTCCAGTTATATTGACTTTCATAAACTCTAGTTTGTTACCGGTCTTCTGTTTAACAGCTGCCTGTTCTTGCCAAGTTTGGCTCCCCATAATGCACCTACAAATAATGCTGTTACAACAGGACTTATTGACGGTGCAGTTGTGAGTGGAATTGGAACTGGTAAGTACTCGAGTATGACTGTTAGCAGTGTTTCATACCTCATGTTCAGTTCTCTTTTAGTTCTTTGTTAGCCCTGACGTGATAGTATGGAGTTGGACATTGTATGCTTATGATTGAGAACTTCTTGTGTCTTTTTTTGTGTGTGTTCCTGTTACTTTTTGCCCCCAAGTCAATGAAAAGCAATACAAAATACAAATCTGTGATTGCTTTAAAATACAAGGCTTTCAGCAGAAGGTTAAGTTGTAATCAATAGAAGCATATGAATAATGAACCTGGATGCATTAAGAACAAGTTGAGGTAGTAGTTTGAAGAGCGTAGGAAACGTGGAATGAATTGTAGTGCTGTACTTGTGGCTTTGTTCGGCTGAATTCTTGACTGTGTTTATTACAGGTGTAGTTACACACATCATCACACAAATCCCATTTAAATTATTTGCTGTCCCTTATACTTGTTCACTGTAGGCTGTTCACCCTACAGGAACCTGGTGTGCTGCGGGGCTAATTGAACACGATCACTTAGTTTTTAGACCTAACACCTTTTTTATCTAAGTTGAAGGTGTACTGCAGTAAGATAGAATTAGACAGTACTTGAAGTCTGAGCTCTTTGTTGTTATGTGGGAGCACCTCAGGAGATGCAATGGAGCCAGGTGTATGTGGTGGAGAGATCTTCAACAAAGGCTTCTTCAGCGAGTCACACCTATTGAAGAAGAATCTCACTGTGATACTAGCAGTTTCTGAGGGCCTGATCCATTTCTATTTTTTTTGTCTAGGGAACTGAAACTGGATTGTTCTGAACAAGCACGGCTTCAGAGTTGATTTTTGTTTTTAGAATAGGAAGGAATAGTGTGCAATTCTTGCTTTGCTTTACTTTGTTTTGAAAGAAACCCCTCTGAGCTAGCTTTATGTGGCTTTTCCTCCAAGCTTGAGTCACAAATGAAAGAAGTAACATTCAAATCCATGAAGGAAAAGTTTGAGAAAGCACAGCTGGTATCAACTGAGCTGATATGAAAAAAGGAACAGGAACAAGTAGGTATCCTAAGTACTAGCTACTCCAGCTATATAATGGGCTTTCATTTTTGTTTTTTAGGTGAAAGATTTTTCCCACCGCCATCTGGTTTAAGCTACTCAACTTGGTTTTGTATTGAACATTTTAGTACGCCTCCTAATAACCATCCTGTAAGACTTCTTACTGTAGTGCGGCGTGCAAACTCCTCGGAGCAGCATTATGTATGCCTTGCCATTGTCCTCTCAGCAAAAGACCGGTCACTGATTGTTTCAACTAAAGAAGAATTGCTTCAAAATTATGGTAAGAGTTGTGTCGTGTCATCAGCTAATCCTGGCAATATTATGGGGATGCAACAGCAAGTTTATTTTGAACGTAGTATCTAGAAGAATTGTGAGTGATGGCACTTTAGTTGCAGTTTCACCAGCTCCTAATCGGTTTTGACAGTGGAAAAATGTAAAATGTAAACGTTCCTGTAGAAATTAAGGAGCTTTTGTAATTTCCAAAGAAGATTTGATATCTGCATTTAAAGAAAAATTTTTGCCCAAACCCCAAGTATTATAGATTTGAAGGAGGAATTACATCATTGTTTTTGGAAGGTTTTTGCCTTTTATTTGTCTTCTATCATTCATTTTAGTCATCATCTCTTGAGGTGCAAGCGTTAACTATCTTTGTTTTGAAGAAGTTTGGAAATAGTAAACTAAGAGGTTGTGAAGGCTTTTTCAGTCTGAATAGTCCCAACGCTGGAGAGCTATTTGAAGGCAATTAGTCATTCACTTCATGTTTTAATGCTGTGGTCAGTTACCAGAGTTTGTAAGTTCATTCACTATCTGTGATCAAAGGTGGAATTACAGGAGGTGCAGTGGAGATCGAAGTGAAGCTGGTGAGGCCAGCGAATTTGCTAGAGAGAGCTATCGGTGCAGTCAGGGGCTTCAGGCTTAGCCATCTCCTGTCTCCTGCCTTATCCTCTGTCAGAGCCTCCAAAACCAGTCAGTTTTGACAGGCTGTTTACGCACCGTGGCTGTGGAGGAGTGGAGAGGAGCAGGGCAGCCTTCTGTGTATGTTTCAGGCTTAGCTCTTTACCAGACCAACATGCTGGGTTACAAGTGGTTATCAAAAATCTGTTCCTGCTTCTGTTCATTCCTTTTGATTAGCAGGCACTAATAAAGAATTCATACAATGTTATTATTTAAAAAAACAAAAACAAAACCAAAAAACCCCCAAACAAACAGCGAAGCAGACTGTTGTACAAATTCCGCATTTTCTTGATAAGTGGACATTTGCATCATTAACTGCAGTAGTTTCTCTTAGTAGAAGTCAGGTTCAAAACGTAAAACTTGAGAGCTGAAGACCCATAGTATAAGGGAGTAATAAAACCCCTTAAATTACAAAGGTATTGACAGTGTTTTCTTTCTCAGAAGACTGAATTCTTATAAGGGAGAATGAAATGTTTATCTTCATATTAATTGCTTTAGCCTGCACTAGAGCTATAGATCATATGTTTTTAGTTTGTAAGCCCCTGTCATCTAACTGTTTAAAAGAGATTGGATTTGAAGAGGCTTTGTCAGAGAAGATCTGAAGGTCTCTGACTACTAAGACTGTTTTTTAATTGAATGGGATACTTTGCTTTACTGGAGTCGTCGTTTGTGGCGTAGAGTCAAGTGCTGAGCAGGTAGGTACCTGAAGAACTGAGGTGGCGGGCCTGCCAGCACGGGTGCTGGAAGTGCTGACAGTCTATTGTAAGAATAAATGGGGTGGTTTAAGGATCGTTCTTGTGAGTGAGAATTGCTCAAAGGTGTTTAGCTGAGAGAAAGAACTTGAGATTATTTTTGTATCTGAAAGTTAGTTCCAAGTACTCTGCTGTTACCATTTTCCTTGTGGCATTTCTAAAGAAATGAGTGTTCTCCCTGTGCAGGTGGCTATTAAGGTAAGAGGATTAGTGGTTTCTTTTCCTTCAATATGAAAGTATGAAGAGAGATCTGAAAAGCTCCTGTTTTTCTTGTTTTCTGTTGAAGCATTCCCTAGTGGAGAATTTTCGAGCTTTGTCTTTTTTTTGGTGGGGACGGGGGGGAGGGCAGGCTTTCAAGTAGAGTGCGGGACATTCTGCTTTGTGATGGAGAAGCTAATGCACCTGCAAACTGATCACGCCCTCTGGTATGAAGTCAAAGGATGCCTTTTAGAGAAATTAAAAAAATGCGTGCTAGGAACTAAAGTGTGTTTCAACATTCAGGAAAAGAGAATTCAGCACCTGTTAGTGAAGAAAGACGTGGGAAATGCTGAAGAGAGAGGGGTGTGAATTGGGGATGGGTGGTCAGCAGCTTGTGGTTTGCAGCCCCTGCGGAGAGGCGGGGAGTGGGTTCCTCTGGCCACACGTCTCCGACTCCTCTCACTGTTGGTGCGAGGGTGGCCAGTGGAGCCCCGGGTGCAGCTCGCCTCACCCCGTAGCAGCTGGTGCTCACGTCGGGTCAGTGGCCTTACGACCCAGGCACTACGGCTGCGAAGTGAAGGGAAGGCCAGCGTGACTCACTGCGGTTACAGTACTGAAATGGAACAGATGAGACATCGTGAAGTCTTTGTTTTGACTTGGGCAGAAGTGTCTCAGCCCTGAGCTACCCCTTCAGTAGAAGCGCTTCAGAACATTCATTTTCCTTGGAACTGCAAAAAGGGAAGAAGAGAAGCCACCGTGCTGAGGCTTGAGTTATGAGTACCCCGGTCTGCGCTTGATGCGTGTCTTGCTAGCCAGATGTTGTATTTGCGGCTTTTATTAAGGAAAAAAGTCTCAGGCTTTCAACCTCATCTTTAACTTCATTTGTGCTTTGTAATTTAGCATGATTCTGACACAGACGCTTTGAAAGGCAATCTTTTTTTCTTGTATCTTCTTTTGTGTGTGACCAAACTGTTTAAGCAAGACAGTGGCAAGCTTATATTGAATGTTTGTGGCCAGGTGCTGGCAGGGAAAGAGGAGGCTCCTGTGGGAAGAGGCTGGGGCTGCCCAGTGCCTGGATATGGCTGGTTCCATCTGGCTCTGCCATGGACCCACCGTGGGGCACAGCTGAGCCCAGGGGCCAGGCTGGCGGCACCTCTGGCAAAGCACATGTAAGAGAGGGCAAAATGCTGCATGGAGTGAGGAGTAAGTTAAAAAATGTGAAAGAAAGCGCCCTGAGGACACCAAGGTGAGAGCAGGAGGGGAGGGGGTGCTCCAGGCACCGGAGCAGAGATCCCAGGTAGCCCCTGGAGAAGACCACACTGGAGCAGGTAGTGGCGCCTGTGGAGGAGATCATGGTGGAGCAGGGAAAAGTGTGAGGAAGTCCAGGAAGTATGGATATCTTTCTCTCCATAGTATGAGAAAGGTGAAAAATAGCTCTGTAGGTTGAGAGAGACATCTGTTACTTCTTGCTGACTACTGCATTAAAAACTTTCTTAGAAAAACAACAACAACAAAAAAATCTTTCTGTGACCTGCACAGTGGTATGAGAAAGTTAGTAAAACTTGAGCAAACTAATCATTCCAGCTAAAATTTCAAAGGGAGGGGAGATGGGGGGAAGTAAAACATAATTGTCAAAAGTCTAAAAGTATCCTGAGAATTTTCTTAGAGAAGAATTAAGGCAAAGGAAGAAGAGACCCATTGTTGACACAACCAAAACTATACTGGTTTGTTAATGTGCAAGTATCTAATGATGTTCAGCCTGTCAAATTGTGACAATTTGATCTGAATACTTTCTCAAAAATTCTGATTTCATTCTTTCAGTTCTTGTATTTGAAAGTCTAAAGTCCTATCTTGTTAACTGTACTTTTGATCACATTATTAGCTACATGTTTTCTAAAGTTTTGGCTTTAATGTATTGCTGTAGATTGTTTCGCATAAAGTCTAATGACATAAGAAGCTTAAAACAGACAAATAACATTTCTGTCAGTGCCCACTAACCGGTACTTTCCCTTTAGTCGATGACTTCAGTGAAGAATCGTCATTTTATGAAATTCTTCCTTGTTGTGCCCGTTTTCGCTGTGGTGACCTCATTGTGGAAGGCCAGTGGCATCACCTAGTTCTGGTCATGAGTAAAGGCATGCTAAAGAACAGCACAGCTGCACTCTACCTTGACGGACAGCTTGTTAACACTGTTAAGGTAAAATAAATCTTTAAATCCTCGTTTTTACTGGTTGGAGTGACTTCTCTCTCTCTCCGCACATATACACGTGAAAAAAACACACAAAACAAGAACAGCAACAAAAATACACGCCAAAAAAAAAAAACAAACCCCACCAAACCTGAAACAAGGAGCCTTGCAAAAAGGGGTCTTTGCTCACTACACAGCCCAGACCCAGCCCCAATCCTGTTAAGAGGAGATGATGATGAATACTTTCTGAGGTATGAGCGACAGTAATGCTAAAGTGAAGTGGACGTGTTGTATTGAATGTGAGGCAAGTGTGGCACGGCTATGCTGCTGACTAATTAGAAGGATGATAAAAAGCTGAAGAAGACTTATCCCAGGACCATGTAGCAGATCTAACTTTGAATAATAGAGAGATTACAGAGTTTTGCCAGTTTAGCCACGTTTTTCCTTTCCCAACCCTCTTGCCACCCCAGAAATAGCATCCCCTTGCAGTGATAACCACTGAGATGTCCAGTGTTGTTATTAGTTGATTGTAGATGAAACACATTTAGTTGTAAAGGTCAATATTTTGTTGTTAGGTGGAAGAAACTAGGAGACCAAAAGCAGAGAGCAGTGAAGAGTACTGTGGACCTGTCCACTGAGCACAAAGTATTCCTGGCCTGTAACTGATAACCAAGAGCATTTGGCACCTGGCAGGTGTGGGCCTTAAGGGAGTAAACTAATCTCGGTGTGGGGTTAGCTAGCATTACCGTATTGCTATAGGTAAAATGGTATTTTGACTTTCAAAGTTTACCTTTCAGTATTCCTTTGGCAGAAAGAGGATTATAGTAACTTTACTTGTTATGCTAATAGCTGTAATACATGAGAGTGTATCTGGCTGTACGTGACTACATTCAATAACTGGTAACAGAATTTTTATATGGTAGATAGAAAATGCCTGTGAGATTGTTACTGCCACTATATATAGGCCAGCATCTTCTTCATATATTTGTTTTATTGCCATCTGAAAATCTTATCGAATTGAGTTCATCACGTTTGTACCTTAGCTCAAACCAGTAAAATTGTCGAAGGCATGTTTTCACCAGCTGAAGTAGGAGGAAAAAAACCACAAGGTTATGAGATCATCTTATTGCTTTTGCCAAAAATAATGACCATCATAAAGCACCATGTTTTTAGAAGCAAGACACACCCTTGTTCTTTAGCATATTTAAGCACGGAACTCGCATGTTCTCACCTTGTGTTTCCATACACACCTTCATCTTTTGAAAGCCACTTAACTTCTGATCTTTGCATTTACCTTCTGGTTAATGTCCATCATTGACTTTTGCTGTATGGTATCAGAATACCATGCGTTACGTAGCAATCATTTGGTGTGTCCCCTGGTTTGCAAAAGACTTTCCCGAATTTCTGATCTGTTTACTTTCTTTTCATGGTACCCATGCTATCTCAATAACTTCACTGTGTTTTTCTCCCTTACAGCTTCACTATATTCATAGTAGCCCTAGTGGGTCTGGTTCTGCCAATCCACCTGTAGTCAGCACCGTTTATGCCTATATTGGCACACCCCCCGCACAGCGCCAGCTCTCTTCGTTAGTGTGGCGTTTGGGCCCTACACATTTCCTGGAGGAAGTTTTACCTGCCCCAGGTGTTAGCACCATTTATGAGCTGGGACCAAATTACGTCGGGAGCTTTCAAGCAGTATACGTACCATGTAAGTACGATTCAAATGGCAGCTAGTAACTTGGCCCGGGTGTAGAGGAATCTTTTGTGTGCGTATTGGCAGAAGAGGTGAGAAAGGAGAGTATGCGGTAGCAGAGAGGAAAAGCTAGCTGTTCATAGGAAGAAGATTAGTAGCTGCTATTGAACAGGATGATAGAAATTCAAATTACTGTTTTAACATACTTCTGGTAGTTCTTGTACTGAGATATGCTAGAAGTGGTTGTATTCCTCACTTTCATTTTAAACCAGTTAGAAATGCTTAAAGCTGTCATTATTCATACTGTATATTATACTTATCTGTAGAAAGTGAAATTGGAAAGGCATTTTAACTTGTCAGTTTCTAGTGATAGCACTCATTTGCAAATCCGCAATGTGTTCTGTACTTGAAACACAGCTGTCTTGAAATGTCATTGTTTACATGGCCTAAATAGGTCAACTGAGAAAAAAAATCAGACAGAGAGGGATTGTGGTGCAGCAGATAGTCTTTAAGCATTTGTTGCAAACAAATATGGGCAATTCTGTTACATTTTTTAAGTGTTCTTGTGTGAAGTTGAGGGGAGCACAACACAAAAAGATGTGAATAACCTTGTTAGAAATGTGTCCCCGTAACCCTGTTTTTAACTATTCAGACAACAGATTCTTCATTAGCTCTGGTAGGATGGACTGTCACTAGCGAGATTTTCCTGTTCTGTAGAGCTCCCTGTCTTTCTGTGTAGTTAGAGTACCTCCTCATGAACATCAGTATTACGTCAGGAGATGCTCATTGCTTTACCTGGCTATCACAGGGCTTTTCAGTGAAACATAAATAAAAATGGGGAACGTATCAAGTCGTCTTGTCCTTGCATTGTCTTTCCCTGTAATACTCTCCAGCTCTTCTGGAGAGAAACTCACCATCTCAAGGAAAGAGGCAGTGAGCGGCGAGAATGGTAGGAAAACAAAAGTATGTACAGGGAGTGCACAGTCTTACTTTTCATGGTGAAACCTTTCCCTGGAGTGGTGATAGAGGTGCGCGCACACACACACACACGTTCTCCCCCTAAATGTAGATGATCTTCAGGCTGTGAAAGAACGAAGTATCGTGTAAAAGAAGGTAGCTTTCCGTGCCCGTCTTGAGTGAAAAACTTTAGGGAATTGAATTTTGTCATCTACAGATGTGTGTCACATACTTGCTTTTTTGACAGCTAGACAAACCTGGCAAGCAACTCTGGATTTAGGTATGTGCTAGTCAATTATAATTTCTCCTGGAAGGCATTTTGACTGACGCTGTGCAAGTACCGAATTAGCCAAAGCAAATTCCATAAATGTGAATTTGTTCATTCACTTCCAAGAATTAAAGATTTTTCTGCCTTTATGCTAAGGCCAGGTTCACCAAGAAGACCCCAGTAACTTAATTTCTTAACATACTGACTTTTTCCAGCATGGTGGTGTATTTCTCCTGCACAAGCTTTGCTCAGTTGGCTGTATTCAGGAGTGGTCTGCTCCAGAACAAAGTGCGCGTTTCTGTTTGGGGCTAAGCTTCTGCTCACGTCACGTGCGCTGCGCCAAACCCTAAGGAGTTTGATAGGGGGTGCAGCATGAAGCTCTGCATCTCACCCTTTTATCTTGGCCTCTCTTTCCAAAACGCTTGTTTTTCCTTAGGGTAATGATTATTTGTGGGAATCCCAGAGAAGGGAAGAGCCCTTGCAGAATTCAGCTGTTGTCCTTTACAGAGAAATTGTGTCTGACTTGCCATTTGCCTGTGCAATGCTTCTTTTGGAAGTTTTGTCCCTGTTTTCAGTGAGCAAGATTGCCATCTTCTGAGAGTTTGTCCCGTGTTTAAACAAAATGAAAAACCTGATACTCTTTAAGTCTTGGAAAGATCCCTCAGAGAGCAGTTCAGGAGAAGGAATTCCTTTGTCCACTGAAATGGAGGAATGTTCTCAGGGCATCCACGTGAGCAGAGGATCCAATGAAGATTTCATTTATGGGGAAACCAAGGCTTCTGAATATCTCTTATTAAGTGAGACTTGACAGAGACTTGACCCTGGTTCAAAAAATTATGTAGACACCCAACTTCTCATTTGTTTCACTGTTAGGTGAGGAGCCTTCATGCTTTTTTAATTCTGTTAATGTGTTTCATTGGAGTTGCAGAGACCTTTTGACCTGGAATGAAGATGCAGAAGTGAATCTCTATGTTGAGCTTTCAGGGGTTTTTTTTCAGTTTTGCATGCTTCCTCTCAGCGTTGTAGACAGCTGTCAGTTATGGTGTTTGCAGTGCCTCACAAGAAGCATCCACTTTCGGAACAGTGGATACAAAATATTAAAGATATGGTTATATATATTCTCTTGGATGCCTGGGCCTTTTGGTCTTGCATGTCTTGTACCATTCTCTAAGGCGGTTTTCCTAGCAAATCATTGTAAAAAGCCTGTTGTCACAAGCAAAGATGCAGATGCACCAAATACTTCTCTGTTTTTTGATTACTTTGTTTTTCTTCAGGTGGGAAGGGAAGGGAAGGGAAGGGAAGGGAAGGGAAGGGAAGGGAAGGGAAGGGAAGGGAAGGGAAGGGAAGGGAAGTGAACAGCCCTTAAGCTGTACGCAAATTGAGTACAGGAGTAGTGTTGCCTTCCAGAAATTCAGATGAGGAAGCACCACGTCTTCTATTGCTTGGCCAAGCCACAGGCTGCCAGTTGCCATTACGGGTTAATATTGTAGACCTTCTTGAAAGGAAGCATTGGCTGTGTGTTGCCCTTTTATCTTAAATAGCAGATTTATTCCATGACTCATATGCTATCAAGGTACTCTTCGGTACAGTGAGCAGGTATGCAAAGAAAATATTAAACCTCAGCTATTTGTAAAACATTTCTTTTGTACCTATTCTGCAATATAATTTGCTTAAGATTTTACTCCTAAAACTGAAAGGAAAAACAGTGCTATTACTGAAATGAGCTTTTATTTTGTCTTTAAGGCAAAGATTCGAAGTCTGAAGGAATCAACCCATCTCCGGTATCTTTGGTACCAGAAGAGAAGGTCTCTTTTGGTCTCTATGCGCTGTCAGTTTCTTCATTTACAGTGGCAAAAATAAGGAAAGTTTACAACAAGTTGGATAGTAAAGCTATTGCCAAACAGGTATGTTGGGAAATGAGTTGGTTAATGTGTACTACTTGTTTGTTTCTTTCTTTTAACTTCTGTCAAGGCAATTTGCTCCATACAACCAGGAGCAATAATGTATTTGTCAGAACAGTTGCTCATAATCACTTTAATGTTTTTTAAAAAAATTAAAAATAATTGAGGGAGATTGTATTCCTAGATTTTATTCGTGTTCTTGAAATTACTAGTAGCTATGTATCTTAGCACCTTTTTGAGGCGTTTTGGCTTTTTAATGTGGATGGCAATTGTAATCCTGTCGAAAAACAGTTAAGATTATATTGTGAACAATATTTCTACTGTTGCAGATGAACAAAGCTGATAGCTTAGTCCTTTGTGATTCAGATTTGGAAACCAGACTATCAGTTTACATTTTTCTTCAAAAGTACATTAAAAGTCAGTGAATTATTTGTGCAAAGGACCATCTATGAAGAAAGTCTGAGAGCATTGGGGTTGTTCAGCCTGAAGAAGAGAAGGCTCTGAGGAGACCCTACTGCAGCCTTTCAATACATACAGGGGCGTATAAGAACAATGGAGCTTTTTACCAGGGAGTGTAGTGGCAGGACAAGGGGCAAGGGTTTTAAAATGAAAGAAGGTGGATTTAGATTGGGCATAAGGACAAAACTTTTTACGATGAGGGTGTGAGACTCTGAAAGAGGTTGCCTAGAGAAGCTGTGCGTGCCCCGTCCCTGGAAGCGCTCGAGGTCTGGTTGGATGGTGCTTTGAACAACCTGATTTCGTGGAAGATGTCACTGCCCACAGTAGGGGGATTGGACTTAGATGATCTTTAAAGGTCCCTTTCAACCCAAGCTATTCTTTGGTCTGGTGGAATTATTTTTAAAGTTAGATTCATGTTCTTTAAACTTTGGAGACTGGAGATTTCTCTTTACTTTAGAGAATGTCCTAATGACTCTAGCCTAGTTCTATTTTGTTATGTAACTCACTCTTTATCACAGGAGGAAAATACACAAGTTATGTCCAGGCTCACATAAAAAAACCTCTTCCCTTTAGCCCTTGCTTTTTTTCTTGTTTTGTTCAGCTGGCGATTTCTTCTCATGAAAATGCCACACCTGTGAAGCTGCTACATAACTCAGCAGGGCATTTGAATGGACCAGCGCGCTCCATTGGTGCAGCTTTGATAGGCTATTTAGGTGAGTTAAGTACTTGAGAATTCTTATGTTTAAACATGATTAATTACTTGTCAATTGTCAATACATTGTTAAATTCATTTAACATTTTTGTATTTTATGGACACGGTATGATCTTTTTTCTTTTTTGCTAACGTGGGATGCTTGTTTCAGTTTATATGAGCTATCATTATGAAATATACTTACTTACTTACTTACTTACTTACTTACTTACTTAACCTTAGGTCATAAACTATTTTCCAGTGCAATATTTCCTTCACCCCCTCTTGTGAGATGTCATAGTTTTTCTAGTGATACTCTTTTCATAATTCAAGCAATGCTAGAGTGCAAATTGCTTACATTTATTCACAATGATTTCCTACAAGAATTAGATTTGATTTGATTTTAATTTATTTTCTCTGCCTATGCTCAGGAGTAAGAACATTCGTCCCCAAGCCTGTTGCCACTACGCTGCAGTACATAGGTGGAGCTGCTGCTATTTTGGGACTTGTAGCCATGGCATCAGATGTAGAAGGGTTGTATGCAGCTGTGAAGGCCTTGGTCTGTGTGGTAAAGAGCAATCCACTAGCCAGCAAAGAAATGGAAAGAATCAGAGGTTATCAGGTATGTAAGAAATGTCTTAAAACAGACGAGGCTGATTGAGTTTCACTGTCTGTCCTAGCAGTTCCCATGGAAATTCCTTGTTGTGTTGTGGTAACCTGAGTTCTTGCTCTTAAGTTTACTGAGCTCTTGGCTAGTTAGCATACATGAGTTATTTAGGATGGCTTTTAAAGGAGAGGGTGGAAAGTTTTGCTAAGCAGTTGTGCACGTTTAGCTGCTTTGCTGAAACTGACCCTTCATTAATAGCAAGGAAGAGCACAACTATGGCACTTAGATGATTCTTTTCCTGTGATTGTGAACCCACTCCTGCAAGCCTGGGAGCTTCTATCTCTGTGATCTGCCAGCAAGAGAGGAGGATAGGGACACATGAAGAAAACTGAACATGTGGACTCCTAGAATCATCATTTTGAGGAGACTGCACAGACTTTATAGCTAGTGATACTGTTTGCTTTCAAGCTGAAGACTTCTTAATTCTCCATCGGGGCGTGGAAAGTGCAGTTATTCAGAAGGATTGGTTGACTGACTTGAAAAGATCTTCACATGACCAATGCATTTGATGCTTCTCATGAAGACTGCTTTACTGAAACAGAAAGTTCGTGCTGTGGTTTGGGCAGTGTATTTAGAAACCTTGTAATGCTAGCAGCTAGTATAGTTACCTCAAAACATATTACTCCATGTAGCCTGTTGCAGACCTTGGCTTACTTTGACCAAACAAGTCTAGACAGTGTCCTCCTTGCACCATAAGCTGTCAGTGGATCAATACATCCGACCTTACATTCCACTTGTATTGACCTCAGCAAATACCATGGTTTGAGAGAGGGTCCCAGAAATCTGTATTTCTTTAGTACTGTTTCAAGGAGGATGGTGAAGCTGAACAGGCCAGTATGTTGAGAGTTTAACAAGCTTGCATCAGAAGACAAGAAATAGCAATAGTACATCTGGCAATTTGTTCTTTCCCAACCCAGATTATAAGAAGTTAGAGCAGAAATGAGGATTGAAAGGATGACATCTACGGTCATGCCTAGGGCAGCAAAAGGTAGCAAGAAAAAAGAAAGTCAGGCTTATTCAGATTTATGTTGTCATGGCTACTTTTCTTCAGTGCCAGAATACCTCTCATTTGTGCATGTGGTACTGTAGGGGCGCTCTATTTAAGTCTGCCATGTCCACGGTTGCTCTCCAGGAACCCAACTACCTGAGAAAATATCATGTGCTGTCTTAAACTGTGACTGCCTACCAGAGAGCTGAGGCGTGTCTCTGTGTGCCTAATCCTCAGGACCTAGATACTGTCTGCAGTGTAGAACAAATGTTTTATGAGCTGGAGGGTGTCCTGCATGTGCCCCTTTTCTCACCAACTGTAATGCCACTTTCAAGCTTTTTCATCAAGAGTATCAACTATCAGACATACTTCAAGGGCCTTCTCAAAAGGGACGTTTCATCCATGCTTCTTTGTGCTTAGACAACGTTGCTGTGTGTCCATAGGCTACTAATTCCTTTTCTGTTTACTTGTTCAAGTTGCTGGCAATGCTGTTAAAGAAGAAACGATCCCTTCTGAACAGCCACATACTCCATCTGACCTTTTCCTTGGTGGGAACTGTCGACAGCGGGCACGAGACCTCCATTATTCCAAATTCTGCTGCCTTCCAGGATCTGCTCTGTGATTTTGAAGTATGTAAAGCTGCACAGAAAATTGTTGATGATACTGGATAGTGATCAAGTCAGGTGCTGATAGCATACCTTAAATATTGAGCAAGAGCAAACTAGGTTGTTAACCTGAGAACTTATTATTTCATATATAGTACAGTTAAGCAGCTGAGTAGCAAGATTATTGGTATCTTTTCCTGCTGAAATGGCTTCAGTCACTGTAGAAACAATGAATGGGTACCACAGATGTTTCTGCTTTTTGTCATCCTAGAAGATATGTTTTTTAGTTTTCTGTTCCGCAGCAATTTCTGCAGAAATGGCCTCAAATTGCTCCAGGAGAAGTTTAGATTAAATATTAGGAACAATTTCTTCACCGAAAGGGTTGGCAAGCACTGGAACAGGCTGCCCAGGGAAGCAGTTAAGTCCCCATCCCTGGAGGTGTTTAAAAGACGGGTAGATGTGCTTAGGAACATGGTTTGGTGGTGGACTTGGCAGCGCTAGGTTACCGGTTGGACTTGATGATCCTAAAGGTCTTTTCCAACCTAAACGATTCTATGATTCTATGAATTTCTTTTAACCCGTGTGTTCTACTGCAGTACATATATCAAGGTGTGAAAAACGTACTGAAAATAACAGTAGGAGGTAAACTTTCAATATAGCACATGGGAATCGCTTTATCATATGTCTCCTGCCAAGTTAATAGTAAGGCAACTAAAATTCTGCTTGCACAACCTGTGAAATATTTAAGTGTTGTTGTGTTAAACTACAGAAAGTAGAAAAGTTCAGAAGGAAATGCTAATGTAATAGACGCTGATAAACAGTGTTGTACGATGCGTAGAACTCATCGTTTAGTGTTTGCTCCTTTGGCATTATCTGTACCTGATGCAGACTGAGTAAAAGTATTCTGATTCACATATACTTAAATAAATAAATAAATAAATATATTACTGCCACTGCTAATCCAGCTCTAAGATACTGACTTAATAGCGCAAGTCCGTCTTGCACAATTGGCTTTATGGAGTTATCCGTTTTGGTTTTTTAGATGTCTATTTGAGTATTTCAAAGCACTCCTGGAAACTTTATTTAAGGGTCTTGTCTGTGAAGAAACTCCTGCTGCTTACTGTGGCCTTTATTTTTATAAAATTAACTGGCCTTGTTAACTTTGTTTTTTCGAGAGGTTAAAGGTTTGCAATGCACCCAACCAGTCCCTCTTGCCAAGATCAACAATACACTATAATTATGGCACAAAAAAAAGGAAGTGGAAAGGGCAAACCTGAGCCTCTTTCTTTTTTAACCTTAGTGGGGATCTAATACAGAGGAAATTTGTCACCCACTGAAGTTTCCTCTTTTTTTTTTTCTTTTGAGGCGTAATATTAAAGCTAGAATCAAGTTTGTGCCATGCCTAAACATAAATTCTTCAGTATCATGTAACTAGTTGTTCTTTAACAGACCTTTTAAATTACAATAATGCTTCCTTTGTGCTCACAAAATTAAACGTAGACTTAATAGAAGTTATTACATCTACAAGTGGTAATATTTGTGGTAGAGGTCTTAAGGTAGATGAACTGTTTAGCAGGCAAGAGTGTGATTCACAGCCCAGCTCCTTTTACAGTGAGGCAGGAATTCTGCTGAAGAATACTCTTCTCCAGTCCCCCAAAGGAACCAGCTGAGAAGTTTCATCATTGGTATATAGTCACTCAGACAGCAACTACTGCACAAAAGATCCAATTTCATATTGTTTAGTTCGTGTCTGTCTTTTTTTCCGTGAAGACCACGAACAACTGGAGAATGAATACACTTAAGAGACCAAAAAATAAAAAATATGCAAGTAATAGGTCTGTGAGTCATTAAGAAGAAACTTTACAAAAGCCTCAGTTTTTGTTTTTTTTTTTTTCCTTTTAAATTATTTCTTTTATTTCTGTATTCAGAAATCATTGACCCAAACATTTCACTTAAATTGGATAAATTAAATGTTCTTACTCTTAGACTAAACAGGGAAATGAAAAGATTTGTTCTGATCATTTTAGATGATAAGATTAGAAGAAAAGCAAAAGCTAGAAAGCTTTTCACTTATGCCAGTTTTATACACCAGAGCACAAGTATTAATTATGCTTTGTTCAATAGCAAGTCACTTTTAAGATTTGCAGCTATAACTGTGAGCTTTCTGGCTTTTGTATCTTTTATTACTTCTATTGATTGAAAATTGATTTTTTTAGAGGATCTATATGATTTAAAATGATGTGCAGGAAATGCTGGGTAAAGATTAAAAAAAAAAAAATCAGTTCAATCTTGAGTTCAATCTTGGCAGAAGATAGTACATTAATTTTACAAAGAGGAAAATCTTTGCTTTAGCCAAATAAAGTTAACATGGCATTTTGCATAGGCCTTATAAACCCCAGTAACTCCTTTGGAGTCACTGCACCATCTGCTTAAAGAGAAATTCCAGATAGCGTTTAACTTTTTTGTCTAGAACTCTTTAAAAGTTTTCAGCATGATATGCTAACAGAGAATATGTTTGGTACCAATGTGTGTTTCTTTAGTCTTTGCTAGTATATTTAATACTTATCCGCAGTCAAAGAATAAACAATTGAGAACCTTGCAGTGAGCTTTTGAGCATAATGGCCAGGTAAATAGTCATGTAGATGAACAGTTTTAATCTCTTCAAGCCTTTCATAACCTTTGATATACTAATGCATTTTTTAATCTTAAAGTGGATTTGTGTACAAAACATATCATTGTTTGTTCTGTGTTTCAGGTCTGGCTTCATGCACCCTATGAGCTTCATCTGTCATTATTTGAGCACTTCATAGAACTTCTCACTGAGTCCAGGTATGAGCTGATGCCAGCCTAATAATGAGACTTACCAGGATTAGGTAATACGTAGAGGATACACCAGTTTTAAATTGCTACCTCCTTTCTTTTCTCCTTCCAGTGAAGCGGCAAAGAATGCTAAGTTAATGAGGGAATTCCAACTCATCCCAAGACTGCTCTTGACTCTTCGAGATATGTCTCTGTCCCAGCCTACTATTGCTGCAATTAGTAATGTGCTGAGCTTTCTTCTTCAAGGCTTCCCTAGCAGCTATGACTTGCTCAGGTAGCTCACACCTACAATAATTCTGGCTTTTGTGTTTTTATTATGTTGGTGATCTTGGTCAAAAATACACAATGGTAATACTGCTGTGGGGCAAGTAATGTGAAATGCTCACGTACTGAATTTTTTCCTCTAAGAAGTAACTTGAACTAGAGGTAGGCAATAATTTTGTTAATGTCTTGATTTGTATCTTAAATTCAGCTTGTATCTAAAAGGTGTGACTGAATGATTAAACTGGCTTGATGTTCTACAGGCGAAAAGTGAAGGTGCTGTATTGCAGCTCCCTTGTTCATGTGAAGCACTGAGCACTTTTCTTAAATGCCATTGAATGTTACTTAAGATGGAGTATAATGATACTTCTGGTTAAAATGCAGCTTTGATTACTTTCCCACATGAAAGGTTTAGTTCAAAATTTTTTCTTAGTCATCACTGTGTAGAAAAATATTTAAGGCTGTCAGATATAGTAGTATTAATTCTGACTGGTGAAAGTTACATAAATAATTGCAGTTCATATGTACAGGAGTATTTGAAATGCTTTCAAATGGGTTCAACTCCTTGAAAACTTAATTTTTCTCGTCTCCTGTTTAATTATAATGGAAATGGACAAAATGTTGCATGGCTTGGGGGTTCTTTGCATATGAATGGTCATATTTTCAGCTTCTCGCTTTAAGTACAGTTAAAGGTGTCAGAAGCATCAACCTGAACATCTTGCCTGTCTTTGTTTTAATTACGCAGGACAAAAAATGATTCAAGAATAAAACCGTTGATTTTATGCTTAAATGGTTATGGAACAGATTGTAGAATGCCTGTCTGAGTGTTTCTTGTTCTGCTTCCTGGAAATAAAAATGAAAAATATTGTATAACTTGGGGAAAAGTTATACTAGCTAGGGACCATTTCAGGTTAGTTCCAGAGGAAAGAGGAATATATTGCATCCCCTTTCTTTGAGTAGCACATCATCATCTTGTCTTAGAAAACCATGACCTTGTGTTACATCACCTCAAGCTATAGGCATACATGTTGTACCAGAGTCAATTAATCACTGTTTTTGGTGTAATGCTTGTTCAGCTGTAATGGTTTGAGAGTAATGTTTTGTTCTCCTTTCTTTAACTTGTGGTGTTCTTTTACTAGGTCTTGGTGGTATCTCCTGGTTTCCTTTCTTGAATCCTAGCATTTTCAGGGTCCTTTACCTGCAGACTTGTCTGCAAAGATTCCATTAATTACTACACATTAATTTGGTTTTTGGCTAGTAACTTTAGATGGAGACCATTTTCCTCAATCTTCAGGTGTGAGAAAGTTGACGATTTTGGGTATTGCCCTCTCACTAGTTATGGTTTTATATTTGTGGTGAATTATTGGTAGATGAGAGTGCATCTGTCATATCAATGAATGATGACGTTTTTCTGTATACATCAAGGTTTGGACAGTTCATCTCTTCCACTTTACCTACATTTGCAGTCTGTGAGAAGTTTGTGGTCATGGAAATAAACAATGAAGAGAAGCTTGACAGTGGTAAGTGATGGCATGGTTTAGAAGCAGTAGAAGAGAAATACTTTGTGATCTCTTCTGTGCTTAAATACTTAAAATGTAGAACTAGTCTCATTAGCTATATTGTAATTTTGTTATAACCTGGCTTCAGTTTTCAGTCCTGTGTGCAAAGCAGTGCAAAACCCATGTACTTTTGTTTTGTTTTCCTTCATTTAACACTGCATCATTTTGTTCTGCTTCCTCCACTCGCTCCTTCAAATCAGCTGTGCATCTCTGCTTCTTTGTGGGGAGAGAAAACAGATAAAAACGGATTACTAGGTGTATCTGCCCTCCAGGTATGGAGGAAGTGAAAGAATTAACGGAGACAGTCTAGTTATTTTTTTAGGAAAAAAAAAAGAAGTTTCTTTACTGTTCTTGAAGAATGTTTATATTGAATTGTTTTGAGATCATTTCAACCCTTGTTTTCCTAAAGAACAAAGGCTTATGCAATTGCATTTTCCATCAATCTCCCTGAACAGAAACTTTTTAGCCCCACAGAGGATGTCACCCAAATAACTAGAATGAGGTGCCCAAAGATCCTATGTTTCTACATCTCCTGGGAATATACTGGTGCACAGGGACAAGTGAGAGAGGAGTGTTTCTGCTTTGCAGTCAGCTTTATTAGTCTGGTTTCCCAAAGAACAAGGTTTAGGCAGTCTGCACATTCATCACTATCCCCCTGTGCCTCTCCTGTTCCTTCTGAATACTTTTGCTTATTGTGGTTTCAAAGATGATTAAATTTGAGCTTCTTAGTGAAAAAGGGAGGGAGTGGGTGTAGGAGAGAGGTCCAGATTGGTGTTCTCACTACAGGCCAGCCATGTTTTTTTTCCCAGGCTAACTACAGCCTGAGCTGCTTTTTGCCTACCTGGGGGACTGAGGTACCTTGGGGAGAAGTTCAGGCTGTGGCAGGAATAGAGAGAGAAGCTTTTGAGGCAAAGGACATGAGATTTTTAGGTTACTGGTCTTCACCAGTTATGCTGTATTTCTGCCATAGAAGATGCTTTGTGTTCGTGTCTGTGACTTGTGCACAAAACCTTGTCCCAGAAAGTCTCCATTTATCTGTCTTCATTTTTGCACGTCGCCTCAAGTTGCAATTTCCTTTTTTTTTTTTTTTAATAATGTAAAAACGTAGTCCTTTGACAGCATAAGAGGAATTCACAAAATAATTGTAAAGCTAGTCCTGAGCTGCATGTATTGTCTTGTTTTGCAGTGTGTTTTTCAACTGATTATGAGTTTGGGGATCTGTCAAAAGAAAAAGAAACTGGTTTTTTTCCCCATTTCTTAGATTTGGAAGGAGTTGGGAAGTGTCAGGGTTTTTTTCTTGGGATTTCTCCCATGCCCCGATTGCATAACGCAAATGTTTATATAACTACAGTGTTGTGGGGTTGGGGCAGGGGGGAGGGATGGGGGTCGAGTGTGTGTTTGGTTGTGTTAATGTCTCTACCTGCCAGGAATGACTAGCTTAGCTAATTTGGACCACCTCCGTTTAGATTATTGTCTGAGAAGCTGCGATTCCCTTTTCCCCATTCTTCAAACTGACCAAACTCTGTGTGATGATGATAATGGGGCACCAAGCATTTCTCAGCAGTGTATAGCAGGACGAGTTCCAAAAGCCTAATTTTGCCTTCCCCCCCGCCCCCTTTTTTTTTTCTTTTTGTATTTGATGTTTAGGAACAGAGGATGATTTTGGAGGACTTGTTTCAGCTAATCTTATTCTACTGCGGAACAGGCTTTTAGATATCCTTCTGAAACTTCTGTATACATCTAAAGAAAAGACAACTGTTAATTTACAGTAAGTACAAAAAAACTTGCGATAGAGAAAGGATATAATTTTTTATTTCAAGGGGCAGAATTATACAGCCCCCATTTGATTCACTGGTTGATTTGCATAATTTTGTAGGAACTATTGAATGATTTATGCAGATGTCACTGAATTAGTTTTGGGTATGCTAGCAGAAATAGAATGAATGATTATTGAGTTGTATGCTGTCAGTTGTGGTAGCAAGAATGATCGTACTAAGCGATGCTGGCGTAACTGACACGTATCTTTCAGCTATTGCATTAACTGTTTTTTGTTTCGAATCTTTAAAAAAAAAATTTAAGATCGTGGTTGACAGCATTAGTAGAAACTTATGCCTCAAGTTAGGAACAACAGAAGTAAATATCAGCAGGAGAGGAAAATATGTAGTAGATCTGGGGGGAGATTGCTTGCTTCTTATTGTTACTTCATGGAAGAAAAATAGTCTTCGAAAAATTGTTAATTTTAAAACTTTGAGGGGCAGAGGATCACAAGTGAGTAGGATGCAGTGGGAACTAGTGTGGATGTCTGGCTACTTTGATATTTTTAAGTTTTGTTTTCTGGAGAGCCAGTTCTTTAACCCTCCGCTCTCCTTGCATACTTCTTGGTGCTGTTTTCTCATAACTTTATGCGTGGCCATAGAGAAAATAAAATCTATCAAAAGAGAAAACTTGTGTTTTCAGCGAAGTGGGATAGTCAACTTCTCATTTGGTTAGGATCAGTAGGCATTATTGTTATGATCATTGACCCTAGAATGCCCCTTAGTTCCTTAAAATTGCATGTGAGGGAACATGATACAGTTTAATGAGGCACTAGAGTCGTATGGTGAGTTGGAGAAGAGACTTTGAAACACTGTCAAGTTAAACCTTGACGAAACATAACTTTCAGGCAACTGCCCAGTAGGCTGTATTGAGTCTGTTGGAGGCATTTTGTGGATGTATGGCATATGTAGACTATGTAGTGATTGAGGGTTGGTTGACATACAACCTAAACCAGTTTGAGCTTTTCAGCAACACTACTTAAGAAAAAAAAAAAGACCATATTCTTTCAAATATTCCCAAGCAACTCTTCCCTTAATTAAAAAACCAACAAGCAAACAACCTTCATTTTTTTAATACCAGTTTATTAAAAAGGCTTGTGAAAACTCTCTACGTATATATGGCTCAACAAAAAGTATTTGGAAATTATAATTTGTGGACAAATGTTTCCAGTTCAGCATTCCACATTTGTTAGCAAAAGCAGCAATTGGAGAAATCTCATGCAATGGAATAGTCCCAGGAGCTGTATTTGGTCTTCCCTTTCTGCTAAACAAATACACTCTAAGTGTTCCATTTAATAAGATTTGGTGAGCAACATTTCTTGTTGTGTAGCAACCTTACCTAAGAATTCAGTTAACTCTTCGATAGATCTGAATTTTCTCTGATCTTGAAGTTTGCCCTGTAGTGGAGGACACTGATTTTTGATATCTAGTAGGGAACTAAATGCTGTAAAATGTGACTTTTTTTTTTTTTTTTTCCTCTTTAATTAGGGCTTGTGAAGAACTGGTCAAGACACTGGGTTTTGATTGGATTATGATGTTTATGGAAGAACATCTGCATTCTACCACGGTCACAGCAGCCATGCGAATTCTTGTGGTCTTGTTGAGTAATCAGTCCATCCTTATCAAATTTAAGGAGGGTCTCAGTGGTGGAGGCTGGCTCGATCAGACCGATTCTGTCTTGACCAATAAGATCGGTACTGTGCTAGGTATGGCATCTCAGCCCCGTCATGACTGAAGGATTGCGTGGGAGTGCGTGTGTGTGTGTGTGTGTCGAGGTGGGGGTAACTGTATGAATACTGTATGGCAGATACATCCTTTCTGTTAGTGTTGTCTGTGCTGCAATCGGATGCCTCTGCACTTCGTTTTTCTTACAACTGAGAGATTTCCTAGGCAAAAGGGAGCGGTTTTACAAAACTGCCCTTCAGTTGACATGACACAGATTTCATTGTAGTTCGGTATTACCTCATCATCTGCACAAAGCCTGCGTAGCTAATCAGTTTTTTTCTGTTACTGTCATGGTAAGGTTAAGTATGTCCCATGGGGAGGCACATCTGAGCTAGATGCAAAGGTAGCATAGTGTAGCACCTTACATACAGAGCTAATGAAGATTCAGTAAAATTTACTCGTTCGTTTAATTTTGTTAGTTAGAGCATCATTTGGTGTTATACCTGAGCTGCTTTGTCTGGTGAATCCTGTGCCAATTAGATTTACCAGGTTGGATTTTTGCTATCTTGGGAATTTCTGTGTTCACAGTATCATCTCAGCCTTTCTTTCCCTCTCCTCCTTCTGTGATCTCCTGCACGCATGCACACTCATGCTCTCTCTCTTATTAAAGGCTTTCTTTGCAGGTTCTTAAAGCCTCATTTATCCAGGTTCTCACACCTTTCCGTTACCCCGTGTGATCTAGAATTCAGTGTATAAGGCTTTAGTGCTACCAGACCCATTTTGAGCTGGGTCGCTAAGCTGTCTGAAATGCACCTCCAAATAATTTGTCTGAGATAACAGATGTCAATTCTGTGTAGACAGGTGTAGTGGCGATTTCCCATGGACCTGTTTTATTTAGTCAGAATAAGATAGTGTTTTTAGATGAATGTCCATTCAGACCCTGTTGCAAAACCATTGACATTAAATGGGAGTCTTTCACAAGCTTGAAGTAGGCTTTAGATCAGGGCAGTGGTATTAATAGTACTTTCAACTTAATTGTTGTTTCCAAAATGGCTGTACAAGGAGCCACCTCTTTGTGTTGCAGCAGTTCATGATCTGTTTCTGCGCTAAAGATTTTTCCGAATCGGTGTATTATAAGGAAATAATTGTGAAGTGTTGTTGAAGAGATCTTACTTCAGGAAGAGGACTTTTCCTGGAATGAAAATACAAAGCCCATTTTTTTTTATGCTGTGTCTCTTTGAAATCTATCAAAGTATTAAGTCTGTCTGTTTACAGTGGTTTCCCATAATATATCCCTC
The DNA here is from genome assembly GCF_047370975.1 of Nipponia nippon. NCBI lineage: Eukaryota > Metazoa > Chordata > Aves > Pelecaniformes > Threskiornithidae > Nipponia > Nipponia nippon. Next base: position 65,803,877 of record NW_028262380.1, read on the forward strand.
AGGATATTCAACTAGGAACATAGGATGGTTCTTCGTGTTATTAATGAATTAGGAAGGTTAAGGAAAACAGTTTTTCTGAAACCATATTACACCTGCAAACATTTATTGTTAACATACTGTAGCATCTGTTATTTCGCTAATTCTGATTAAGGTCCTGTATTTTATTTAAGAAACAATTTTTGCACATGCATGTGCCTTGCATGCATGTGCCTTAAAATTTGAAAACCATTGATATTTTAGGGAATTGCCTGTTGTTTATTCAGTATCCACTTCAAATGTCCAATAACATAAAAATTTTGTTCTGTCACAAAATCTTTCTAAATAAGATTTTGATTTACAATCACATTTGGAGGCATTTGTAGAGTTTTCCTATTTTTCTTATTATAGTATCAATTTAATTGAATACAAGCTGTGACCAAACAGATATTTTTAAACTTGTGTCTCATCAAATGATAGTGACAGATTATCTAATTTTCATACCCTGTGTTTTTTAATAAATTACAACACATTGGCTCCAAGATTTCTCATGAAACCAAATACGAACCATTTTTTTTTTCAAGATTACTGATGGAATTGCTGTAGCACAGATTTCGTTAGTCTGATTCCTGGTAGATGTTTTCTGTTTAAAAAGTCAGTTTCTGGTGGAAACAATATCTGTATTAGAGCCTCAGAGAAACAACCTGATACCTGGCAGTGTGAGAAGAATGGCTCACTATCTGTGCTGATGTGGAGACTGAACTGCCTTCCTGCCATCTTCCTCACTTGAAAATAAGCACTTCCGCCATCCCGGTGTTTTGTGATTTGTTTTTTTTTAAATAGGAAAATGAAATGCCTAGGTAGAAGCAGGGTCACAAAAGGTGAGTTTTGTGCCTCTGGCAGCACTTGAGATAGAATGAGACCATTTAATGCTTCATACCAGCTGATTAATCAGTAACAAAACAGCTGAAACAAGATGCCCCTGAGATATCTTTGGAAACAAATTAGCTGCCCATTGACTTAAATAGGCTATGGGATTGCTGCTTGGTAATATAAATCTGTACCTGGGATTAAGGTGATACTTCCCTCTCAGCCAGCAAAATACCTTTTTTCAGAAGCTTGGGTGTTTTGAAAGTCTGAAATTGTTATGGTCAGAAAATGGATCTGTGTGTGTATGCAGTAGCATTAAGCAGTCTGTATGGAGCAGTGTCATCTATGTGGTACTGGAAGGCAATAATTTACTTTTTTTTAATTGATTAAAAAAAATAAGACATCTGAAGCAGAATTGTATCATATGTGTGTGGTAATCTGTATGCATACATTCATTTTTTACAGTGTTAATTTCTGAGGTACCCTCTTGAGTTCACTACTTGAGTAAGAGTGAGCTTCACAGGCATTTCCCTATTAACATTGTTGGCTTTTTGTATTTTTTTTTTCATCTTAGGGTTCAATGTTGGCAGGAGTGCTGGTGGCAGATCGACGGTCAGGGAGATTAACCGGGATGCTTGTCACTTCCCAGGCTTTCCCATTCTGCAGTCCCTTCTCCCGAAGCACACTAATGTCCCTGCACTGTATTTCCTCCTCATGGCCCTTTTCCTGCAGCAGCCAGTCACTGAACTGCCCGAAAACCTGCAGGTCAGTGCACCTGTCATCAGCAGCCGATGTAATCAGGGTTGCCAGGTAGGGATTATCTAGTAAGATGTAAATGTAATTCTGTCTGTCATGAAAGAAAATAATGGAATAACCAGGCCCTCTCCTTCTTCTCTGCAGCTGACTCACAATCACGTTGTGGTGTTTAGTGCTGAGCTTCTTGAGGGTGGGAGGATGAGGTACCATGGGAGTATGTGGAAGCCAGCCTGTTATGGCATAGCTGTTGCTCGTGTCTTTCTGGTCTGTTTTGGGGTGAAATGAGAAGCAGATCCCTGGTTTGAGCTGACATGGTGTGGGCATTGAAGGAGGCATAATTTTTTGCTTGCTTGCTTTCTTTGTTGATTTTTTTGTTGTGTTTGTTTTTTGAAAGAGCAGGGAGTTACTGTGTTAGAGTTCACGAGGTTACAGACAAAACAAAGTAGCTTTTATTTCAGAAAGTCTCTGTGGTTTTGTAGGGAGGTATCTCAGTTGTTGCTGGAAGACCTTTATTGTTCTTATTCTGAACAGGTTGATTTTGGCCTTGTTTTAATTATATCTAAATGAGTAGTTATTATATGGTCCACAGCAGAGTCCTAGGAAGCCTTAGTATAGTGCTTTAGGGAGAAAAGCCACGCTTCAGGTAGACAAGGTGCCTGTTTAGAATGGATGCAGTGCTACCATTTATTTATCAGTGGGAACTGGAAAGTAAAAATTTCAGACCGGAAGGTATTCTGCGTGCCTGTTTTCTCAAGAGGAATACTTGACGGCTCAAGCACTGTGCTACAGTGAATTAGAGGCATGAAGCTCGCCTCTACTTACAGCATTGAAGTACAGCACTGTTAAATTGAAACTAAATTCCACTATTTAAAATATTTAGCAGTAGCACTCGTAATGCTAGAAGTGGGCACTTTGTCCTTTTTGTAACTGATTTAATTTTTTAGACTTGCTGAAAAACACAACCTGGTTGGTTTGTTTTGTTCATTACTGCTAGATGTGAGTGAAGTAAACTGAGGTGGTTGTGCAGCACTTGTGCTGACAGGTCTCCTCTTGTTTCAAAACACTTTGAGAAGGTGAGAGTTGCAGTTATGTTAGCCCATGCTTAGAAGGAATTTTCTTCAGTGACACGTGAGCTTCATATGAAGCTTTTGGGAATAAAGTTTGGAGGACATGAAACAATTCATTTTTTAGCTACTGTCAAATGAGCGTGTTGTATGTATAATAAAAAGCAGTATCAAATTGCACAGGAGAAGGGGATTATTTAATGTTGTCTTTGTTCTCGTTGACCTCTTACAGTTTGATTTAGACTCTATTTGGACATTCATATTTGGAGTTCCTGCCTCCTGTGGCACCGTTACCTCTTCAATACACAGTGTTTGCACAGAAGCTGCCTTCTTGTTATTGGGAATGCTGAGAAGCATGCTGAATTCCGTAAGCATAAAAAATTTTGCTCGTATTTAAATATACAGAATTGTTTGTTTGCCATGTGGTCAAAAGCCAAATTAGAAAAGTTGAGGTTTTGTTAGTGTCACAACAAACCCACCTGTGAGCTAGGCTCATAATACTTGGGTGAAAACTATCGTTGTCAGTGGGTTAGTCTATCTTACTTTATTTTTCAATATCTGTAGAAATATTAGTGGCCACAAAATTAATGCTGCTTTTTCACAAAAAGGTTGGGCTTTGTGTTTCGTTGCAATTAAAACGAAACAAGAAAGCAGGAGGATAAAATGCCCTTGGCAGAGAACATTGAATTTCTTTCCTGATTAACATCATGGGGGAATGTTTGAGACTCTATATCCCATCTGCTCAGTGCTGTGCGAGTTGCAGGTTTTGTGCGTGAACCTTCCACATGCAGAGAAGTCCCCTGACTATTAATAGCCACATGCTGGAGGAAATTAATTTACTGCCAGAAAAACGTGTCATCTTCTCATCTTTGAATCTAATGTCAAGAGTAGTGAAAGTTGGTTTCTCAGTGGGAAAATTTTTTATTTCCTTGGAGCCAGAGTGTGTTACTGCTGAAAATTATCTCATGAAATGTTTGAAAAGCAGCACCTGTTCAGTTGTTGCCTGTTTGGTCATCATGTGTTTGCGGTATGCTCTGGGAAGCATTGCTTGCATGTCTCTTGCATATTGACATGTTCAGAAGCGTCTTCTGGACATGTGTACTGGTTACACGTTCATGGCCTGCTGTGGTACACATTCCTATTGTGGTACATGTTCCTGTTGCCCCATGTTCTGTCTCTTGCTGGTGACCTGTTCTGTCACGTGTTAGGTCCTCACCTGTTCAGACACATTTGTGACATGCTCAGGGATATGTGCTGTCTCTTGCCTTGCTGTCTTGTGCTGTGTCATCAGGTGTGTGTTCAGATGTGCTATCGCATTTTGGGTTGACATGATTCAGGCCATGTTTACCAACACGTTTTGAATCATTACATGTTAGGACACGTGTTTTGTCTTATGGTCAGTCATGTATTGTAAACATGGTCAGTCTCCTGTTTGTAACATGCTCGAGCACATGCTCAGGCATAGGTTACTGTCATGTGTTAGGCCGCCATGTGTTATTGCTGTGGGTTTATCACATGTTCAGTCATGTGTCTGGTTACGTTTCATCACGTTTGCAACTTGTTCCAGCCTATTTTATCATGACATGTCCTGTTGTCATGTTTGTCATGTTCAGCTATGCATTTCACATGTTGGTGATGTGCTCAAACACTTTCCCTGTCACTGGTTTAGTCAGATATTAGGTCGTATGTTCAGAGACAGTGTCTACAGTCATGTGTTCTGACCAGTGCTCCAACACACATTTGACATGTTCTGGATGTCATTTTCACACTTGCTTATGTGCTTGGCCACATGTTCAGTCACTTATTTCTGCTCTGCTTGAACAAGTGCTTGTCCACGTGGTTGATCACATTTGGCCCCATCTTTGTTCATGTGTCATGATCACGTGTTTCACTGCATGTTTGACAATGAGTTTGATTGATTGTGTATTTGGCCCTGCAGCTCCTTTCTGAAATGAGCATTCTTCAATTAGTGCTATCTGTGCTAATGTGCTCTTTGTTTTTTCAACCCAGCCTTGGCAGTCAGAGGAAGAAGGCTCTTGGCTTCGAGAATACCCAGTGACCTTGATGCAGTTCTTTCGATATTTGTATCACAACGTGCCAGACCTCATTTCCTTGTGGATGAGTCCAGAGTTCCTGTGTGCACTGGCAGCAACAGTGTTTCCTTTCAACATACGGCCTTACTCTGAGATGGTAGGAAATCCAATTAGTTAGCTGTTTTGTTTTTCCTCTGAATGTTATTTTTGAGGATTTATCAATTAACAGTCAAAGATAAAGCTCTACTTACCCTGCCAAAAGAGGTCGTTGTAAAGGCTGGGCTGGATGGTTTGTACTTCGGTTTTGGAACTGAGAGAAGTGCATGTTCAGCTGAAGGGCAGTCGCTGTGCCGTGACATCGGAAACTTCATTTTAGGGGGAATGTACATGGTTTATTTGTTTTCTAGTGGATCTTTTTTTTCACTCATTTGAAGAACGTTAGCTCAGATCTACAAAAGCACAGGAGACTCTGTCAGCCTATGCTTTCGGCCCTCTGCCCTGGAGGATGTGATACAATCTAAACCTCCTTTTTTCCTCCCACTTCCCATTTCTTCTTTTGTGGCTTAACCACAAGACAGTGTTCTTGTATTACCTGGAACTACTGAGTTCAAGCCAGGAGAGGGTGTGAATTCAACTTTGCTTGCATTGCCACCTGAAGTATTCTTTGAGCTGAGCATCATTTAAAAATGATACTATTTCTAGAATACGAATGGAAAGGAAACAAACAGTTATTGTTAACCAATGTCTAAAAGTAATTTCACTAAGAACATGGAAGGGTAGTTCGGCTGCAGGTTGGCAAATGCTAGAACTAGGGAGGGTATGATAAAATACTTCAGGAAATACATACTGGTGACTTGCTATCTTTTTGTTGTCAATAGAAATGGGAGATCAATTTTTAAAGCTGTGTGCTAACGAGTCTCTCATAAAGATAGTTAATTTTACTTTTTAGTTTAACTTGCACATGAAGTAGATGGTAGGAGCTCGCTCTTAAAAAAAAAAAAAAGTGCCACTTACAAACCAGTAATGCTGATTTGGCATTCACCCGCATAAAGTTTTTACAGGAGCCTTGTGTCTTTGAGCAGGTTTTACTTCAGCTACCAGGTCTCTTGAAACTTTCTGTAGCTGCCTGACCACTTGAGCTCTTTGTTGTTTGAGGGCTCTCTTGACTCCAAATCAGTTTGCTCCTCCAGCCATTTCCCTCTGCCTGAATCCCTTATGAAGTAGATGAATAACAGCCAGGTTCCCGCAACAAAATGTTATAGCCCAAATTCAGCCTTGAGAGAAAATTCCTAACTGATCTTTCAGCCTTTCTGCGATTGCCATTAAAACCAGAAGGACTACATGTTCAGGCTTCTCTTCATTTCTTGGGAAAACTCTCCTACTGAAGCAGACCAAATGTTCAAAACGTTTGGTTACTTCACATGTAAGCTGGTGATGCGATAAGCCTGTTGAGGGAAATCATATTGTCTCCTCTTGCATTTGGGGGAGGGCGTTAGATAAAAGCAGGATTTGACAGCTTTCATTACTGTTTGCACTTTTGTTAGTTCCCCTTAAGAGCTAGCTCCTCAAAGGTTCTTGTTTGTCAGAGACACGAAAGCTGTAGATACCCTTTTTTTTGTTTTTAGAGATTTTGGGAAACTGGCTTATCCATAAGTGTGCTCTGATGGAAGTATTGTATTCAGAAAAGAAAAGGCTTGGTTCCTTTTTTGTTTTCTGTCACGTAAGCTTGATAGCCTTTGTTGGCTTTTGTCTTGATTTCATTTTAACTAATCTAGTTAATTTTCTCAAAACTTTTCTTTTTTGCAATGAGAAAATTTTTTTTTGCAAAGTATCTAGAAATAGCCCAAGTACTTCTTGTTGGTAAGTGAACGTGAAATGTGATCTCTAGCTCACGTAACTCACGCCAGTCTTCACTGATTACTGCTTGCTTTGGGAATACAAAAGTAGAATTTGGATGTTTCTCCTGTTGTGTATTAGGGAACTGATCCTGAACATAACAATCTTGTAAAAAGGCTTCTTAAGAAGCAAAATGTGAAGGGAATAGCCTTAGAAAGACAAGTAAAGAATAGTGAACAGACTGCTTTAAATTTGCTCATCTCTAGAGTTTTAACATGCTGTTTTTCACAGGTCACTGATCTTGATGATGAAGTTGGGTCCCCAGCTGAAGAGTTTAAAGCCTTTGCAGCTGATTCTGGCATGAACAGGAGCCAATCAGAATACTGCAACGTTGGCACCAAGACATACCTAACCAACCATCCTGCCAAGAAGTTTGTGTTTGACTTCATGCGTGTGCTGATAATTGATAACTTGTGTCTCACACCAGCCAGCAAACAGACTCCACTGGTAGATCTTCTGCTAGAGGTACAGTTTCTTTGGGTTTTGTGTTTTGTTTTTATTATTTGAACTTATTGTGACACTTTATTCCCTAAAATGTTTTCTGCTACTTTTTGAAGTTAGAGGAGTGATGCCCTGGGATTCAGTAGAATCCTGTAAATTGTCATGAAATAAGGGGGGGGGGGGGGGGGGGGAAGGGGGAAGACTAGTGTCTCATGAATAGTAGTTTGTTCACCTTTCTTTAACAGCTTGGAAAAGCTAAGAAAGCAAATGCAGAGGGTTTATCTCAGCCTTCCTTTGAGAATGTTTTCTGGACTTCTCCTCCCTGCCTGTACCCCCCCAGCATTTGTGTGTATTGGTGACCATCTCAGGTGCTTGAGCTGACAGTCTGCGTGCTGGTTACCTGAATTTTTCTTGGTGTGCTCTGTTCTCCCCTCCACACCACAGCCCTACTACTGCTTTTGTTTGTGGGCTCCTTAACTTTCATTTGGCCAGTCAAATGGCTCTATTAGTTGCTAAGCATGCTGCGTCAATGCTTTATTTCTATTTTGTGCTCACTTTAGAGCAGCCATAATCTTGTTTTGACATCTTAGCCAATACCTGCTTTTGTCTGGAAACAGGTAGTGGATCACAACACTAGATGTTCAACAGTGCAGCATGAGAGGTTGTAGCTTTCTTCAAGTTTTATTTTTGTGGAATATGATTCATTTGTTAAACACCTTTCAGACCATGACAGCTGTATTGGTTTTGTTGAAAATATAAAATCCCTGTGAATCCCTGCAGAAATATTAAGGCTTCTGTTTTATTCATATTAGATAAAAAGAAGTGGCAGACATATGGTGCCATATGCTATAAAAATTCACAAAATAACTGTGTTATCTTCCCGTAAATTATCTTTTAAAGTTTGTGACACCTGCAGAAAGCATCCTTCTGTTAATGATGAGGCAGGGAATGAGGAGTTCAGTTACTGTTTAACTTGCCTACACCTTCTTCAGACAATGCGTTTTGAAATGTTCAGTTCACATCAATTCACACCCTTGACTTACCTTGTTACCTTGTCTATGGGTTGCTGAGTCTCCCTGATTTTGTTTGATAGCTGCAGGAATTTTGGACTGTGCTTGTGTATTTCGTAACAAATTTCCTGGAGCATCTTTTTGCTGTCACAAAGCAAAAAAAAAAAAGAATTGTCAAGAGATGCAGTTACATGCAAACATCAGGAAACATATTTGAGGCCATGTTCAATTGGTTGCAGTTGCTTTACTATGTTTTAATCTGTTGTCACTGATCAGTATTAATTACTGGCCCCTTAGCATAAACAGAGGACTGGGTACATACACACTGCTGAACTGTTACAGGGCAAGACAAAGCAGGTTCATTTAATGTTATATTGCTTTCTAGGACTGTTTAAGTGGACCATTCAGTTAGGTCTGATTATGTAGGCATTGAAGAACACAAGGTGATAAAGTGGTTTTCCCCTTTAAGGGCAAAGGAAATTAGAAAGGCTTAGCACATCCATCTATTATATGACTATACCAAGGCTGCTGTAGTAATATGCAGAACCCCACAGAGAAGTGATGATCAAATTACACGTTTGATCTGTCCTGTTTACTCCTTTTTTACTGAAGGAGGTGACTATGTGAACTGAGGAGATCGCAGTTTAACCATGCACCGTTTTGGAATGTGTTCTTTTCTTGGCAGAAGATAAATTTACTGGATTTAAATAGGATTAATGCCTACTCTATAAGACTGCATACAACCAATGTATACTTGACCTGCATTCTTAAATTTTTAGATAAAGCCAAGACTTTTTACTCGAGACAGAATGTTAAGAGAAAAAAAAGATAGTTCACAAGAACTGAGAAATGAGGAATTCACCTAGAACACTGTCCCCCTCCCTCTTTTCGCTCAGAGTTATTCATTAACTTAACATTTTATGTCTTTTATCAGGCTTCCCCTGAAAGATCAACACGAACGCAGCAGAAGGAGTTTCAGACGTATGTTTTGGATGGAGTGATGGACCACTTACTTGCAGCTGATGTTTTATTGGGTAATATAGCGAAGTTGAATTACCAACCAATTCGAGCAAAAGGTTTTGATTATTTAACTAGAGGTTCTGGAGCTTTTGTCAATTTATCATGGGTGGGACTTTGGTTTTTAAAAGTTAGCTTTGTTTCCATTTCCTCCTACTGTAGTTTTATTATGAATGCAGCACCCCAGAAAAAACGTCTGGGATTAGCACTCGATTGATCCAGTTAATAAATGCACAGGAAGAGAATTAGAAGCTTCTAACTTGATGTCACTACAGTGGGCTGTCCCACCAGAGCATGGGTTTAGATGATTGTGAAGTGGCCTGTAGGAATATTGCTGCTTAGGTGCCCAACTGGATTTCATGGTGACCTGCTGGACTTCCCAGGAGCTGTTGATCTGCTCTGTCTCCATCCTAGATGTCACGGGACAGCATGCGTTTCTGTTCAAATGTGCTTGGAAGGCTCCCTCTTTCTTGCCGCAGCAATGATTTGTCTTTCTCTGCCTGTAGTGCATTAATAAAATAAATCCAGAATTGCATTACATGAAGCTTTGGGTCAGGTTCTTAGAAGAGCTGCCTGCCCTTACAAGTACTTCTGTGCAGCCCAGGAGCAGGACTTTGGCTTCCCTAGGCATTAGTTCTTCAAGGTTTTGCCAGCTTCCTCCACGTGCAATGCTATCAGTTGCTTTATGTGCAGATGGGGCATCAAGTGACTGAAACATAGGTGAACTTCCAGCAAAATCAACACCACTGATGATTTTTTTTTTTTTTTGAATGGAAGCACTTGCACTTTTCAAGCTTGTCGTAATATAGCTGGACTGACATTTATGTACACGCAGACACATGCAGCTGATGCCCATTGACTCACAGTTTTATTGAATGAAGCACAGTGAGGGAGAAGTGATGCCAGCTGATATCACTTGTCATCTCAAGGTGTTTAAAAAGATTCTTTTCTTTTTGAAAAAGCAAAAGTATAATTTAAAAAAGCTACAGGCGGATCTGCGTATGTGCAGCTCCAGTTGAAAAGGAGGACCATACATAAATATGATGCCTCAGGAACACAGGAGTACCATTTCTTCTGGACTCTTCCCTCCCCAACCCCTGTGTTTTGGCCTTTGTCACTGTTGATTTCAAATGTTTGCTTAACATCAAAGTTCATTGTAGGGAAGCCTTGAGGTTTTTGCTTTGACTAAGTTTTAGCTTTGACTTCTTTGACTGAGTCTCTTTCTCTTTTATGGAAGCCTAGAAAGCACAAACTAATATGAATATGTTTATGCAGATGTGGTTTTTTGATAAATGAAGAAAACTTTGGGTTTTTTTGTTACCTAGGTGAAGATGCATCTCTACCTATAACAAGTGGAGGAAGCTACCAAGTGCTGGTGAACAATGTGTTTTATTTTACACAGCGTGTGGTAGATAAGCTTTGGCAGGGCATGTTCAACAAAGAATCCAAACTTCTTGTGGACTTCATAATCCAGCTCATTGCACAGGTAACAATGTTCTTCTATTAGCCTGCTTGCGAAAACATTTTTACAGGTTACGTAAAAATCCATGGAGTGATGTCACTGAGCAGCCTACTAGTGACTCATGTCAGGTCAGCATAGAAGTACGCTTTTCTTCCCCAGGCTTTCTCTCTTTTTACTGAGCTTCCGTAGCACATCTGGTCAGTGTGAAGTGCTTTAATATGGGGCAGCTGAGTAAAAACTGCTTTCAGATGACATTATTTTTTAGAAAGCCCCTGAAATAAACAACAAAATTTACCTCACATAAATTTTAGGAAGCTTCCTAAATTTACCTTGACATTTTTGGGAAGCTTCCTCATGCACTTTTATTGGAGATTGGTAGAAGACTTTTGCTGTTAGAAATCATCAGCGTCGTTACAGATGTTGAAACTATATGTGTATCATCATGTATTAATGTCACTTCAGTCCTTAGAATTCATGGAATTAACGTTTTTAGTAAAATACCAATTTTGAAAAATGAGCATGGGTCAATTCAGGGGAAGATTATCTGCCAGTAAATTCATTTTCTGCTGCTATCTGATCATGTTTTTTTACTTCGCATCAGTCAAAAAGAAGATCTCAGGGACTATCACTGGATGCTATTTATCACTGCCTGAACAGGACCATCTTGTATCAGTTCTCAAGGGCGCACAAAACTGTTCCTCAGCAAGTGGCTCTCCTTGATTCCCTAAGGGTCCTTACTGTGAACAGAAACTTAATTTTGGGACCTGGAAATCACGATCAAGAGTTCATCAGTTGCCTAGCTCACTGCTTGATTAATCTGCACGTGGGAAGGTAAATATCTCAGATGGAAGTTCATTCCAGAACTAGGGCTGTGAAGTATTAAAATCACCTGTTTTCTCTCAGCAGTGACATTCACCTTGCGAATAAGTCAGCAAATTCTGGATGACTGTTTATAACTTTGCAGTCAGTGAAATGCAAGCAAGCTTCAGTGATTAATTTTGAAACAAAATTAGGTTTGAAAAGCTCAGGTATAGAGAACATTCTTACCTCCTTTTACAGAGGTATATTAAAATAGTGACACAAGTGCTTATCTAACCATTTTGTTGTTATACTTTGTTAACTTGAAATATTTTCAAGGTAGAAGGAAACACTGATGCTAAGTAATTAATACTCAGAGGTCTGTCACTAGATTTACTGTCTATTGAATCATTTTTGTATAAATTCTGTATCTTAGTACTTGGATGTGTATAGCATTGAATAAGTCCAGTCAGGCATTAAATCAGATGCCCATGACAAATGCTGTAGACACCCACTTTTCTGCATTGCTGCAAATTCCTGCCTGGCATTTTCGTTTTTTCTTTCCAAAAAGATGTACGACTTGTGTTTCATCCAAAGACACTTGGGAAGCATCAGCAGCAGAAGCCCTAATGTTCTCCATTTGTGGCCTCAGCTGGTTTGTGTTTCTTCAAAAATTACCGCCTTCCCCTAGCGACATCAGTGTCCGTGGCATGTCATTTTTCATAAACCTTCAGTTCAGCTTGTGATTGCGGATTATCAGAACTCAAATGGACAGGAGTGAAGATACGTTGCTGTAGTAGCACATATTAATCTTTGTGATACTGTCACAGGGAATCAAATGCTTTAGCTGGTTTATTTTTTCTGGTTGTTGTTAATTCTTTGTATATTTGTAGCAACGTTGATGGGTTTGGATTGGAAGCAGAAGCCAGGATGACAACTTGGCACATTATGATTCCCTCTGATATAGAACCAGATGGAGTCTACAATCAAGATGTCAGTGAAGGTAATCTGAGGGTGATAAAGCCACAGATGTCTGCTAATGCCAGTTCTGTATCGTCATCGCTAATCTTTTACCCCACTTATTCTTAGGGCTCTGTCTGTCAGGGGTGGTGGTGGTGTGTGTATAAAAATATATAAAAAATAGATGAAAAAACACTTAGAAATACCAAGAAAGACATATCCAGGATAAGTTACTGTTCTGTTAAAACAGCAAGAGCTCTTCATTGTTTTCTGGACACGCACCAGAATTAGAAATACTGCTTTATTTGCACTGAGTTGAATGCAATAGAAATAGGTCATTTTAAGTGTGCACGATGGTTTTGTATCAGCTAGATCTTACATGAGCATAGATAAGAAATAATTGGTATAAGCTGTAAAATTATTATTCAGTGGCATCCTCGGGATATTTCACTCAAAGGAAATTTATGAACTAGCTGTGGAAGAAAGGACTCAGTAACTTTTTTTTTCCTTACATGTATATATTTAATATTTACGCACAAAGTCATATGTAAAAATATTAATGTGTAATGTATGGAATTATATATGTGTATATAGACATATACTTCTGTAAGATTTTTTTTTTTTTTTAATCTCATTTTGTTAGTAGATGGATGTGGGAGAAGAATCGCAACTAATCAGAGCTGGTGTTTCAGATTCACAGAGAAAAAAATTGCCAAAATTAACTGTTAGATACTTTCTGATAGTATATAAATGGCAAAAAAAGACAGTCTGGCTGAAGGCATTTCACAAGTCATGCAAGAGGGCAAGAAACTAGAGAAATTATTCAATTCACTACTGTAAAAATACCAATTCTGTAAGTGCCATAGAGAGCTTGCTGTTTGTGATCTTGTACCTATGCAGGTCGCCAGCTTCTTTTAAAAGCCATAAACAGAGTGTGGACAGAGCTGATCCATAGTAAAAAACAGGTTTTAGAAGAAGTTTTCAAAGTGACGCTACCTGTCAATGATCGTGGCCAAGTGGATATAACTGTTGCAAGACCTCTTATTGAGGAAGCAAGTTTAAAGTATTGGCAAAATCATTTGGGTAAGTGTAACTGAGGATTTATCTGTCCTGAATGGTAGATTTCCCTGAAGTGAACCATATGCACTGGATGTTTTAAATACGGGCTTAGCTTTTGTGTAGTGGTAAGTACTCTAAACTGTCACCGTTTAACAACTCTCATTCGGAAACTATACCGTGTATGGGATATACTTGCACTCCACTGCACACAGGGCCTTTATTCAACACCATCAGTGGTCTCAGCAGCGTCCTGTGTTTGTGAGTCAGCATGCACCAAGTAGTGTATTGTGGATTACAGTGATGGAGTCATTTAGCTCCTTCCCATGAACACTTGGACTGGGGTGACCTGTGTTACCATTCTCGGGATTGGATGTGCCAGGGAGAGAGGGGGACCCTCTTGAGCATGTCAAGGTGCAGCCTGCAGACTCTTGGTCTGGCGGTACGAGTGGAAATGTGTGACTGAGCAGTCCTCTAGCAGCAGTGATACTATGACTTCTCCTTCTTGGCTGGGAAATCTATTCAGCATAGGAAGCAGCTTTGCAGGAAAAGGACCTGGGAATCCTGGTGGACAACAAGTTAAGCACAAGTTAGCTCTGCGCCTGTGCAATAAAGAACTGTTGCGGGACTGAATTGGCGAGAGTTTAGACAGCAGATAATAAAATTCCATAGACATGACTCCTTTGATGATTACATGGCTCGAAAGTAACTGAGGTTAACCTGGATGTACAGAAATCATTTCTGGAAACTTGGAATACTTGTTTTTACAGTCTCTGTATTTCTAAATGTGCTTTGTCCCTGGCTGATGTTTGCTCAAGTTTCCAGTATCTCACTGATAGTCAGTGCCTTTGCAGAAATGTTTTGAGTAGAGTGAAGGATCTTTGGAGAAATTATTGCTGTAAGAAAGTAGTAGTGGTTTTAAAAGAAGAAAAAGAAAGCTCAGGAGGTGGACTGAATTAAAGAAACAGTGAGGAATGTGAGCGTGTAATTTCTGAATCAAAGGTAACTGATGTTCAGTACAATCCGTTAGCGGAATATCGGGAGAACGTTAAACTGTTGAGAGAGATGAACTAAGCTGTGATTTTTTTTTTAACTTCAGTTTTAAAGTAAGGACACCAGTCTTATGGACTTGGCTATCAACTAGGATGGTTCTATATGCACAAAAAGGTGCAGTAGGCCCACCTAGCTTCTCTGCTCGATACAGCATACTGTTGCTGCCAGATTGGTTAGTGGGGTGATGTTGTAACGCCTTTTTGGGTAGAGATAAGGTGCTCAGCTGCATTTTTTTCGCTACTATCTACTGTTTGTAACATAAACCATATAAATTCTGTTATCTTTGTAACTGTTTCAAGAAAAAAATATTTCTTCAGTCGCTCTCTCCCTTCTTTGGAATGCCCAGTTGTTCTTTAAGGGATGTAAACCAGCAAAATTAAAGTTGGCAGGGGCAGAGGGAGGCTAGGTGATGATTTTGTTTATACATAGCCGGTTTTCACCTCTTCAGATGAGGACAGAATTCATAGCTCATGGACTTTGAGAATCGATAAAAGGAGTAACAAATCTGTTTGTCATGCTTTGTTTCAAAATGCAAGCAATTCCCAGATTTCATCTGGGGATCTTTCCTCAGGCAAGTCATGAATGTTTTGACATGAATGTGAGTGTTGCTGGGCACTCTTAAACAAATAACAACAAAAAAACCCAAACAAACAAAAGAAACACACACCCACACACCCCCACACACCCACACACCCCCACCCCCCCCAATCCCCAAAACACCCACCTTTTTAAAGCAGCAGAAAAGGTTATTCTATTAAAAAAAACCAACTATAACAGGGAGAGGGGAAAAAAAAAAACAACAAAACAACCCACCTAAAAAGTGCTCCCAACACTTTCTTTTTGTTTTTCAGCTCATGAGAAAAAATGCATCAGTAGAGGGGAGGCTTTGGTTCCAACTACACAGTCCAAACTTTCACGAGTTAGCAGTGGGTTTGGCCTCTCTAAACTAACTGGTTCCAGGAGAAACCGCAAGGAGAGTGGGCTCAATAAACACAACCTCTCTACACAGGTAATTTCTGTCAATTAATAACAGGCAATCTAAAATCCAGCAATGTATGTTCAGGGTTTGTGGTAAACATCCCAATGTAAGGAATCCTGTGGAGTGTGAAGTGATATCTGGTGATTTTGAATATCCAGACTGGGCATCTTCCGCGTGTCCTAATCTAGCCGGTGCATCTGCATATCTGTAACATTAAATCAAGAGTTAAACTTTTGTTGTTGGTGAGAATGCTCAGCTACTTCTCATTACAGATATGCTTTATTGCTTTGCTAGTCTAGTTCTTAAATTCACTTCGCAATACCTCTCTGAAATGGTAGCTGTGAGATAGATACTTGTTCTTTTGTCCATCCTGCCCCCAAGATGATGTGGTTTAGGAAGATCCTTATATAATGTATATGTGTATGTATCGTGACTAAACAAGTGCTGCTTTGCACTGGTTTTATTGTACTACAGAAAAGAGTTCAGCAAAACAACATGTGATGGTAGAACTGAACATTCGCTTTACAAACCTGCTTGCTTAAAATAAATAAATAAATAAAAGTTAGACCAGAGTAGCACAGCAGTGGTGCTCTCAGTGGGACAGTACGTGGTGGGGCATTGCAAGGAGTTAGTATAAAGAATTTGAAGCACTGAAAACAAAGGAGAGAGAGGGGTTTGAAAGTTTTGGAGGATTGAGTTCTTAGTATTTAGCACTTGAAACACTGGGGAGATGTTGGGTCAAGGGGGGCAGGTGTATTACTGGCACAAGGAAATGTACAACTCCTGTTGACTTAATCAGGAGTTTGTGTCCTGTGAAAAAAAATACATTGCCAGTTCTCTTTCTGATCTGAAAATTATTCAGTGGTTTTGATAAAATAAAGAATTCTCAGTGCTCTCAGTCCTTTTCCTGGTGAGCAGGCATACACATTGAAAGGAAAAGGAAGAAACTTGCAAACTGAGCTGACAGGAACCATTGCTGGCTGGATCAGTAGAGGGAGCAATAAGTGAGAACAGGTATATTGCAGTATGGAGCGAGGAGTGCTGGGTGTCTTGAGGATTTCCAACAAACTAGGCAGCATCCACAAAATATTACTTAAAAGGAAATAGGGAAAAGTGATAATATTCACCAGTGCCAGTCTTTGGCTGTTTGGGAATGTTCTGAACTGTTAGTCATGAGTTCGGAGTATTTTCCAAATGTTTGCCAGTTTCTTTTCAAGGATATTCCTATACATGATTTTAATGCCTTTTTAAAAAAACAAGAGAAGAAAACGGCAAGCAAAACAAAACCTTAAATACTGTTGCATGCAGTAGTTTGAAATTCATCTAAGTCTTTTTTTTTTTTTTTTTTTTAAGAAGCTATCCTTTGTGTCCTTTGTGAGCAACTTTAGCAAGGTGATATATTCATAGGCTTTTCATTCAAACAAAATCTTCTTTTATAAAGTGTCATTCTGTCTGTCCTCTTACCTTTGTATTAGGAAATTTCCCAGTGGATGTTTACTCACATTGCAGTGGTTCGGGACCTGGTTGATATGCAGTATAAGGAATATCAGGAGGTATGGTTCAGAGGATTAATTACCTGACACTGATATTTTGACCTATTAGGTTATACCAATCCCATTTCTCAGTATGGGGCTTGTAAAATACTAGGTTGTCATTGGTGAAATGCTTGAATGTTTAGATACAGTTGTTATTTTTAAGGGTGTGTTAAATGCAATCAAATAAACAAATGAGGAAACTCATTTTGATCTGGTTGTAGATGAAAACTCTTGTAGCAATATTACATGTTAAATCTTAGGTTTTTTTTCAAGAAGCATAAGTAGTCTTTCCTTAGAAGTGTTTAAAAAAACAAAAAAAAAGAGATTGGAATGTTAGAATATGCTGTCTTTCTAAAACGTTATACAAAAACTTAAAAGAAGATACGGAGAAACACTGTGTACAAACACTGTTTTTATAGTAACGCAAAGAAAATTTTATGGTACCTTCCCCAAATCATGCTGTGATAGAAAGTGGCTGCTCTGTGCTGTCCAGAATGAAATCATTGCACCCTGCGGTTTCTTCCAAACATCCCCAAAGACCTTTGGTGCAAACTAGTTTCTGAGCTGTGTGCCATAAATCTTAAGAAATCAGCTTCCGAGAGAAACAAGTCATTGAAAGCAATTAGTTAAAAAAAACAACCACAAAACTTTGCTTCATTTAACTTCTCTCTCCAGTGTAAATACAGGCAGTGAAGGCCTCCAAAACAATTTTTGTTTTCGTTCTTAAAAACCTTTTTCAAAATCAGTGGATTAGTTTTACATTTCTTTCATATTTGCCATTTAGAAATACATTCAATTAACGATACAAGCCAAAACCAGAGCTTTTACCTTCTTTTTTTCTTTTTTTGTTGAGAAGGTTACAGTATGAACCCTGCTTTTATGGTAACTGACACCAGAAACCTCATTAAGGCATACTAGAAAATGCTACTAGAATTACGAATTATTACACGTTTTTCTGTAAGGTAGTGAAAATGTCTCTGCTCATGTCAGAAACAGGCTTAAAAGCATCACTGCTGATGCATATACAAATGTCTTTGTATTCAGCGTCAGCAGAATGCATTAAAATACGTGACGGAAGAGTGGTCTCAAATTGAATACGAGTTACTACGAGAGCGAGGTTTGTGGGGTCCCCCCATTGGCTCCCATCTTGACAAGTGGATGTTGGAGATGACCGAGGGTCCCTGCAGAATGAGGAAGAAGATGGTGCGAAATGACATGTTTTATATTCAGTATCCCTATATGCCTGAAGCTGAGCAAGAAACAAACTTACTGGTAAGTATTCAGGATTTTGTGATGAGTAATTTTATGCCCTGTTGTAAAATCTGTATTTTTTTTGTAAGTTTTTCTTAAGAAACTTATTTTACTCTATTGGTATTACCTGGTATTCTGGTATAGTAAGGTCCAGTTTTTCCTCATAGTATATTTAAGGAAGGGACTGAATCACTCAGCTCAAAACTAAGTGAACTCAAAGGCTAGCAATTGAAACATAAGATGAAGTGTGCTTGCATCAGCTAAGTGATTGTGCCAGTGAACAGCAGAGGCATCTTCACAGGCCTCGAGAGGCTGAGAAGTGCCGTTAACTATGGGAGGTTTCAGTCTGAGTTCTTGGCGTTTTGCTAGATAACACGGTAAACACTGATCTGAAAAAAACGGGCTACGAGCCTTGGTTTGGGTGCATTTGAAATGTACTTTCCGTCCACGAATATGAACGTGGGCTGTGTAGCAGAAATGCACGTGGCCTTTGAAAGCTTGGCAGTTAGTTCCTGTTAATTTTGGAACACCGTTTTTAAGAAATGGAGCAGTCTTTGTTGTGTCTTCTTAGGCCTGCATGTATGCATGCAGGATTTTTTTTCCTCAAATTAAGCACGAGTGTCAAAGTACTTAAAACAAGCGAATGAAAAATAGCATTCAACCAGTTTTAAACCATTAGGTGTATTTGTCTGCTTGCAGTCTGACACACAATAGCTGTAGTGACAGTCTAATTCACATGAAGTGGAGAACGTGCCATCATACCTTCTTCTCAAAAGTGTTCTTTCTCTGATGCTTATATAATTGATGCCCTGTTTTCAGTCTGACTTCTCAAGCAGACTTCCTGAGACAGCTGACGATACCATTCCTCAAAAGGTAAAGCAACAAGTACACTGACTGAAAGAATATAAAATAAATACAACTTTTTTCCTCCTGCATGTTAGGCAATCTTAACAAGGCTTCTACGTTTGGCTTTCAACTTGCTCTTTCAGTAAATATTTCCAGGCCTAAAGGTTTTTTCAGTAATCACGTTAGAAGATGTTACTGTGCTCTCCTCAACTTTCGCCTAATAAAACTTTCTGTAGATCTTACCTTCTTTGCTGCACACTAACAGGCTGTGTTGGGCTGTGCTATCACTGTTCTCACTGTGTGGAGTGTTGTGGCTTTGGGATCTGAACTAATGGTCGGTGGAACACATTTAGTAATGGGCAACACGATTACTTGGAAGCACTTACTGGGAAAGTAATTGTTTTCTTTCCAAGAGAGGATCTGGTGAGCAGTTTTTCTCCTTTTTGGACATAATGGACTGTAGCAGGCCTACTTTTGTTAGAGCCCAGATTAACTTTGTCTTAGCTGACTCTTCTGCTCATTTTTACTATTCATGAAATATACACGTGTTTAAAAAATATGAATCCTGCCTTGAAAATAACAGGCTTGTTTGGAAGTGGCTGCTCTGCAAACATGTCAGTATTATGCTGCTTCTCTGTTAATTGCATTCGCAATCTTGCCCATCACTAAGTACAATGTGTAATGTGCGTTCACTCATTTTGAGTTACATTCAATAATAAATTAATATGTATAAATGAAAGTAATTCTATTATACCGAGTATCTAATATAAATTGTTAACTGTTTTCCTTTCTTCATGTTAGCAGTGCTAGTTAGGATTTCTCAAGTAGGCTATACATAAGTTGTTTCCACAGAGGTTTTAAGCGTCATTTAAGTGGCATTTTTGTGGTGATAAGGAGTGAAGACTTAGTTGAACATAAGTGAGCACATTAGATCACAGCGCCTTAAATTTTTTATTTTGGGGGTAGCCAATTTGACCTGAAATAACAAATTTCTGTGTTGCTGACCTTAATCTCTTCATCATTTCAAGCATCCGCTTGTAATAAAGCTAGTTTGATTTTATGGTCATTTGGTTTCCCACATTTTAGGTGTTTCCAGTTATTACTGCAAAAGTGGTGAAGGGAAAATCTTGGCTGAAAAGGCAGTGATATTCCACATAATGTAAAGCACTGAACTGGATTTATAATAATATTTTGTAATTATCCCAACCTAATTTTGAAATTCATGGGAAGTAATGTTACAAAACAAAAAAAAATATTTGTGATGGAGAACTGAACACATTCACAAATCTTTCTAGAGTTTGAGGGTGGGGTTAAACAGTAGTTGGAGAAGAAAATTTTCAGCTGCAGTATAATCAGTGGGTTTTCATCCATCCATGTGCATCAGTGTGTTTTAATTTTGGAAAGGGTCTTGGGTCTTTAATACCTCTTTTATCTTCACCTGTTTCTCTTGTGATAATTCTGACATATTTATTGTCCTCATTTAGTTCTTACTTCTATTTTGAATGTTACCTCCATAATCAAGTGAGGAACATAAGAATTAGCTCGTGATGGGGAATGTGGTGGACAAAGGAAAAAAAACCCAACACCAAACAAACAAAAAAAAAACCCACAACCCCCCCCCCCCAAAACTCAACAAGACCAACCCCAAACAGACAAACAAACAAACAAACAAAACCCAAGCCAAAAAAACACCACACCACCACCATAATGAAATGTATTATAATCCGTTATCGTCACCCAGAGGTACAAACCGTGCTCGAAGAATTACTTTGGTTAAATGGATACTCTTGTGCTGGTCTCCTGCCCACAAACCATCAGAATCTTTACTAAAAAAAGAAATAACTGAATTAATTAAGAATTTCTGAGCCTTAAAGCCAATCCCTGGCTGCTTTTAGTTTGTATCAACTTAGACATATCTGTATCTTTTCTTGAGGCAATTTTTTATTCAAAGGATTGCCTAGCAAAGAAGTCAGCTGGCTAACAAATCAGCTGCATATGTTGTAGGGAGTTATGAAAGATGATAACGTGGCCATCTGATCTATCAATCCTAAGCAGAAGTATCCCAGCCTTTTGTGACAGTTCATAACATACCGGCCACACTTCTTCTTTCCCATGTTGTAGGTTATCGGCAGGCATTTCTGCAACCCCATTATTAGTTGAGTGGCTGAATAGCTCCCTTGCAAATTAGCTGACAGATTAGATCTACTGAAGAGTCTCTGTTTCTGTACGTGTTGGTGTATGACTGAGCACGCACAAAACACTCGATGGGCATGCACTGTGCTGCACACAGTATTCCTGAAACACATTCACTGAAGTGAGTGAGGAGTTGACTGACCAAGCAACTTCTTCGATTATTTCTAAGAAACCTGCTCGTTACCGAAGAGCTATAAGTTACGACAGTAAGGAGTACTACATGCGCTTGGCTTCTGGAAACCCTGCAGTCTTTCAGGATGCTATAGAAGAGAATACAGTGGGTGAAACAACTCAGCAGGAGCCAGAACACGGGGAGGACACTATTGCAAGAGTCAAAGGTTAGATCATTTGTTCTGTCCTGAACTGTTTTCTTTAAATTTATCTGCCTTTATATCTTCTCATGCATTTGTATTAAGATAAGCACAAGGATCCTGTAGGACTCTTGTTTTTCTGTCTTAGCATTGGACCAGTAATTTCAAAGTTCAATAGGTTTTGCAAAGTGAATTTTTTGTGTGTCAGGTTTTTATTTATCTATCTCTGTTTTTCTTTTCCAGGCCTGGTGAAGCCTCCTCTGAAACGATCTCGCTCTGCTCCTGATGGAGGAGATGATGAGAACCAGGACCAATCGCAGGATCAAATTGTTGAGGGGAGTTCGATTGATGAAGAGGAGAAGACTGACAATACAACTTTACTTCGACTTCTTGAAGAAGGAGAGAAGGTACTGTGTACTTGAAACACAGTAAGCACTTACTATACTGGAATTCCAGCATTAAATGTCGCAAGCATGAATGAATGTCCCAAATACCTTCCCTGATCTACAGCTGAATTTGCTTAATATTTCGTCAGCTTCTTCCTTGAAACCAGATGTGTGCTCTGGTTCAGAGATCCTGAGCTGAAAACCCTGTACTGGAAGCATTCATTTTCTTTCCTTCTGCCTGCTAGGGAAAAAAGAACCTGTCCTGAAATGAAACCTGTGAGCTGTCCCATGCTTGGATTATTATCCTGAGCTTAATGAGTCCAGACAGAAAATATACGTTGAAAATATAAATACTGCACTTGGCAGACTGTCTATGATTAATTGTTCCCTTCATTAGAATGAAAAATCTTGATAGCTAGTATTTTATCCCCAAGAACAGTGCTGCGTATTTGGTACTTCAGACTTTGTCCATCTGAAGTATACCAGTAAATACATTTGTGATCATAGTCAAGTGGGCTACAGGTTCTAAAATATGTCAAGAATATTTGGTGCAAGTGGATAAGTTGGTAAATATAGAAGTCTATCTCATACAGAGGAGGCTTTATTAAACTCCTTCCCCAGTTGCTAATTGCAGGCGTTGTGTATATCTCTGATTCAGGGGGAAAATAGCAGAATTTTTGCTGTATCTACAAGTGATAAAGTGGTGTCTGGGGCTTGTTCTAATGAAGCAATGGTCTGAGCCTGAGCCTGTTAACCTGCTTTTGCTGAGTGTCTGCTTTTCATTACAGATTCAGCATATGTACCGCTGTGCTCGGGTTCAGGGCCTTGACACCAGTGAAGGGCTGCTTCTCTTTGGGAAAGAGCATTTCTATGTCATTGATGGATTTACCATGACAGTCACCAGAGAAATACGGGATATTGAGACATTGCCTCCAAAGTGAGTAGATTAATAGAGAGTTTCCTCAATCTTTAATAGCTGAACAAGGAGTATTTAATGAGATTTTTGAGGAGTCAACTCCAAAATAATGTCAGATTCAGAAAGACCTCAGGAGCAGTTTCCTCTTGTTCGATGTAGTATGGTATATTGTGAAAATCAGCTGCTTCTATAACTGGACTCCCATATGAATTAAGAGAATAATTCTTTTAATTTATCTTCTTTTTAAACACTTCTCTCTTGCCTATTTATGCTCATTTACAGGATGCATGAGCCAATCATACCTAGGGGAGCAAGGCAAGGTCCAAGTCAACTCAAAAGAACATGCAGCATTTTTGCATATGAAGATATCAAGGAAGTACATAAAAGGAGATACCTTTTGCAGGTAACTTGCATAGTGTAATTTGCATTGAGGAGCCCCTTTGGAATTTTTTTACAATGTTGTCATTTTTAAAAAGTAAAATAAATACATAACTGATCACTATTTGGAAGGTGAAGCTCTTCACTGTGTTGAAATTGAAGTGCTTCAGTTGGGCATCCTTGTTTGAACATTTGGCTTACCATGGTTTAGTTTATTGGGTGTATCAGTGAATTTTAGTGTTCAAAAATAAAACATCTGGCTGCACTAAGCAAAGTCTTCTTCACCATAATTTGGCGTCAGATATAGTACAGTATGACTAAACTGGTCTGCACCTGACCTTCAGAGGTGATGAGCAAATGTGTTAGTGTTGACACGGGTTTGTCCTCTTTGTTTTCAGCCAATTGCGATTGAAGTTTTCTCAGGAGACGGACGAAACTATCTTCTAGCTTTCCAAAAAGGGGTTAGAAACAAAGTTTATCAAAGGTATTGTAAAATAAGTTAGAACATTTAATCTGAATATTTGCAAATGTTTGTGTTGAGCCATATTTGAGCCTACAGTGACCTAACATCCAGAAGCAGATTGCAAGAGTGATGGGTGTTAGGCAGTGGGTAACCTGATAGCAATTTAGTGCTGCACAAAAGAACCGCTAGGAAGCGCTGATGCCTGCATTCGAAACTTGTGGTATGCATTCAGTGAGAAAAAGGTCATGCCAGTTTTGTTGATGATGTTACGTAGCTGCTCAAAACAAAGTCTGTAACTGTACTATATGCATTCTGTTTCTAAGGAGAAGACATACCGAGGACAGGAACACTAATCTTAATCTCCTTTTAACTGCTGATGCAGGTTTTTGGCTGTGGTGCCATCTCTAACTGACAGTTCGGAGTCGGTGTCTGGGCAGAGACCAAACACCAGCGTAGAGCAAGGGTAGGTGATTCTGTTCCTCACAAGCTCTATAGCTCATCAGTTTCAAATAAATGATGCTTGCATTAAGGTCAGGATTCACTGGAGAGTACTGCAACCTCAATTTAAAATTGGGCATTACCGAAATAAATAACTAGTGATGTTGTGCTACAGTTATTTTAAATGTACAAATATCACTGGCAGCATTGGTATACCTTCTTACTAATTAATATATGCTACTGATATACAGGTATGTTGTGAAAGGAATTGGAGTGCCAGAGACATTAGATTTGTCCAAGTCGTTAAAGATATTTTCCCCATCAATAGCCTGTTAGATACATTTGTACTTGCACTGAATTGCATAATTAATGTGCATAATTTTAACAGTCTGTGTTTAGAAATAAAAAAGGCACAGCTAAAGTAAAAAGGAACAAAGCCCCATTTTTCTAATTGTTACAATTTACAAGTTTTAATCTAAAACTTTGGGTTGTCTTGTGAAGATGTAACCCAGCTCTTACTGCTAAGTCAGAAAATGCACTTCCTTCTTCCCATTAGGTCTGGCCTGCTTAGCACTTTAGTGGGAGAAAAATCTGTTACTCAAAGATGGGAAGTAAGTATGACAATTTTGTTGGTTTTTTTTTTTATTAAATTCCATATTTTGTAGTGATAGATAATCAATCGGTGCACGTAAGTTGCATCCTGTTATTTGAACAGGTGGAATATATTACTATAGAAAGCATTTTAGTTTGTAGTATTTCATGATATCATCAAATAGGAAATGGTTCTACCATTGAAAATGCAAGGGGAGGGACTGTAGTATAAGTAGGGTGAGCATTGTAGTATTGAAGTAAGTTTTTTGTGTTTGGGGAGAGCTGGACACTTTGACAGTCTGGCAGCGTAGACATTTGAGTGTTGTAAAGTGAACACCTTACAGTGCTGTTATCTGTCTTCCTTAAGAGAGGAGAAATCAGTAACTTCCAGTACCTGATGCACTTAAACACTCTGGCGGGCAGATCCTATAATGATCTCATGCAGTACCCTGTCTTTCCCTGGATCCTCGCAGACTATGACTCAGAGGTAAATAAAATATCTTGTCGGCCTTGTCAGTAATCTTTTATATGTTGGAGGTTGGTAAAACCAAGGCTTATTTTTATCACCAGTTGTTTGATTTTGTCTATTTTGTAATGTTCCTCCCACTTATCAGTGGGTAGGATATTAGAGATTCTTGGCTGTCCCATAGGGGCAGGTCCTTGCCTGAGCTGAATTTACAGATATTATTGGACTGTCCACAGGTGAGGGCCGGGATACATAGCTTGTTCTAAGGCAGTTGCTTCTCTGTATTGCAGCAGTTCCTGTAAGTCTCTGCATTAGCTTTCTACTGAATATCCTGAAGAATGTTATGCCCACAGAGAAAGCATGCTTGTCCAGAAGACTGTGGTAGGGGCTACTATGAAATCTGGCACCATGGCGAAGAATTTGCTTTTGAAAAAGATGAAACATCCTATTAATGCTTTTGTGGGCAGCCATTGTTACCAGCCAGACCATAACATAAAATATTGTTATGGCATATGTCGGGTATTCAAGAACAGAATTAGGAGGAACTGGGGAACAGGATGAGGGGAGCAGGGCTAAAATTATTCAGAGGCCAGATGCAACTTAAAATAAAAAAACACTGACTCTCTTAGATCAAACTGAAGGACTGTTTTAAACATATCCAACATTGCACCTACTGTGTGTTTAGAAAACAAAGATGACAGCCTTAGGAGGTATGTGGTGTTAAATATGGTAATCAGCAGTGTTGAAAGGGTTTGTTTGGGGTTTTTTGTTTTGTTTGTTTGTTGTGGTTTTTTTTAAATGAAATTGGTGTCTGTTTTATTTTTTAAAGGAACTGGATCTTACAAATCCCAAGACATTCAGAAACCTGGCCAAGCCCATGGGAGCTCAAACAGAAGACAGGTTAGCCCAGTACAAGAAGCGATACAAAGACTGGGAAGATCCCAATGGTAAGTAATGACACATCCTGCAGGAAGAGCAGAGGGACACGTGCTTGTCACATGATGGGAGGGAGTTATGGATTTTTATATTATGTGTCAAGAGGTTTGGATGTGGATATGCAGAACTCTACCGTCATTTTTAGTGACTCTCCAACAAATACTAAATTAGACCAAAGGGGCGCTGGTTTTCTTGCTGTGTTTTTTGTTTTAAATCTGAATGACAGCTTTTGTTTATATGTAAAAATAAAGACAAAACAGTTGCACATTCAGAACAGTTTAACATTGTCTAATGGCTAGAATGGGCAAGCACATGAAGCACACAACCAGCTGTCTCTGCTAATACAGTTTGAGTGCTGCTGCAAGAAAATATTTTGTATAAAGGAAAGTGAATGCTTCTGCATTAGCAGTACTCTAGCTTTTTCATTTCTCGTCTTTTTTTTGCTAAGGAAATAGCATTTTCTTAGCTAAAAAAAAACAAAAAACAACCAACTCAGAATGAGATGCAATTAAGTTATATATTCTTGATTTTTAACAGCTTCCTTATACAATGAAAATAAAACTTGTGTGTTTGGCAAGGGAGCTATTATCATACATTTCTTCTTGTGTGCTTTTACTGAAGACACAAGCCTGTTTAACTACTGCGGTGCTGTTCTGTATCAAACAACAGCAGGTGGCAAAGACGTTCATTTCTAGAAATGAATCCGTACGTTCTAAGTGTATTTATGCAGACTTTTTGCCAGGAAATTAAGAAAGTAAAAGCTGTACGTAATCTGCAGCCAACAATTCTGAGACGTATTTCTGCTCTTTAATTCCACAGTATCCAATAAGACAAAAAAAAAAAAAAAGTCTCTTCAGCAGCAATCACCATAGCTGTGCTGCAACGTTTCAATTAGTTAAAGTAAAAAATGACTAACCATTCACTATTACTCTGCAGAAGCCCATTGAATTAGGGCTACTGGACTGCAGCCAAAAATCAAGTGGTGGCTGTGAGAAAACATAAAGCTTTCGAATTCTTGAGAAAGAAACTTACAAATTCCAATTTTAAATGTGTCCAAGGTCACAGAGTAATTAAAATGCATCACTAATTAATTTTTTTTTCAGTTCGTACTGATTCTGTCACCTAACTGCTTTATTTGTTCTATGTTTATGATTTTTAATCTTCTCCAGGGGAAACTCCAGCTTATCACTATGGGACACACTATTCATCAGCCATGATAGTGGCTTCCTATCTTGTCCGGATGGAGCCTTTTACTCAGATTTTCTTACGGTTACAGGTAAAAATTACATCACCTCACTTTGTGTTTCTTTCCTGCTGTACATTTGAGACCTAAGTGATCAGTCAGCTTTGTTTTCACCAAATATGGTAGAAGAAATATTTTCCGCAGAGTTGTTATTGCCTGGGAGGTTTTTGATGTTTCTTTGTAAAAGATGTAGTGGAATTAACATTTTTTTTTTTCCTTGTAGTTTGAACATTTTTCTGAACATATGCAGAACAAAATATCAGCAGACAAAAAACAAAGCAAGTTTTATTGTGAAAAATACTTTGCTTATCATGCTTTATTTGTCTGTTGTTGAAAGAATCATATGCCAGTTGTTTAGTTCTGTGCTGGAGGTGTTGAGAGATTGTTACTTTAAATCCATATGTCTGTCCAAAGAGCCGTTTTAGTACTGAGTGTTAAAACAAACAAACATTTGCAGAGCCCGGAATTGTCTGCCAGTCTGATGGGTAATGGGGTTTGTAACACTACATGTCAAATATTTTCCTAGATAGAAGCCATCAGGCAAAAAGATTTGTATCCCTCTGGAAGAGACTGAACTTTGAAATAGGGCTAGATGATGCCCTTAAAACTCTGTATATCTCTGTCTCAGTGCTTTATGTTTACTGTTATTGTGTACCAAAAAGTAATCATAGAATCATAGAATGGTTTGCATTGGAAGGGACCTTAAAGATCATCTACTTCCAAACCCTCTGCCATGGGCAGGGACACCTTCCACTAGACCAGGTTGCTCAAAGCCCTGTCCAGCCTGGCCTTGAACACTTCCAGGAATGGGACATCTACCAGCTCTCTGTGCAACCTGTTCCAGTGCCTCACCACCCTCACAGTGAAGAATTTCTTCGTGATATCTAATCTAAGTCTACTCTCTTTCAGTTTAAAGCCATTACCCCTTGTCCTATCACTATGTGCCCTTGTAAAAAGTCCCTCTCCAGCCTTCTTGTAGGCCCCTTTCAGGTACTGGAAGGCTGCTATAAGGTCTCCCCGCAGCCTTCTCTTCTTTAGGCTGAACAAGCCCAACTCTCTCAGCCTGTCCTCATAGGAGGTGCTCCACCCTCTCTGATCATCCTCACGGCCCTCCTCTGGACTCCCTCCAACAGGTCTATGTCCTTCTTATGTTGGGGGCCCCAGAGCTGAACGCAGTACTCCAGGTGGGGCCTCATGAGAGCAGAGCAGGGGGCAGAATCACCTCCCTCGACCTGTTGGCCCTGCTTCTTTTGATGTATCCCAGGATGCAGTTGGCTTTCTGGGCTGCAAGCGCACATTGCCGGGTCATGTTGAGCTTCTCATCAACCAGCACCCCCAAGTCCTTCTCCTCAGGGCTGCTCTCTATTCTCCGCCCAGCCTGTATTTATGCTTGGGATTGCCCCGACCCGTGTGCAGGACCTTGCACTTAGCCTTGTTAAACTTGATGAGGTTCCCATGGGCCCACCTCTCCAGCCTGTCGAGGTCCCTCTGGATGGCATCCCTTCCCTCCAGCGTGTCGACCCCACCACTCAGCTTGGTGTCATTGTCAAACTTGATGAGGGTGCACTCAATCCCACTGTCCATATTGCCGACAAAGATGTTAAACAGCGCCAGTCCCAGTACCGATCCCTGAGGAACGCCACTCGTCACTGGTCTCCATGTGCAGCTGTTTAAATCTGTGGTGTTAGAGGAAGTAACATGCTACATTCTGTAGTGTCTTTATTAGGCAGAGGATGTTCTGATATGCCTTCTTGGCAAAATCTGATGTGCTGAGAGATACCGTGATGCTGACATGCTTCTCGCTCTATCCCGCAGGGCGGTCACTTTGACCTGGCTGACCGAATGTTTCACAGCGTACGGGAGGCTTGGTATTCAGCGTCAAAGCACAACATGGCAGACGTGAAGGAGCTCATCCCAGAGTTCTTCTACCTCCCCGAGTTCCTGCTCAATTCTAACAATTTTGACCTAGGTAGGCAGAAAGAGCTTGATAGCATTGCTACGGGTGCGAGAGCAGTGCCAGACAGTCCGACATGAGAAAAGTATGTCATAATACGGGCAGAAAAAGGTCTGTTTAACTGCATGAGAAAATGATAGATGACTTGCACATTCTGACATGAAAGCATAAGCAGGGCTACTTCTGGTATTTCCTGATACTACATGTTTATTCAGTATTATATTTGAAATTCTGAATGATTCAGAACTCATCGTTTCATCAGGAAGAGTGTAGCAGGAATTCTTATTTCCTCTGTGATACCTCAGATTTATTTTTTCAGGTTTATCGGACTTAAGGTATTTTCTCAAGCAATGAGTGTTCATTTTAAGCAGTTAATGCAAAGGTGGTTCTGAGAATTGCTGAACAAGACACTGAAACACCCAAAAAGGATTTTTGTTTGGATAGGTGTGTTTTAGTTGATTTTGGGGGTTTTTTTTACCAGTTAAAAACACACAGATAATCATGTTTTACTTGGAGTTACTCTGGTTTGCGTTTTTCTTCATGTAACTTGCTACTCCATGATGTTGTTCCCCATCTTTTTTGCATCTTTTTTTAAGCTTTGCAAAATCTGTTTGACAGTCTTCACTTTTAGAACTTCCTGTTAAAGTATTCCTAAAGGTTTTGTTGAACTGTTACAGTTAGCTTTCATGAGAGTGATTATTCAACAGGAGTCAAATTTCACACCTATTGGCCAGAGGAGATGCGTGTTCCTTTGTATGTGTGTCACATACATAACACTGGCATTAAGCACTTACCTTCTGAGCTCTGTGCTGTGAACCTAAGGTTTGCAAGCACAACCTTACAAAAACAAAAGCAAAACCAAAAGAACACCCCGCAAGACCTCTCCCAAGTATATTTCATGCAGAAGGGTATGGCCATTACTGGAAAGGTGTTGAAGTCTTGTCGACTTAGCTCCACATTTGATAATTCTGGACCGTGACCATCAGAGTCCTAGAAATTCTTTACTGAGCATTTGGAACAAGGGTAGAAAAGGTTTTGTTATGAACAACTGTCAAACACTGTGTGATACTTTTGATTGTCTTAATGCGTAGCAATCCTACTCCCCTTCCCCCCAGATAAAAACAAAGGAAGATTCAAAGTCTGATGATGCAAGCAATGTTTCTGTTGGAGCAATGTGCTTAGTACTTGTGTACCCTTATGAACTTGGAATTTTTTTGGTGTTCCTCTGAGCTAATAGGCAGCATGGAACTGTCTCTTGGCAACAAGCGATAAAACAAGAATATAACTGGGAAGTCTTAACATATATTTTTGGTGATCGCAACATGCCACCATTTGATGTTCAGAGTGGGAAGGGGGCTGTCCAGCACCCAGATGAATATATGTGGCCAAACCGTGCCCAGGGGAATCACCAGTGTCCTTGGGTGTGAAGCTTGTGGAGGATACCGGTTAGCTCTTCACTGTTAGGAAATGAATATTTAGCCTGCACCCCTGTGATGTGTAGCCATTCTCATGGGTAAAACAATAATTCCATTCCTTGATACAGAATGTTTGTATTGTGAAGAAAATAAATCCTGGGATGAAATACTGTTCCACCAAGGCTTCTCAGTAGTTTGCTGTTACACTGTCTCATACTGGGATATATTTTCTTCAAAATATACTCAGTTGACATGCCATTGCTATATACATACTAAACAGATGCCAAATACAGGAAATTACATCCTCTCTTAAATTGGGGCTAGCACATTTATTCCAGTTTTCCTCATAGAATAAGAACAAGGAAGTCGAAAAGAGATAAGAAAATGAACCTTGCTATGCTGATTCCTCTGGGTGCAAAACGGACAGCTGCTATGGCAGCAGTTCCTGGTAGCAGGGCTGGCCGCTTAGGTGTGGGCTAAACTGACAGAACGAGATTCTGGTTGTGCAATGATTGCAGAAGGCTATTTTACTGGCTGTTGTTTTCATTAGCTTTCATGCACTGCAGTGGGTCTTTCCCATGAGAGGGAAAGAAAAGCAGAAATTTACTTAAATAGAAAAATAAAGACAAAATAATCATGTTCCAAGAGCACTTAATGGGGAAACATAAACGTTTTTGAGTTCAGACTGTACATCATGAAGTTGTGAAGACTGAGGAGGAGTAATTTAATGAACACCTTTAGCTAGAAGGGTCATGTTTGTTTTGAAGAGCCTATGCTGAAACACTATCATCATCATCAAAAGTCTTAGCAAGGAATATTTCAATTCTTCCTCCTGCGAGCAATCTTACATGAACAACTGAGGCAGAATTTTTCATGTTTTATTGCCTGACATTTAAAAACGGCACAGTATTTTAAAGAAAAGACTGAAACAGCTTGCTTTATAAAGAAAAGGTGTTGAAGAATTTTTTTTTTTTGTAATTTTTTTTCACTGTTGCAGTTGCAGTGCAGTTTCAGTGCTTCTCTCCAAATTTTTTTTTTTTTAATAGGTTGCAAACAAAATGGCACTAAACTTGGCGATGTAATACTCCCGCCGTGGGCGAAAGGAGATCCTCGTGAATTTATCAGAGTTCATCGGGAGGTAATTTGCATTTTAATAATGGCAATAGAAGACATCAGATGGGACTTTCCGCTGCATATTAATCTAAGCTCCATTCATGCAGTCACAGCTATTAGCCAGTCCATGAGTTCTGGGTTGATGGCTCTTTGTTGCAAAGGTCTGTAGAACTGGTGTTTCCTCCCCTTCCTTTTTGGCTAGGGCGTATGTTGAGGCAAGACTTGCTTCAATGAAAAGCTTTATCAAAACGTAACAAGAATATGTCAAAATACGTTCTGTGTTTTTCTTTGTGGCAGGCGTAGTAGACTCGACTGGTGACCGATACGGCTTGTTTTAATGCATGCCATTTGAATTTCAGGCTCTGGAATGTGACTTTGTGAGTGCGCATCTGCATGAGTGGATTGACTTGATCTTTGGCTATAAACAGCAAGGTCCTGCTGCAGTAGAAGCTGTAAATGTCTTTCACCATCTCTTCTATGAGGGGCAAGTGGACATATATAACATCAATGATCCATTAAAAGAGACAGCTACCATAGGATTCATCAATAACTTTGGACAGATACCAAAGCAGGTATACCCTTCGTAGAATTCTTATTTGCCAGATGACACTCGAATTGAAATGTATTAATATGGAATGGGAAAGTGTTTTAGGAGTGAAACTTCCTGGGAATGTTTTTCCGTAAATATTCTTCCAGTGATGTGAAATCATTTACATTTCCATCATAAATGCTACAAAGATCAACTTTGGGCTTTGCTTGTGAGATGAGAAATATCTTCCCCCCCCCCCCCCCCGCCTTTGCACTCTTAAAATAAAGGTGAAATGCAATATGGTTCAACTAAAAATCAGCATCAAAAAAATAAGTATGTTCCAGCTGCAAAGTCAGAGGGGAGCAGTGAAAGTGCAACTTCAAAGTAATGCCTACTATTTAGGTATTTTAAGTTGTCCTGTAAAAATAATTTCTATAATAACTTATGCTCCCTTTTTTTTTTTTTTCTTTACACCAGTCTCTTGGCATTCTGCAGGGGTTGGCCACGTCTTTTATTTGAAGAATCTGTTGAAAAAGAACCTCAAAATTTAAATTAAGAAGATTGACTTGTGTAGGACAGCTATAGTTAAGGAGCTATATAGACACGTTTTTGGTGCAGCTTTAAAGTTTGTGTTCTCTTTAAGAGTTTGTTTGTTTGTTTGTTTGTTTGTTTGTTTGTTTGTTTTTTAAATTAGGCATTTCTTTAGCATTTTTTTGCTGTCCGGTGAAATTTTTAAATCTCGTTGGTGACGAGATTTCCAATCCTACATCTGGTGGAAACCACAGATACCTTCAGCAGTTCACTGGGAACTCTAGACTACAGCAAGATGTAATGTTCAGGATGGCCACAGGGTATTTCCTGTGGGCACCCGCTGACAGCTGTCTGTCTCTCATTGCTTGGAAGGAAGGCTAAGAACTGCTCATCTGTCCTCTGTGGCTGCTTTTCTCCTTTTCCTTCCTCGCTCTCTCTCAGTAATCTAGATATGTAGTGGCTGTGGGGTTTTCTCCTCTTAAGTAATAATCAGTTACTGGCTTGTGATGATAATCAGACGTGGCCCAGCTAAAGCCAGATCAACAGATAAGGACTGGGGCTGAAAGCAGGGCAATGGGAGAGCACTGCAGCTGAGTCCGGACGTCTGCCTGCATCTTCAAATGCCTGTTAGGTACAAACCTATGATGAGATCTACCAGAAACTGGGTGACGCTTTGCTAGAGGAAATAGGCAGACTGTAATAAACTTGGGAAACTTCCTTACGTCATTTTTGGTGGTGAGTGCTCTTGGAGCACATTTTTATGTAACTGTAGAGCTTTGCTATGACCCTCTGTGACTTTCCAGAGGGGATTTGGGGAAGGCCACCTCAGTGACGTGGCTGCTGTGCACTTTTTTACCCTTTGCTGCATGGAGGTGCAACGTGAGGACTACATCTTCTTTATCTCATCTCTTCTACCAGTAATGCCCCTGGTATTTCTGCTTCCCATTTTAAAAAGTTGTGCTGCAGAACATTCCAGAGCTGGTGCTGCATTTGGAAGAGGGCTCTCACAGACTCTGCGAGGGTCCCAAGATGCCCCAGCCTGAAGGGGCAGAGCAGAATGAATAAGCAAGAGGAATGGTTGCTCAAAGGAGAAAGGGGGGGGTTACTTTTTTTTTTCTTGCTGGAACTGGTGTTTTTTGAGATCAGTTGTCCATGTGAACACTGTATGATGTGCCTTCTCTCTCCATCTTCTCATAGCCCAGCCAGATGGGAGGCATACTGTAGTTCAGGGAGAGCTGTGGCACGTAGGCCTGTTGTTACCCTTCATACCCAGAGTGTAGGTGCGAGAAGTAGAAATGTGTGTGCATGCTCATAGCTCAGCTACCTCAGGCTTATGCATGTTCCCTCTGCTTTGGGTAGGCAAACAGGTAACAAACACGTTTCGAAGGGCTGTGAGGAAAATAACTTTCAGGCTTGGAATTTCAGTTGTCCTTTCAGTGCTGTAATACCCTCTCTGCAAAAGAGTAATCAAAGTCTTACAAAATATCACTCAATGTTTATATTTGTCATTTACATATTATAATACATAGCATCTACCATCCAAGATGTTTATTATGAATTTATCACGTGATAAATGTTAGTGCGTGTCATTGATGATCATGGCTTATTAGAAGCGATGATCAACTTGTTTAACACTGTCTGAGATACCAGGTATGGTCACTGAAGCAGTAAAATGGAAATTCAATCCCTCGTAATGAAAAGCTAGGCAGAAGATAATCAGGTGCTAAGATGCATTTCTTGTGCATGATTTTCATATGTAGTCCAATTACATGCCCACCCATGCTGTTGCTCTGTTCGTTGGTAGCCTGGCCGCCTCCAAGCGTGTGAGCTGCTGTTTGTGGGACACAGTTTGTTTCAAAGCCAAAAATTAGCTTTCAGTTTGTCCTAGGTTAGAATTTAATACCGCATATGCATCAACTTTGGGATTTTTGCTTGCTTTACTTCAACTGCTTTTGCAACTGGAGGTAGCTTTAAAAATACTTTGCTCATTATATCCTTGTTGGATTTCGTATTATTTGTTGAAGTCTTATGAAATGATTGCCATAAGTCATTAGTCAATACTGAGAACAGTTAAGTAACATTTGCTGACCTGCAGAATTTTTAGAAGGTAAATTGGACGTACTGATGATCTTTTTAAGCTTATGCTCTTGTAAACATGTAATTTTTGATGATAAGTATTGATGATGATAAGTATCTTGATGAATTTCAGCTCTTTAAAAAACCACACCCACCGAAGCGTGTTAGAAGCCGACTGAATGGAGAGGCTGTGGGAACCTCTGTGCCCCCTGGTTCCACGAGTGACAAGATTTTTTTCCATCATCTGGACAACCTGCGGCCATCTCTTGCCCCAGTGAAAGGTAAACTGTAAACCCATGGTAATTATTCCTGTTTCTTTGCCAGAGCATTCAGAGTTTCAGCAAGATCATCCTTTTCCATGTTTCGCTTAGTCTAATGTTCTTAATGCCTGTCCTTTTGTGATAAAGACAAATTTGAAATATCCTAATGCTGTAAGATTATGTTCTCAGCTACCTTAAAGTATACTTGGGAAGCACCAGATCTGTACCGGTTTAATATAACTTTTTTAAAATAGAGGGGAAAAATTGGGCCAAAGCACCTCTTCAAAGTTTTCATTTAACAAACAATATTCAGGGTACATTGCTTCTGGGCCTGCAATAGCCTCCATTTTTGTGATTTTCGTAGCAGGAGGACTCTATCACAGTGCCAGCAAATACTGAGAAATCTTGGCAGGAAAGGGTGTTGTTGGTAACTGTACTGAGACGAAAAAAGGTGTTTTTTACTTCATATCTGACATTGGACTGAAGAAAAGTTAATTGTCTGTGAGGCGGGTAAATACTATACAGTGATTTCTTTCCTAGTTGTTTAAATGAATCTGTGCCTGCCTGTTGTAAAGAGAGAAGGACGTACTATTATACAGGACATAGCAGGGCTACACTCTGAGACAGGAAACTAGAACACACTAATCTATATTTGCAAAGCTTGGGGAAAAACAGGTGGGGCACCACGGGCTGTAGTCAGGAATGTAGCCTGTGGGAACGCTTGGCCAAGATATTGGCATTGATACCAAAAACTTATTTTTACTTGTGCTGAAAATGGTACAATCACTTTTAATGACCACAGACATCTTGTCGGAAGAACACCTTGTGCAGCATCCCAGGTGGGATCAGAACCATCTGTGATCCTCGGGGTGTTCTTGCCACTGCTGCTGGTGCTTAGGCCTGCCTTTGTTAGGAATGTAGCAAAAGTTGCCATCCTTGCAGCTGAAACAAAGATTTGTATAACATAATGGAGATCCTGCTTTTGCAGAGCATCAGGTATTTAAAGGGATCAGGTAGTATTTGTCTGTGCTAGCAATAAAACATAATCCCATCTTCTTTTTCAGAGCTCAAGGAGCCTGTGGGACAGATTGTGTGTACTGATAAAGGCATTCTGGCAGTAGAACAGAATAAGGTTCTCATCCCACCTACATGGAATAAAACTTTTGCTTGGGGTTATGCAGACCTCAGCTGTAGACTGGGTACCTACGAGTCGGACAAGGTTTGTAATCTGAAATTTGTTTCAGTGCTGAATGTACCAAAAGCAATTAGTATTCAACAGTGAAAAAAATCTAACAATGGAAATTTATTTCACATGTGAATGAAATAATCTTGTACTGCATATATTTTATTGCTCCCTATCTGGTGGTCTTCATCAGAACGCTGGCAGAATGGCATAAACCAATTAATAATAATTTTTTTACCAGGTCTGCAAAACATGAATGAATTAAATCTATGCAGTTAAAGCTCATCTCTTGTGTTCTCTCGGGGGGCATCTTATGGCAGAGACTGGAATTGCTTCTGGTTGAGGAAAAACTGCCTAAGGGGTAGCAGCAATATCTTAGTTACTTAATGGTCCAGTGGGCAGGGTGGCACTCAGGTTTTTATTTTTATCCTACCAAACCCTAATCCTGAAAGTAATTGTTCTTTGTTTTCTTTATTTTTAGGCAGTAATTGTTTATGAATGTTTGTCAGAATGGGGTCAGATACTGTGTGCCATTTGCCCCAATCCCAAGCTAGTTATCACTGGAGGAACAAGCACAGCAGTGTGTGTGTGGGAAATGGGTATCTCCAAAGAAAAAGCTAAAGCCCTCACACTGAAACAGGTAAAATACAATAAAGATGCCTTTTATGTAAATTATGTTACAAGATCAAAGGAATTATGAAAGGGGTATTGCTCACATAGCAAGATTTGAAGCCATGAGTCCAGCAGACCTTTGGAGAACTGAGTAGTCGAGGTACTGATCTGCATTGAAAGCGGGCAAAATGTGTCTTTAAAATTGCATTGTTTTTAAGGACAGTTGATCACCAGCAGCTTTTTGGAGAGATGGGGAATTTGGTAGCGATGTTAACAAAATTATACAGGTGTGTTTTGTGAAGTCATCTGCTCTGTTGTAGTGCTGTATGTAAAATACCCGCATCTGAAAACTGTGTCAGGGAGGGCAGTGGACTGTCTTAAAGGTTCATTTTCCTTTTTAAATTTAATTACTTTTTTCTTCACAAATGTTGATATATTTAAATTACACTTCTGCACAAAATTTTCCTCCTTCTGGCAGCGATGTTTGTGGAGCAGAGTTCAGGATCACCTTAAGTTGTTCTTCCTTTGTTAGTTCAAAACATCACCTTTTAATATAACAAACGAGCACCCATGCTTTAAAGTCAGTTGCAGCTAGGTGCAAGTAAGTCTTGTGTGTTTACTTAAAACAAACAAACAAACAAACAAACACAAAACTCACCCACAAACAAAACAAACCACTGCCCCCACAACTCCCTCAAAATATTCTAGAAGCTGTGTATCATTGTTCTAGGCAGCTAGGTTGTTAACTATTACTGTTCCTGTTAACATCTTAATAGCAGGACTTTTTCCAAAGTGTTTTACTTAAGAACAGTGCAAGATAAAACACTGTATCTTGAATTTCAGGGCAGCATATTGAAGGCCATTTACTGTACTTTAGCCAATGATTTGTAACTGAGTACTCCAGACTCCTGTTCTAATGGTTAGGTTAAGCCTAAAATGTAAAAGCAGGGTCTAATACAAGTAGATGCTTGTAATTCTCTTCTCCTTCCAATTGACGTTGCCTTTTTGGTTGACTCTTTCTTGTCTCTTTTATCTTTTTTCAAACATCAACAGAAGTTTATATAGAAGCCATTTTATATTTACAAAGAATTACTCTTTTCAGAATGTAATTTCAGGTGCAGCCTGGAACACATCCTGACCCTATAAATAGGCTACTAATGCAGATGGAGGATGCAGAATGGGCTGGAAATTTATTTTGGGTTTTTTTTTTCAGTAGAAGGCTGTATAACATTAGAGCCTTGAAATTTGGTTTTGTGAGAGTACTTTTTAAATGGAAAAAAATATTACTCGTATCATTTTCAATTATGAAAATAGTTGCCAACTGAATACTTGTAAGTCAGTTGCATCTTCTGATAGGGTATTCATGTTTACATTATCTGAATCTTTTCAGATAAGTGGGTTTAATGTAGTAATTTTTGTGCTCTCTCCTGATTGCAGCTTGTTCCTCCTGACTTTTGTTTTGCAGGCGTTACTGGGTCATACTGACACTGTCACATGCTTAACAGCATCGCTAGCTTATCACATAATTGTGAGTGGATCACGGGATCGCACCTGCATCATCTGGGATTTGAATAAACTCTCTTTTCTAACACAGCTTCGAGGTCACAGGGCTCCAGTTTCGGCACTCTGTATAAATGAATTAACGGTAAGAACCAAATACCATTCACCAATGTGCAGTGGGAACAGTAGCAAGAGTCAGAAATTGTTAAACCAAAGAAAAACAAACTAGGCTCTTCTGTTAGTTTGACAAAACTTGTATAACTCATCTGAAAACTAATTAGCTGGCTTAGGGAATAATTTGCGTCTTTTGTCCAGAGACACAGGTGGGTTTATTCCATGCAAAGCGGCTTGAGCTAGGAAGGGCTTATTAACAGTGCTAGCAGCAGTATAGCTAGTGTGGCGTTCAAAGTGGTTTGTCAAACCTGCCACAGGAGCTAAGAAACGATTTTGATATGTGACCTTGGTGGACTTCTGTTCTCTTACGCTTAATTTAAAGGAAGCAGAAGATACTTTGGATGAAGCTGCAGTGACAATTGTAGCGGAAACAAAGCTTGTCTCCCTGGTGGTCCTCTAAGTTATGGGTTGCCATTTATCCAGCTCCCATGCACATCAAAGAATTTGCCTGAGTTGAAACTTTATGTAGCTGGCCCATCAAGGCTGGATGGGCCATGTTGCAACTGGAGCAGATGTAGTGGTTGAAATCAAGACAAAATGGGGCTGTAATGCAAGGAGGGGCACAGTTTATTAGCTGCTAGTAGTCTGGTGGTTGTAGTGTTGCCAGTATTTTAGACTGCAGCTCCCATTTACCCTTTGCACTGGTTTGGACCATCTCTTGCTGTTTTCTCAATACGGAAGCAAATGAAATTTCAGGTGGTATGTGTTTGTGAAAAAGAGCAGACTCGACATTAGCAGAGTCTTAGATAACTGAGAAGGGAAAGTACTGAAAATACACTGTTGGATTGTTATGCTGTGAGAAGTGGAGGAATTGGCCTACTCGTATGCTGTAAATACAACAAATAGGTTGCTACTAAATCTGGGTTTCTATGTACAATTTTTAAAAAATGCATATCGTCCTAAAGGCTTGTTTAGGTGGCCAAACTCAGCTTGAACAGAACTTCCTGAAGCGTGCCAGCCTTGATGGTTGAACTTGGCTTATAAATGACCGTGGCCTGTATTTTTGCTGAAGAAAACCTGAGACTTGTATTGAAATATGGAAGTGTTATTTGTCTTTGCAGGGGGATATTGTATCATGTGCTGGCACTTACATCCATGTATGGAGCATTAATGGCAGCCCTACCGCAAGCGTAAACACTTTCACTGGCCGAAGTCAGCAAATAATGTGTTGCTTTGTGTCAGAGATGAATGAGTGGGATACCCAGAACGTCATAGTAACGGGACATTCAGATGGAGTTGTCCGGGTAAGTACCAGGAATCACTGCTTGGAAAAATAAGTTTATGCCTTAGTAGTAGTAGTTAGAGAAGTCATGTCTATCCAACACAGTGTCTTGGCCGGTACCAAAAGCAGTCCAGCTATACTTGGGTGCTCCACCTGAACAGTTAGTCCTGCAGGAAGGAGGGAGTCCAGGCTGGGTAGATGATGCAGACTGCTTTTGGTGCTGGAACCAGCTGTGCCATTTCTGCACAGGGTGGTGCACTGTATCCTGTCCACAAGTTAGATGGACATTGAAGATTCATGGAAAACTCGATTTCAGTGAGCTGACATTCTTATGCAGTCTTTCAGTTTTCTTTCTCCTTTTTGATGCACCCCTTGTGATGTGGTAACTAGCAATAGTCAGCAGCATACATTTTCCTTCCTGTTCTATTTTGGTCACTTTTTGGTCACCAGCTTTCATGCCTGGAGTAGTTTTCATTCACCGTTTTTGTTCTACACACCTTGAGACAATTCATTTTGCTGCCTAGAAAAGAGGAACTTAGTGGCATCTCTGGTCGCTGCAAGTCTAACCTGATTTTCAGTACTTTGCTATGTGCAGTCCTGGGTCTGCCTTAACCGGAGTCTGCTGGTCAAATGGCTCTGTGGAGCAGATTTCTTTATTTGAACAGCTAAGATGTTAAATAACAGCACAAGACTTGTTCACTTGTGATTCAGGCATGAACACAGATGTCCTCTTATGGTATCTACCCCCCCAAAACCAGGGCTTAGCATGTGACATGCCTCTCATGCTGCCACTGCAAATGCACAGTTCTAATAAGCCATCTTAACTCTAGAAGTAGTTCAGAAGCAAGCTAAGAGTTCAGTACGCGTCACTTTGCTTATCACCTGTCCCTCCAGTTCTGGCGAATGGAGTTTTTGCAAGTACCAGAAACACCAGCTCCAGAGCCTGTGGAGATGCTGGAAATGCAAGAGGATTGTCAGGAAGCACAAATAGGTATGTCTTCTGACAAGTGTTTTGTATGTGCCTTTTATCTGATCTTCGCTATACGTAGGTAAAATCCTGTGGTTATACAGTGCAGAACGGACGATGGGGATTTTGTCTCAAAAGACAATAGACATCCAGTGGGCATAATAGATAGAGCGTCTGAGTTCTTTGTTCACCACCTTGCTTATGGTAGTTGCATACTGCTATGAGTAACAAAAAATCATGCCCATCATAGCTTTTTTTCTGTGAAGATTGAACTTTTCTGCATGTGGTTGCTTCTGCTAGCGGTGAACCCAATGGATGCTACCATTATCCAAAAGCTAGATTTTTTTTTTTTTTAAATTTTGAAATGGCATTACAGCATAACAGCAGAGTTAAAAAAAATCTACTGATGGAACAGCATGCTGTTTAGACAAGCAGTGCTGGCCATTTCGTTTTCCCCTGTTGGAAGGTTTTGGTCTGTGCTTGATAGGTGTTTCTTTTAGCCATCTCATCTTCCTCTTACTCTCTTCATATTGAAGATATGATCTGGATTGCATGATACTCATTAGTAATTATTACATAAATGCGCCTCTTTTTTTTCAGTGTCGCTAGGAATATAAATATCTTCAGCAGTGGCTTTTTTTATTAACAAAACCTGTTATTAACAAATCTGCATCATGTTTCTCAGTGAACCGGAGTTCCAGCATCACTGACTGTGCTTACTTGTGTAAATTTTGCTGAAAGGCAGCAGGATTTGGTTTTGCTAACTTCAGCATTTTTTGAAAATTTTACTCAGTGTGTCTATCATAGCCTACCTCAGGCAGACTATTGTAGGAAATAGCTTCAGCAAAGGAGTGCTGTTTTCTAACAGACCAGTGCAAAAAAAGATAAATAGCGTGCTTCCTGGCAGGGAGCTGAATCTCTGCAAAGGCTTTGAGATGCTTGCATGCAGTTTCCCTCTAGTCATGCTGTGGTGGTACCTGTTGTAGGTAGTGCAGCAGCAGAATAGGGAAAAAGCTCAGGCTATAAGCAGCCTTTCTAACAACATCTTCTCTCCTGTTTGGTGAATCCAGGGCAGGAAGCCCACGAAGAGGACAGCAGTGACTCCGAGGCAGATGATCCATGCGTAGGCCAGGACTCAAAACTGCAGGAGAGCCAGAGTCAACCAAGCAGCACCAGCCACAGGCCTAGGTCATCATCAAACAGAGCAGCGGCAGCATGGTCAGCAGACAGCGGCTCTGATGACTCCAGGCGTTGGTCAGACCAGCTCAGCTTGGATGAGAAAGATGGCTTTATCTTTGTGAATTATTCTGAGGGACAAGCGAAAATGCATCCCCATGCTCAGGTTAACCACCCGCACCCCAGCTATGCTGAAGCACGGCACTACAGCAAGCTTAAACCAGGTAAAAGAAATTGGGCACACTTCCTCTGTTAGATAAATGTGCCGGCAGCGCTGACCCATAAGGCAGTCTCTCTCTGTCCATGCAGCTTTGAGCAGGGTTGGCTGATAAATTCCAAAATGGGCAGTGAAGAGAAAAATTTGTGTGCAAAGGTTGCATGTTGTTCAAGCTTTTCCTGAG
The DNA here is from genome assembly GCF_047370975.1 of Nipponia nippon. Lineage (NCBI taxonomy): Eukaryota > Metazoa > Chordata > Aves > Pelecaniformes > Threskiornithidae > Nipponia > Nipponia nippon. The sequence goes on from NW_028262380.1 coordinate 65,846,314, forward strand.
AAGCTGTGGTCAGTTTACCAGCTGCTGTGGCCAGCAGCTAAGCTGCTCGCTCACCACCACAACCTCCTGCAGCGGGATGGTGGGGAGAATAGAAAGAACAAAAGCAAGGGAACTTGGGAGTCAAGATAAGGATAGTCTAATAAACAAAGGAAAGAGGAAGACAAAACAAGTGATGCAAAGGCAATCACTCACCACCTCCGGCAAGCAGAATGATGACCAGCCAGTCTCTGAGCAAATGACTGCCTTCCCCAGAAACCCCTCCGCTCATCTCAGTTTTATTGCTGAGCATGATGTTATATGGTGTGGAATAACCCTTTGGTCAGTTTGAGTCAGCTGTCCAGCTTGTGTCCCCTCTCAACTTATTGTGCACTTCCAAACTCCTGATGGGGGGTGGGGGGCAGAGCAGAGTGAGGAAAAAGAGAAAACTTTGACACTCTGCAAGTACTGCTGAACAACAGCCAAAACACTGGTATGTCATCAAACTGTTTTAGTCACATACCCAAAATACAGCATCATATGAGCTTTTATGAAGAAAATTAATGACAGTTGGAAATCTGAGTCTTAACTTTAAAAATAAAATAAATAAAAAAATAAAAAATGAAGCTATCCCAGTCCTGTCAGGCTTTGGTACAAGGCTTCCCTGTGTATGTCACCATTCTCTGCAGCTCCCAACTGGACTTAAGAGAAATTGGAGGCTCCGTGCCTTGTTTTGTATTCTCTCCTTTCTTTCATAGATTGGAGAACAGTTGAAAAATGTGTTTTCCCTGAGTGAAACTTGAGTCAGAGAGTTATCTTGGGGGGGAGATTTTTTTCTTTCTACAAAGTCACACGTATAGGTATGTTGGGGGAGGAGGGAACAACAATGAGAACAAGCAAATTTGCTTTTTCCCCTCCTACTTCCCACTCATTTCTAGGATACAGATGGGAGCGTCAGTTGGTGTTCAGAAGCAAACTAACTATGCACACAGCATTTGATCGCAAAGACAACGCACATCCGGCAGAAATCACTGCACTCGGCATCTCTAAGTGAGTAGCTTGCAAGCGATTGCTTAAAACATTTTTTTGGTGTTGTCAGTGGGAAGCAGTACGAACCAGCCATTGCAGTACGAACCAGCCATTGTTCTTTGCATAATGCTGTTTTGTGGTGCTTCTGTTTAGGGCAGCCTCATTCAAGGACTAAGATTAAAAAAAAAACATACTAAAATGAGTAGACTTACTCAGCTGCATTATGTTACATAGAGGGTTGTTATAGCTCCATTTCTCAGTCAGACGAGGCTAATTTGTGCATTAGTTACTATGCCAGTAGTTCAACATATTACATGTTCTGACACGTAAAATCGGTCATCGGTGTTTGCGTGTTACTGTGCCAGAGTTGTTGCAGGAATGCTTTTGCTTTTTCCTTGCAGGGATCACAGCAGAATTCTTATCGGGGATGGTCGAGGCAGAGTGTTCAGCTGGTCTGTAAGCGATCAGCCTGGCCGATCCGCAGCTGATCACTGGGTGAAGGACGAGGGGGGAGACAGCTGTTCGGGCTGCGCAGTCCGTTTTTCACTCACTGAAAGGCGTCACCATTGCAGGAACTGTGGACAGCTCTTCTGCCAGAAGTAAGCCAGCCAACAGTCTCCTTTGGCCTCTTTTCCATACAGAATTTTAGGCTCGGTAAAGCTGTTGCATACCACGGAACTCTGCTGAAAGACTGAGGTCTCCCCTACCAAAACAGAACTGATGAAGAAAAACCATCAAAACTCTCAAATCTCCAGGGAGGAATTAGAAAAGACAGACCAGCCCCTTTATAAATCCAGTTAGCAAGACAGGTATCATCAGGAGAGGATGAAATATGCTTGCAGCTTTGAAGACCTCGCTGTCGCCCATCTGGGAAAAACTCTAGACAAATGAACTTAGCAAAGAAAAAAAAAAAAAAAAAAAAAAAAAAAAACCCAAAACAAACCACCAAACCCCACCAAAACCCAAAAAACAAACTAACTTCTTTTGCAGCAACTAGTTATTCTTGTCAGTCTACAAGCAACCCAGTCAAAATGTAAACTGCGTGCAGGACTGTAAGGATGCTGATTTAGGAGCCGGTAGCATGCAGCTTCAGACAGGAAAGTGTATGACACACAGGATGTATGTGAGCTCCCCTTAGCCAGGAACTGAGGTGGGAGTCTCTTTTCTGGTCCACTGGGTCAGAGACAGTATTTCTAGTTTCATCTCTGTAGCTGTACTTTGAGTCTAAACTGGTGACAACAGCTGTTTTTAAGCTACCTCTCACACAGAGTCATTTCATTGATTCTGTGGGGATCATGCAAGTTCTGCTTCTGATCATACAGTTCTGCTTCTGCCACGCTGCATTGCATTTCTTTGTCAAAATAAATTTGGACACTTTTCTGGTATTTGAAGTCATGATGATAATTTCCACACCTGGAAATGGCCAGGTTGGGAGAGGACCTGTGTTCACAGTGGTGTTTGTTTTCCTCTACAGGTGCAGTAGGTTTCAGTCTGAAATCAAGCGTCTGAAGATTTCATCACCAGTCAGAGTCTGCCAGAACTGCTTCTACAACCTGCAGCATGAGCGGGGTTCAGAGGAGGGGCCCAGAAATTGATGGGGTCCTGGCAAACGGACACCCCATCCAGCCCCACCGTCACTCCAAGAACTAGTGAGAGTATTGTGCAGTGACCGGAAGGGATTAGAATATTGTCTGTTTACACTTAAGTTTATACTGAGTTTTAAGCACTAAAAGTAAAAAGGGATCATTGAATTGATTTGTGTTGACAGAAGGTAAATGAGGCTAACGGCATAATTAAGTGAAGAGCAAGGCCCAGGAAGACATGATTAATAACCACAAATCCAATAGAACTGTCAACCCCTAAACCTGTGTTGACGTGGCGATTGAGAAAAATCCTCACTTATCCTAAACACCCGTTCTTGTCTTGTTTTTGTAGAGCTAGTCATCTTTATTGGGGGGAGGGGGAGGGGAAGGCTTTTTAGAAGATAGTTGTAAATCTGCCGCCTTCGCAAGCAACTGTGTATATTGTAAATAGGTATAATGGCCTTTTTATCTAAATATGAACTTAACTGCCTGTTACATGGGACTTCAGATTAACCACTATACTTTGTGTGGCATCTTTCTCTCATCTATCAATTTAAATATGAATGTTTTAAAAAAAAAAAAAAAAAACAAACACAAAACCCAGAAAATTCGAAGGCATTATGCGTATTTCTGTTAAAAATCCAGTCTGTGCATGTTTGTTCTTTCAGTTGCCCACAGTATCTTAATTTAAGTAAGGCTATTCATAGAATTACATGGATTTTTTCAAAAGAAAACATTTTTGAGAATAGGACTTGGAGTATTTTATTCTAGCTGTAAGATAACCAGGAACTAAATTGTACACTTGTGTTGCATTTTATACCAAACTGTTTACCACCTCAGTGTTGTTCATATTTAATAAGGCCTCTTTTATACATATGTCAGAGCTGCAGTTTTGTTAATTACTTAATGTTCATTAGCAGCTGATTCATGCAGTGCAAGAACCAGCTTTTACATTCTTTAGTCAACAGCAATTGGCTTGCATATAGGTACAGAATTAATTCCTTGTGCATAAAATTTAACCGCTGTTGTCCTGTAGCTTGTTTGCAGAAAAAACTTTTGGAACAATAGGCATTGCTCTAAAACAGGGTGATATTAGTCATGTCAGAAATGCTTCTAAGAGCTATCTTCGTGTTTCAGCACATGGCATCAACTTGAGGACAGCAGTAGATTTCCATTATGGTTTTTAAGTTCAAATATGAATTTAATTGCAGTATTTTTTTACTACTCTGTCATTTATTTTGCACTACATATGGGATGAAGTAGAGACACTGATATCCACTGGGATTGGAACATGTGCATCAGATAGGCCCATGGACTTAATTTCTGAATGAGAATGAGGTCTTGCCAGTGGGATTTGGGGGGTGGGGGGGGAGGGGGCGGAGGGGGACAGGGGGCAGGCTGGTGTTTGGTTTGGTTTTGTTTTTTAACGTATGTGTATATATTTTGTAAATGGGTGACAAACTGATCTAGATCTAGGTATATTCACAATGAATTCTTTTAAATAGCGGTAAGGATAGGACCCAAACCAACAGAAGACAGGTGGCCCTGCTTTTGCTCTGCTAGTTCTTCAGTGAGTGTCTTCGCTCGAGATGACGAGATTATCCTTCACTTGGAATGACTTGGGCAGACTCTGGCCCCGGGACAGCAAATGGTTAAAATCGGCACCGTCGTCAGAATTGCACTATCGAAAATGCCAGACCCTCTGTGGTGGTGTGAGCTCCTTCCAGAAAGGCCTTGGCACTGCAGGTGCACACCCGTCTTCTCTTGATTTGAGCTTCTAGTGGTGAATAATTTGTTAATCCTGACCACTTACTATTTACCCTGGTATCACATGTTTATGCACTGAAGGTTAAATATGTATTTTGATACATGTTTGTTTATTATGTATGTGCTGGTCTGTAAAATGAGATATATTCCTGTTTTGGTATGTATACTAGGTCCCCAAATGAACAGAAAGGCTTCTCTAGAGCCCTTGCACACTGTTGAGTAAATGCAGGTTTGTTGAGATTAGCTGACCCAAATAGATCCCCGTGGATCCAAAGAGTGATGATCAAGTAGCCACCCTGCATGGCTACCCTGACAGATTTGTCCCTAAAACCAAGAAGAGGTCCTCAGTAAGCATGTGCGGAGCACTGGAATTTCTGTGTTCAGCTGTTCTCTCTAACGTTGCCTTCACCCTTCCCAAAATGATGCGAAACCAGCATAGTTCAGAAGACAGGCTAGTGGCCTTAATGTTTTGAGTTTGAAGAAAAGGCTCTTTTAACAACTCTTAGATGCCTTTGAGTCCACAGAGTTTTCTTCCCCTTGCCTCCAGAGTTCAAATGAAAACCAAATTTAAGGAAGTCTTCTTTTCTACGGACTGGAACTTGTAGAGCCACATAATTAAACCCTAATAAAAACAAGGTTTATGACAATAACATTGATACAAACTAAGCACTAAAGCCAACAGTTGGCATATAGTACTAATGCGGGGTCACGAAGATAGTGGGCCGTCAGCGAAGAGGTAGTTGACTGCGTTCAGCTACGTAAGCACGTTGTACGGGTGTTGTTCTACGCTTGTGATGATTGGCAGCGTACTGAAAAAATCAAAGTTGTTATTCTTTACAAATTCCGTAGTGTAGAGCTTAGTCCAATTTACATTTTGCAAACAAATCGCCACAGCCCTCTGACTTAATTCTTCAGTTGCGCTGTTCCAAAAACCACATTCTTGCTTGTAGGAGGTGGAGGGGAAAAAACACACCTGCTCGTATTTCCTCTGGCAGCTGGTGCTGTGGGCAACTGTTTTGTTCACTTGGGAGTGGGGGTTTTTTCCATTTCTTTCAAGCTTCTAATGCAAATACTTGCTTTGTTTTCCATGTACAAATCTGTTGAGCAAAAATATACTCATGTACACTAACATTAGTAGGCTGTATTCTCTGCAAGTACCTCACATGTCTTCTCCTGCCTTGTTCTTTGTAGTATACTGATTCATGTACTCTTAACATTCGTATGTAGTGTGCAACTGTAATGTCATGCTTATGAGAGGGGGTTGGCTGCCTCCAGCCGACGTTCTTCAGTTCAATAGCAAAACACTTTAGATAAGTTATTTTGCACTTTCTTATGTATAAAATTGGTAGAAACTTATATTTGCTTTGTATCATTTAAAGACTCCTTTTGTTTCAGTAAATGAACTGTGTATAAAATATTTATGCAGTTAAAACTGTTTTTAGAAAGTATTTTTAATTTCAGCAAGTTTGGTTACTTGTTGCATGACTATTAACACAGCTGACTTTTTGTGTCAGTGCAATGTATATTTTTTTGTCCTGTTATTAACTTGTAAGCCCTAGTTAAATGGCCATTTATTTGTACAGCATCAGGAGTAAATTGAAGATAACTGGCTAGGACTGGAGTGTGGAATTTTGTACTATATTGCAGAATCCAATATCTGTTTTTTGGTGGTTACGTAAAAGGCCTGACGATTTACTATCTAGTGTGCAATCTGTGATATCTGAATGTTCATTGTATATTTGTCTCCAATGCAAAAAGGTAGAGTAACACAATTACAACAATACATGATTAAATGCAATAGTTCAGGTACTGAAGTATTTTTTTCATTTCAAATAAATACCTGCTATTTACCACCAAAAAGCTGTTTTGCATTTGTTGGAAAGATGCAACCTTTGCAGCTGAATAAATGTTTTTAACGTGGGAGCGGTAACTAACGAGTAACATGTTTCTATATCGTCAAGAGGAGGAAACTTCTATTACTTGTTATGGTTTTGCTTTCTGAACGTGAGTATGGTCATCCACGATGATGCAGTGTGAAATCATGTGTCTTTATTCATTCTTTTTTGCTTTATAAGTGTCATTGTAGAGTGTGAAGCCAGCAGAATTTGGCAGTGCGTAGAAGAATAGGCTGTACCAATATAGAGAAAGCAGACAGAAAAGAGTGATTTGAGTCATGCTGGATAAGGACAGTGGAAGAGGAGAAAGTATCAAAATCCAGTTTAAATCATCTTCCCCAAGGAGAGAATAACTGCTAGAGCAGAACTTGACCTTATCTGGTGAGAAACAGCCTAAGATCCCCAAATGCTGAAATAGTTTACTAATTCTTCAATCCATTTTCATACCCTTTTCTAAGCTGGTAATGCTAAAAGATGTGGGTTTTCATGTTGGCAGTTAATTACGTGCCAACACTGGTGGCTAACAGTTTTTTCTCTAACTAAAAACCAGGCTTTGATGCTGTTGGGCCTGCCATGTCCCTTTGCTGATGAGCACCAGAATGGACATTGCATTCTTGGTATTTGACAGTAAGTGATTTCTTTGGTTGTAAAAGAGGAGAAACTTCTACCGATGAGCTTAATTGTCCATGCTCGCTGCATTTAACTCCTTCCATGAACTCTTTGGGGTTTTTAGTTATATTTAAGTGTGCTCTCAAGCAGTAGTTATAGAAGCAGTTTTCATGGCCTTCCTAAGCCGTATCTTGGTTATATAGCATTGGTAATGTCCACTTTTCATAGTTTCAAGTATTTCTCGCTCAGGGATTTCCATATTTGAAACATTCTCATACACTGAAGCTCTCTAACAGTTAGGGGGCAATTACTGTGCTTCTCAGGATACCTGCCGACACTTGACAGCTGCAGCCCAGCGTGCTATTCTGCTGTCGTGGAGCAGGTCACGAATGAACTTCATCTAAGCATTTTGAGCCAGTAAACCATGCCAACCGTGGGGTGTGGGGCCTGGCATCGCTGCCCACTCTTTGAGGGGAGAGATGCCCTCCTAACAGTAGCTCCAGGCTGGTCTGTGCAGCTGAATCATTCAGTATGCAATATTTCAACCTCGCTTTCCCGTGGGCAAAAAATGAGTTGAACGCCTTCTGTGCCATATTAAGCTAGCTAACTTGTGCTTAACTCAGTACAGCATTTTGAATGATGCAAAGAACTTGGAATTAGTGTCCTGTCCTGCCTACAGAGTGCACTGCAGCGCCTCGTCTCCGCAGCTTGTGAAGTCTGATGGAGGGCATCGCTCAGCTTTGGGAAGGTGAGCCAGCTTCACAGGGTAGTTTTGTGGCCCTGGTGTGCCCTCAGCACCCCAATGTACACGTGCTCCTCCTCTCCACCTCTGCCAGCCTGTGGCACGTCCAAAAACTCCATCCGAGAAGCCTGCCTTGATGAAACAAAAAAAAAAAATTGCCCTTTGAGTTTTCCAAGCAGGTTGTGGAGCCAGAGGCTGAGTGCTGTGGCCGGAGCCCGGCCGGCAGGGCTGCGCTGCTGCCTCTGGCATCCCCCAGGCGTGGGGGAGAGTGGAGGTGCCAGGAGCAAGCATGGGGAAGCAGCGGGGGCCACAGTCCTGACACCTTTTGATTGGGAAAGTGCAGTCCCTTCCCCGCCCCACAGAGCACAGGCTTCAGTGTTGACATTAAGATAGTGCAATTTAGAGTCCCTGTTGCAAATCGGGTGTTGTGAGAGTTAGTTTGGCTCCTTTCTGTCCAGGCAAACAAAAGGGTGATTAATTAGGAAAGCCGTAGCCTGTTGTGAGGTTCCTGCACTAAAGCTGGCTCTGGGAGAAGGAAGAACAGAGCCCTGTGAAATTCATGGCAGCTCAACTGTCAGTGTTGGAGCTGTAAAATCCCCAACAGCCATCGGATGGGGTAGCAGCCATTTTTGGAGTGAAACAAGGCAGTGAGTGACAGGGCAGCTCACTGCAAGCGTGCCAGCCTTTAACTCTAGCTCCACCGCGGCTCCCACCAGGCAGCAGCACCTCCCAGGGCCAGGTATTCAACTTAGCAGCTCAAACAAACGGCCGGGTCTTCCAACGCATCTGTTGGGCGTGCAAGTTGTTCACAAAGGTCTGTAGCAGTCTGGTTTTGGGGGGGAGCTATTATGAACTAAAACACTGCGGCGTTTCATTCTGTGATGGTGCCATAGCCTAGTCCCTTGTTACCAAATTTGTGGCCAGTTTGCTGTGACCGAATTGTCTTTCATCACAGTTGTGATGACTTTGACAGTTCAGAAAGGTGAGGTTTGGAGCCTGCTTTTTAGGCTCAAAGTGTTTTGTGCTGTATACCATTGTAAAAAATGCGTATGTATTTTTAAAGACTTAGTAGCAGTCGAACACGTCTGTCTCCATGTCAGGACAGCGTTGATTCGCTGGCGAGGTCGGTGTGCCACACGGCGTAGAGAAGAGGACGGGGTAAGTGAGCACGGAAACAGGGCTGAGGCGTTGGGAGCCAAATCCTGCCCTGTCTGCCTGGGGGAGCTCAGTGATAGCGCACTGGGCGCGCGGCTGGCCACGGAGGAAGGGGAATTTGTAAGAAGTGGGACCAAAACTTGAACACGGCCACTGATGAACATAAGCGCAATGGAGCTCAAGAGCCTGCCGGAGCCCCTGGCGCGCTGCCCCAGCTGCGGCCCTCCGTGCTGTGGGGCAGGCAGGCCAGCGGGAGACGCAACATAGTTTTTCTAAGTGTGAACATCTAGGAAAAGCTGTGGAGGGGAATGACCAAAAAATGTAATGGCCACATTAAATAAATAAAGGGTAAAACCAGGCTGCCGAGAGCCAGTGGTAGCTCAAATCCAGCCACTTTTCCAGGTGCTGGGCCTTCAGCTGTCCCACCAGCGCCTTCCCCTGGGAGGGCGTACTGCTCCCTCCCCGCCTTCAGTGCCGCTGCGGCCTGTGCTGCCTACTCTGCTCTGCTGGGTAGAGCTGCAGGGAGGTTAAAGCGCTGCAGCGCTGAGCAAAGATGACCTCTGGGCAAGAGCGGGTTACAAATGTAAACAGTGATGTATGGTTTGTGTGTCTGCATGCGGAGCAAGGCTCTTGCACAACAGTGGTGACGAAAACGCTGTGTAATCAGCCACGACCCTGGCCCATGCGGGTAGGCTGCGGGGGGTGTCGACACAAGCTGTCCTCAGCTCTGGGAAAACCTTCCAGCCCTCCCTGGAGGGCCAGCTTCTGTAAGCGCCCCACGTGAGAGCAAGGGCTGCTTTTCTTCAAGCTTGGCTGCTCTCCCAAGACCATCCTGATGAGGCTGGGCAGGGAACCACCATGGCGCTGCTGGGGCTCAGCCGCCCTCCTCCTCCTCTCCCGCAGGCGCGCGTGAAGCAGCGGCTCACAGGGCCGCTCGTTACCCGGCTCCGATTGCAGAGTAACCCAGGAGCCGTTTCCCAACTCCTGTGAAAGTGCAGGCGTGAGGAAAGGGCAAAGCTGTCCAGCGGGTTTCCCACACACTACCCAAGCTCTTCCAGTTCACCTGCCTGAGCAGTGATTACCACATGCTTACCACCGTGGGATATATGTGTATATCTAAGAGCTGATCAGCTCCAGACTGAGCCGAGAAGTGGATGGGCAACAAAGGATAACAAAAAAGGACCTGCTTTAGTCCTGAAAGGAAGGGCTAGGGCTCAGCTGTAGGAAACTGTTAGGATGTCACTGGAGTCAAGGATGCTCCTTTCAAGGGAGAGTAAAAGTAGGTTTGAGTTCAGCTGTAAAAGCAGTAGTAATTAAAAATCATAGTGATCTCAGGGTTGCTTCTGTGGATGGGTTAAAACCCTCAGCTGTTATTTTCTCCTTATCATTTCTTTTAGGATAATGAATCCATGCAGAAGCTAAAATATATTCTTTTATTGAGGAGGCCCAATTTGTTTCTTTCCACTGTGTCACAGGATGACATCGCTCACCATGACAACTACCCAGGGTGCTTTTCTGCTTCACAAAAGAATTATTTTTTTAAGATGGACTTGTTCTTGAGAGAGGGCTTTCTGATTTCTTGGTATCGTAATAGATCAAAATATAGCAGACAAAAATAGCAAGTTAGAACGTGTTGGCCTGATGCAGCAAAGCCCATGGACGCTGACGGAGCATGGAGATGGAAGGTACTTTGCACTGGTTATCACTGGGTGAACGTCTTTGCAGGCAAAGGCTTGGTCATCAGCAGCTTTTTATGGCAGGGGCTGAGGCCCAGGCCTAACAGGCCAGTTGCGACACAGCTTCAGAAGCAGAAACTTTTCTGGTAGTTTGCAATGCAGTGGAAGAAGAAAAATCCATTTGTAGTGACACAACTCTAGAAGGCAATTCTTTATTAAAAGATCTTTTAAGCATTCCAGTACAGACTTATCTGCTCCACTGTAGCTTTGAGTTGATGAAGACGAACAAACTTTGGGAAAAAAAAAAAAAAAAAAAAAAGGGTAAAATGGAGACCTCTATAAAATTAAGTAGATGAATTATGGACACTGATTACACCAAACATAAACATCAAACCACAGGAATTATACACAGTCCTAAGGCAAACTATGTAACGAACGTGCGCAATTGCACTTAAGTCTGTAGAAAGTTGACACACACCGCTGCCCGAGCACTCGGTATCCTGGGGCAAGAGAGCACCTCGCTGGGCATCTCTGCGTTGAGAACAGCAGCTTCAGAACCAAGAAATATCCAGCGTGTTGCCACTCCATACATTCGGCTTGTTGGGTGAGTGACCAATGGACCTAGCAGTGCCCAACTGAATTTATTTAAGAAAAATTAATATTGAGCCAGTTTCACTGGTATCTGTTGTTTTGTGCTTCTCCCTTAGCTAGAAATCCCAATGCCTTTGACCACAGCACATCCACCAGCTGAGACAGAAAAGGTGATCTGATACCCTGATCCCCTGACCCTGTGGAAGTCAGCAGAAATCCTGCGGTGAGTCTAAGCTCCTCACAATTTTCATTTCCCCCAAGTATGTAAAAAAGCAGTAATATTGCCAATTTCTCTCCACACCCCCGTTCTCAACCACAAACTGTGCTCCATGATTATTCTCCAACCCTGAGCTTTTCAACCAAAAGGGACTGGTTGTATTGAGGACCTGTTTAACACAGGTTAAACAAACTGTTGGATCTCATCTCCATTTCAATCTTTCTTGCACTATGTTCACCTTCCAGAGAGGCCAGCTCTCCTAAACCAAGGCTGAAAATGACAATTTAGCGAGTCCCCTCTACGAAGCATGAAACGCCCCTTTCCATGTTGTGGAGAGACCGAGCTGGAACTCCAGTTGCAGTCTCGACACCTCTCCTAGTAAATCCTCTTGTGGAGGCCTCCTGTGCCTTCCATATCCTCACAGGAAAAACGAGTATCTATCTGGACAGCATTTTTCACCTTTCTGCACCCACAGCCCACCCTCCTGCAATGCTTGTACAGTGAGAGATACCACTGCGCCAGGGGCAGTGTTCAGGCAAGAAAATACTCTTGCCAGGTGGAGTTCAGAATCCATCCCTAAAAGGCAGGAAAAAAGCAAACACTTGTTAGGGTTTGCTCAGTAGGTCACCCTTAATGTTCAGTTCAGTCTGTAATAAACAAAAAATATCATCCTTTTCATTGAAACAACAGATGCACAGGAAAGACAGGGAGTTAGAGAGCAAACTGCGATTCTGTTTCATTTTGTTCAAAGTGCAAGATACCTCTACTGATCCTTCAATAATAAACCTCTCTGACAGGCAACTGCTGCTGTTAGGACAATTTGCTCTTTGTCCTCAAGTTGAAAGGAGCTCTCTGCTGGGCAAGAGAATTTTGCTGGTCCCTGCGGTGTAAAGCCGGTTGCTTGCAGAGCTGCTATAGGCAGCAGGAGGCTTATTGACTAGACAGAAAAAACCCTGGAAGTACAGCTTCATCTCAGCAGAGCAGTACCTGGCGCTGGTGGAGAGCCCTATGCCAAGGTTTGCTGGCTGGATGTTACCGCGGCACTGCTAGTTCGATCCCCTGGTACCGCTACGACAAACAACTTCCATTTTCCCCAACGTGGCTTTACTCCACTGACTTCATATTCCGTGCACTCCAGATTCAGTGCCATACGCCTATGTCCCTCTCAACACATGAATGTGTTGGCAAAGCTCACGCTGCCAACACGGTATCAGTGTCAAAACAGCCCCAAAACTGAAATGCAAGGGCAGGGACTTGTTCTAACGATTCTTCAGTGAGAAGTGTCAAATGATGAAAAAATCCACTACCCAGGGAATTGCACATTTTTCCCCGACTTCTTGGAGAAAAACAAGGTTTGGTGCAGTTGCCACTAAATCTTAAGGAAGTTCACTGTCATCTTGGTGGGAAAAGAGCAGTATTGTGCTTCGGGAGGCAGAGACCAACAGTCCTGGTAATGGAGCGTTTCTACAAAATGCTATGCTTTTCAAGGTGGCACTCAGTCTTGCCATGTGCAGCACGAAGTAAGGAATCCACACAAACCAGTGTGAAGGTACCCCTGTTCTTAACGGAAGGAGGAGCAGGCAGACTACTGGGCCACTTGGCAAAGCATTTCATCATCTTCAGTACCTCATTTACTTCAGAATGAGGTGCAGAAAACTAGAGTGAACGGGCAGGGAATAACCTGTGCGTAAGAAGTGCATCTCCTGTCAGTTATTGATTCACCTTTGCTTCAAGCAAAATGGCTTGTATCTTAGTTTTATGTAGGTGCTAATTTATTTGTGAAATTTACTGGTAGCTATCCAAGATGCCTGTTAAATACTGGTAAGTTTTCAACTTCAGTACAATTAAGTGGTTCCACAGGTAAGTTGCGCTGCATGTTAAATTCTTTCTCCCATCCATTTTCAGGCACTGCGTTTCCGTGTCAGGAGACATCCCTTCACTGCAGTATGCAATTCTGAAGTTAGCCCTGCTCTGAGCGGGAGGCTAGGCTAGATCACACCTAGAAGCCCTTTCCAATCTAAGTTTTTCTGCGCTTGTATGAAGGCAGTAATAGCAACCGCTAATACATCTTTATCTAATCATCTTCTATTTTGCAAAGCTTTGTCTTATCCCTTACTTTACAAAATTTAAAAGAAGTTATGAATGGATCCTTCCTCTGAGAGGATAACCACTCTGTTAGAAGAAATAAGCCCCCAAACACTTTTGTCCTCTATGAAATCAGGCAGATAGGGATAAAAAAAAAAATTCCCCCAAACCTCCACTGAGAAGAAAAACTGCCATTTCATTTTACATCTGGGTCAATGTTTAGAAGCTACGCTGACTGCCAGGTCATTCCTCAGAGCACCTGCTTTTCATTTGCAGTGTTTTTCATTAGCAGCCTGCATTTAATACCACATCTTCAGCTTGGCAAGTATCCAGCACTGCTCAAAAAAATCAGTCTGTACTTGTCACGAACACCCCCGGTGCCCTTGAAATCTTCTGCCTGGATAGATGGCTGGCTGGCTGAACAGAAACCAGCAGCAATTGGAACAGGACAGCCTCGATGGAGCTTGTCCAAATCCCTGCAGCACGGCTCAAGCCTGTCTGACACCTGATAGCAAAGCCACCCCCACAGCAACTCCCTCTCCAGAGCTTGACTCCAACCCTTCACTGTGCCCAGAGCAAGGCTGCTGCGGGCTGTGGTTAACCCTTTGCTAGGAACTACTGGACTTGCTGTTTTAGCAGGTCACTTCTGTGGCAGGAGAAAGGCTGTCAGCTGTTCACACTGCAGCGCAAACCCGTCACAACCATGTTCCCGGAGCAGCTCTCTGAACCTCTGTCAGGCGCAACCTCTCCTCGAGTGCTCGCCGGAGTCTGGGTTTTGTCATTTTTGCCACAAATGGGTTGTGGGAATCGTCAAAGTTGCTGCAGACTGAGAACCCGCTCCCACTGGTAACAACTAAAAGTGCCCCTCTGCCTCAGGTAAGCAAGGCTGAGCCCAGGACCACAACCAGCAAGCATTCTGACCTCAGGTGAAGACTGAACCCCAACCCTGCAGAAAATCTGGGGAGAGAGAGGGATTATTATTGTAAACCAGTGATGAGCTCGTTACAGAGGCCTGGGCAACAGCATCCAATACAACAGAGATTTACATACACCGACTCACAAGCTCTTCGTACTTATAAACCCAATATATACGTTATATACACTATATATACACCAAGTGATGGGACAAAAACGGCATACTCTCTAAACAGGGAGTACTTAATGCTGTCAGTACAACACTGTGCTCTGCTGGGTGCTGCTAGGCCTTCAACCAGAGGCAAGGACAAACGTGGAATGACTGCCTGAGGTGTAACCCTGGGCTAAAAAGAAAGGGCTAAAAGTAACGAAGATGCGTACTTCACACTAGAAAATGAGAATCAGGCCAGGCATCTCAGAAATATTTTTCCTTATTGCAAGGTGATTTAGTATCAGGCAACTTCTCTCTCACTTTTTTTGTTTTGTTTTCACAGTTGTGCTGTTGGAAACATCCTTAGAATGAAAAATATTGCGGCAAGTCTGAGAAGAGCCCAATTCTTCTCTGCTCGTATTTCATTGCAACAGGGTGACTCGCAGGCCACAGGAGCCGCACACCTGATGTGAAGCGGAGGAAGAAGGAGGTCTCAACCAGGCACGCTGGGACAGATCTTCACCTGCTGCCAACATGTCACCTGCAGTCCCTGTCACAGCAGTGGTACGAGCTGGCGCAGGGCTCTGGCCCCCCATGCCTCACTGGATGCAGACTCCCTCCGGAAAGGGAAGTGGAAATGCTTCCTTTAAGTATAAAGCTACCTTCTGGTGTCCAAATATCTGACACCTACTAGAAACAATACCCAAAACGTATAAAAATTACCTTACGTTATTATAATGCTCTCTCCTTTCTCCAGCTTGCTTGCTTTGGGCATTGTACAGCTCCCTGTATACCCTGAAGAGACACAGGAGATCAGGACTAACTGAAAGAAACCTTCAGCAGAGGACAGGAAAATCCTCATTTATTTATGAAGAAATACAATCTCCTGTCTTACACATCCAAAGAATCTTGACTAGTAAACTCTTTGAAATTAGCTGGTTTTCTTTAAAAAAAGAAAGAAGAAATTCAAGTTGCTGTAAGTGGCTGGATATCAAAACTGTGCAGCTTTTTTCCTCCTCTGTGCTCCTGTCACGCGCTGGCACACCAAAGAGAAGACAGTGCAAGGGGCTGCTGCGTGGTCCACAGAGACCGTACGGGCTTTGGACCCAACGGAGAAGCGTTCCCACCTGTCCAACGGCACGTGGCTCCAGCCTGCTCTGTCTCCTTGGAGCCAAGGATCACGGAGGATGGCGGTGAGAGCATAAAGCCCTGCGAAGCAGCACTGTCTCAGGAAGCTGTTCAGCTACACCAAACGCCACTGGCATCAGAACCTAAACACTTCTGAAACTTCCCCCTTATTTTTCACCAGCCTCTCCTGAAGCACAGGGGAGTTTTGGGTGGCTGCACAGCAGAGGAAGACAACAAACCAGCTTTTTGTCTACCCAAGAACACTGTGCGTTTGTTCCCCCATGTATTAACGTACAAAGAAACCAGCACGTGGCTCAGAGACTCACGCAGACTTACACAGCTGCCAGGTAACTAAGGGTGCTGGGTAATACAAGTAGGTGTGAAACAATTGTGCAACACCTCCAGCCTTAGGCGAAAGCCCAGAGCCTTGTCTATGTGAACAAAGTGATGTGCAGAGCTGCCGGGACTACAAACACAAAGAAATAGCTGCCTCAATGCCGACTGGAATAAATAAACGCAGCAAAATGCAATCAGCCATAAGCAACAACGGGCATTATGCACCGAGGGAACGGTGGTATCTTCTATAACACTGGGAACAGAAGAGATGGACACGACACTGAGCCAACCTATGAACAGATGGATGTGTTCTCCTGTAGCACGCTGTGTCCAGATTATGGCAGGAAAAGATAGCTGTGGCAGGTCTTCACGCCCACCTCCCGCTGGAAGCAAAACTGCGGCTGAAGGAGAAGTTGATTTCACCGTTTTTGTACTTTCCCCATGCTCCAAATGGCACTATGACAACTGTGCTGTTGTCTTCAGTGCCGAACTGAATTGCCTGAGAGAGGAAACAAATTGTCAGCATTGTCATCTTGCTTGGGAAAGGCAACACGTGTCGGGCTCCACACAGGACAGCACGCCCTGAGGCCCAAGACTTCCTTGTCCCTTCCCAGCCCTGGTGCTGAATTCTAGTATGCCTCAGAGCTTCCCATAGGATATGCCACCATCCCGAACCCTGGTGAGGAACGGGCCATTTCTGTCTATGCTGATGACATGTTCAGCACAGGAAGAAACTGCAGTTATGGTCCCACACAGTTCAGTGGACCGTGAGCTAAGCAAGTTGATTGAAATGATGCCCAGCAAGGATGTGGCGAGACCCAGGGTAAGGAAAAGGCGAGCCGGCGGGACTAGTGAATGTCTCAGCCAGCATAGTTCAATTCACTTGAATGTGTGGTTGTATACTTGTTTTTTTTAAAACCAAACCAAACAAAAACCAACAACAAGCATTTGGTGCCAAGAGAAGCCCTGGCGTTACCTGCTCAGTAACAACGTGGGCGGCTTCAGCAGGATCATGGCACTGGTTAATGAAGTCGCAGATCTCCTGACTGTTCACCATGAAGTTAATGCCATCGGTAGTAAGGACCAGGAAGCTGTCGTCTGCATGATGCAGCTGCAATAAAGGCAGACAGTGTGCACAACAATGGAGCGAGTGCTGCCAGGCAAAGTAACTGCCTTCGTTTTTTTTACACTCTGTTGCAACGCACTTTTTCTGGGGGTGCTGCGTGCTCTCCTGCTTTCTGTGCAAGGACTAACTGGAACCCCCAAACCCTCGGCTAGCCAAAGGCTGCCCCTTCAATCCTCAGGCACATCCATCAGCCACACAGACTGTGTTCCCTGGACTGGAGGAGAGCATCTTAAGGTGCTTCCAGTTCTAGGAAGCAGCCCTCTGAATACACTGAGGCCAAAAGACCAGATCCATACATTACCCAGTAAACAAAATGCTTCCTTAAACTGAGCATTTCAAGGAAGATGTGACAGTACTGCAGTCATCTCCCTAAACCCCTCAGGCCTAAAGGGTGGCATTTAATTAGGACCAACTGAATGTACGTTCCCCGGGCCCTGGGAGGTGCATTGGGGAAAAGTATCAAACAGAATATGAGCTGAAAGGAGAGCCTTCCTGCAAAAGTGAAGGCAACTGCACTGAATACCTTCTGGGTGATTATTTTGTTTTCTGGACAACTACAGAGCTATGGTAAGATGCATGCAACTGTCCTTTCCTCCTCCCTTCCTCCCAAGTGTGCAAACCTCTACGTAGTCTACTTTTTTTGATGACAGCCCATTCGTATCCTGCTTAGTTCTCAGTGATGGTTTTATATCAGCATTAACCTCAAAATTATTCATCTGACCACAAGCCCCAAACGGACTAATGCCTTTGTATTTCAGTAATGGATATCACGTGTTATCTTTCTTCCCCTATCCTATATTGTACTGTGATAAATGGGATTCAGAGGTTGATCTGGTTTAATTTAGATCAGGGCCAGATTCTTTTCTGTCCTGTTAGTGTTAATCTGAAATGACTTAATTAGAATGGGTCTCCAGTTACTTCACCACGAACAAAAATCAATGCTTGGCCATCAGGCTTCACGTGGGCACGTCATGTGGGTACCACGACCTGCATCAAATACCTATGATGCCCCTTAGTCCGAATGTTGCTGTCCCTGTTAACCAGGCCTTCTTTTACCTGAACCCTTTTTGTTTCTGGCTGGGCTATCACACCACTGTTTTTAAGATCCAAATCTCCTATGCTCCGCGTCATTGCAAGTCTACCATTCACATGAGGTTGTCCCAAACTGTTCCAGGCAACGAAGCCACCGCACTTCCTAATCCTGTCCAGAGGCACAAAAGAAAAAATGAATATGAGTTACTGCGTCACACCATTACCCCGTCTCTATCTGCAATTTCTGTCACTAGCTACTGATGCGGAATGGGGTACGGAGGCCCTAAGCTGGGAGACCGAGGGTTGGCTTTTGCTGTTTGAAGGGCTCCACAGAAGGGATGGGATGTGACTTGGTGGGCTGAGTCCTGACCTGGGAACCATAGCACATTTCTTCAGGTCTTGGCTCTAACTTGGCAGCCTTGGACAAGTCTGAACCATGTGGTCACGGCTCTGTACTGAGTCCGAGCTACGCTGATCTTACTGCTGAGACAGTTTATGCGCATGCAGGGCTTTCCACGTCCCTGGTCCTCTAAACAGAACCAAATGAATTAACTGGAGCTGTGCCGCTTTCTGCCAGCTCAGAGGTGGTCTTAGGGTGTTATGTTCAACTCTCTGCTTTCTTCCAGGCCCAACCCAGCAGCAGAGCACAAGCACCTCCTGACCGAGCCGCTCCCTAGGAAGCCACGTCATCACCGACAGGTACCTTTCCTTCTCCTCCTTTCTTTCTGGAGTATGGTCAATGGTGAGTTTCAAGGCCTTTCCCTTTCGACACAGCAGAGCACGACTGTCTCCCACACTTGCCACAACCAGCTCAATACCGTCCCGGAGCAGAGCCACTGTTGCAGTGGTCCCAGAGTTCATCAGAGTTGCTATAAACGTCATATCAAAGAGAGAAGTTTTAGCACTGCCTCAAAGCATGGGACCATTTATAACAGCAACAGTTTCAATTCGTAAAACGAAGACAACTTGTGCACTACATTACCGGTAAGTAACTGCTTTTAAGTTTAAACTAAATCTACATATTAAAAAAAATACAGCAAACATGCATGCATGGAGGACTGGGGGGAGAGAGAGGAAGTGGAAAGGATAAGTATTTCTGTGCAACAACATGGCTCCATGCAAAGAGGGCAAGTGGAATAAAAGCCATACAAGGTACAGTGGCTTCCTTTCAGCTTGCAGCAAATTGTTTTTCTGTCCCACTAGCTCACCTCAAGTTACAGGGTTATCGTCCTTACCCCTGGGCACAGTGACTGCGTGGGTAGCTCATCATAAAGCTGATGGCTCTTCCCTTCTGTTAGGTGGTGAAGTGGGCGACTGAGTAAGAGTAATTGTAGCTCCACGTGGTTCACCAGAAGAGAAACGCTAGATAGCTCCTTTACCCCAGTCTGTGGGGTCCTCCTGCTGCTCTCAAAGTTGTTACCATCTCCCTCTGCTTTCTGCCCCCTTGCCAAGCGATGAAGGGTTCAGCCAGCAGGCCGCTGGCTTTTTTCAGAAAGGGACGCTGCTCCCTTCAGACCCTCTCAACTTGCTGGAGGTCCCAGCGCAAAGGTGAAGCTGGATTCTGCCTTGCCTTGTGCCTGCAAACCGATGCAGTCAGCTGGCAGTGGCTCTCCAGGCAATCTGCCCTGGACACTGGTGAGACCACTTGGCCGGGGCATACAGTGACAGCCTAGAGGGCAAAACAGAGCCCTAGCTGCTGTCTGTCTTCTCTTACAGGCTCAGGGAGTGAGCTGAGCTGACTGGCTGTGTTCAGGGACCTGGCTGGATTAACTGGTGCAAGTAAATTTAAGGGCTTCTTTCAATTTCTACAACGCTCTGGAAGAAAAAGAAGTGCTTGAAAAGGAGAAATCCGAGTCTGCCTATTTCAGAAAAGATCTGCAGTTTTATCTGTGGTGAAGGAAATGCCAGAACTGTCCAGCTTTCCTTTTTTGTTTGCTTTTTGAAAGGAGCAGTCCCATTTTACAGTTAGTACCTTCCCTTCCTGCAAGTTATGCACAGGTAACCCAGTGAGAGATGCCTGGAAAGCACTAACTCCTGCCAACCTGAGCTATTGCAGTAAAACGTCTGGCCAGGACAACCTATTGCCCAGAACAATTTGCATTCACAGCCAATGCAAATCCCCTCGAGAAGCCCTCTGTAGGTCTCCTGCATTCTGGGATTTTCCAGTTTTTCCAGGCTTTAGAAGCAAGCCAATTCACAAGGGGTTTGGGGCTAATTTAGGAATGAGAATCCCCAGTTATATTCCTGTTTTCACATGACTAACAGCTGAAGATCTTTCTTCCACCGCTTCTGCAGAGCTCAGCTACAACTACATGCACTCTTATCTCTGGCCCTGCAGCCCTGACCCCGGGAGATGGGATGGATCCGAGACAGGACTGCGCGTTTGAGCCGGAGGAACGCCAGCCAGCCCATCTCTGACCAGCTGCCAGCAAGCTGCACGCATGCAGCGTGACCCCCTACTTACTACAGAAACAGAAATGCGAGTGCTCCGGGATCTTGGCGACCTCTTTCCCCAGCCCTGTGAGGTCTCAGCACCCCGTAAGTAAAACAGGGCTGGGAGTAAACTGAAGTACACAAAGCCCTGAAAGATGCATTGAGCCTTGTTGTGCAGCAAAAGCAGTGAGTTGATGAATCCAAAAAAATTCACAAAAACACTCTAAACTAAGCTTATGTTATTATTTAAAACAGGTATTATTACTGCAGTGAGGACTTGGTTTAGCTCTACACTTAAACAACATGTCAATCGTGACCATCAACCATGGTGACCTAGGTCAAATCTTGGACTACGTTATGGCTGCCATGCTACGATATTCGAAACTATTTAGATGCTGGTAGCTTCTGACTGTTCAGGTAAGCACTGCCATCCTGTTTGTAATTGGAAGCAAGGACTAGTCCAGTGCAGGCTCACTTTGAGGCACGTTATGGAAGTAAGATGCTAACAAGTACCAGTGCAATTAGAACTTTTAGTAGAACCAGTAAAATACCTGTTTTAGCCAACAGTTAAAAGAAGTGAAATGAAGAATCTATGTAAAACTATATTTCACAGAAAATACATTTTATTTAGACGTTACAATTGATGCAGAACTGCTGCTGCTCTCCCATTTCATTCCGTGGTTTTGGAACTATGCTGACAAACATAAGCAGTTTCTGAAAAAGTTAAGATCTGTAGTCTTTAATTCATAAACGACTGGAAACATTTGGACATTGAGGTGAGTCTGCATCTTTCAAGTGCAAACTCTCAAAGCCAAAGGAGCCGCTATCACAAAGTCAAGGGACGGTACTAAAGAACAAGTCAAGATATTGTCCAGAATTGTGGTCATGGTCGTAGTGACTTGAGCTTTATATACATTTATTAGTTAAATAGCACTCCTAGAAAAGTAAATGCTGCTCACGCTCTCTTCCTTGGACCCAGTTCATGATCTGGGTACGGGTGCAAGAACATGGATGTAGCTAGACTACACGCATTATGTGATTTCTAGCACAGCTCGAAAACACAGGAATGATGATGGGATGACATTTCTAATGCTTTACTACAACTGCTGCTAGGTTATTTAATAATATCAAAATACATTGCATCAGCATCTATATTGGTTTTAACAATTAAAGAGTTTATTTTGTTTTCCTAACAACATCACTATAAAACTAAGATCTTTCAATAGGTTCTTAACACTCACTGGACAACTTTTACTGCAAGTCATCTCAACTAATGTGACAAAGAGGATGTGGGAACCTTCCAGTAGTCCAGGCTAGGAACCGCCGGACTCCTTCACCTGGGACAAAATTAAGCAGATCTCTCTTTCCACTGAAGCCCAGCATATAGTGTCCAGGGCCTCCAGTTCTAGAGCTGCTGACCAGGTACAGTGTCTGCCACAAATAACACGCACACAGAGGCAAATAGGAAATTCACCCAGGGACTTTGTTCAAACAAAATAAACCTGCAACACTGGAGATGAAAGAATAAGAGCTGCAGAACAGGGGAAGTAGTCACTTTTGGGTTTGCCTGCACTGTCTTTTGCAGGTTGTATAGGAAGTACTTGAGGCTTACACATGCATCTTTTGGCCACAGAAAAATCAGCCTTGGTATTTCTGGGGAATTGCCACTGTTTTCGCCTTCTCGCTAAAACTATGTGACAAAACCAGTTTAAATTCAGCCAAAATAAAAGCTACAATTTTTTTTCCTGTCGAGGTAAGTAACCAACCAACAAATCAACCAAAGAATTGTATCAATGCTAGAGGGCCACCTGTCTCATACAAGGCAAGAGTGGCCACCCTGAAGAACACCTTCAGTGCAGAATAGGGCCCAATCTGTTTCCTCAAGGTAATTTATTTATTTTTATACGTATATTTATATACAACACAAAAATGGGGAGTTCAAACCGGTGCCATCTTAAAGGCAGTGAATAGAAGTATATGAACTGTTCTGACCCATGGGAAAATATGCAAAATAAACACCCCTATAATATTGTAATTAGTACCTTCAAACTTGATTAGGTAATAATCAGGGCCCTTGGATCAAAAGGCTGCCTTTGTAACGTTGATGGATTTATGAAATATTTAAGTACAATTTCTGCAGCTCTCCCTTTTCCTCAGTGTTGCAGGTTAACATATTCAAAGAAATAAAAATCATATGTTTGAATGGTAACTTAAAAAAACAAAACCAAAACCCACTACTTTTTAAATTTAGTTATTTTTAAATATCTTTTGCTGTTTGCTCAGCATAGTAAGATTCCAGGAGTGCCTTTCAAACACAGATACATCAGTTAATACCTGGCTATGTTTTAATAAGATGGCTATTCCAGAAGTGAGCGGCCAATGGGATTAGAGTTGGATGCACTGAACATGGAGGTCGATGGAAAGACTCCCTGTTGTTTTCTCTGAGCAGTGGACCGCAGTGAACAGAAGCAGTAGCAGTACCCTGTAGGACCGCACTAGGCCAGGAGAGGATTTGTCTTACATTTCTCCAGAGAGACGCTCCAATTTCCTCAAGAACATGATTCACTTCCTTATTTCTGTCCTTGCTAAGCAAAGCTATTCAGCCTTTACATTTCAGTTTTTATGGCTGGTCAAAAATATCAGAAAATTCTGTCCATCTGCGTTAACAGTAGTCCTGTGGATAATGACACATTTGTTGGACGTGAGCTTCCTTTACTGTGTCCTATAGCTAAGTTTAGCAGGGATTTAAAAGCGGCTGGATATATTTAAATGCGTGGAAGTGAATGAAAATGCATTTGCGAAGAGATATCAAACACCATGCTTCAGGGCTCAGGCATATCTCTAAGCTATTAATGATTAGAAAGGATTTAGGTGGAGGACAGATTATCCCAGATCTGCCTACAGCAAGTTTCTTATGCTTTTGTGTGAAACAGCAGGTACAGATCACTGTCAGAGGGGATACTGGACTGGTCGCCAGCGGGCCAGTACAGCACTCCAACAGCACTGGTGAACTGCACGCCAGACACAGTAGCAGTACCTGGAACACATACATATACCTTTTTTTTAATTGAAAGCTCACAGAAACTATTATGCTATGTATTTTCCATCTATAATTTCAAATATTCTGTAATTGTAAAGTGACCTAAAGGGCCATGCCCTTGAAGGCACAGCTAAGTGCTCCAACAAGGCACAGCTCTAGTCCTGTTAAATCTGTGCCATTATATGAGGTTTTTACCCCTTCAATAGTACTATAAACAATGCGTCAAACAAAATCCATGCAATTTTGGCTACGGGGATTTGTCCCAGGGCTTACGTTCCTTCAAACACCCAGGCACACACTTTCAAAGGTGGCCGTGTGTTAGTAAAGACCGGGACATCCTGAACATGCACTGGTTTTTTTGCAGATACAGTGGAAGAAGTGAACCCTGGCAGGGTCACCTACTGGAACAAGACTAAGCTATTATTTTCCACTTCGTCAGCTATGGCCAGGTTTCAAAAGGCAGTCAGTCTTGGGGAGCATCCAGCGTATCCCAAATACCCCGTGTTACACAACCAGCCACCATTTTCAGGATACTTTAGCAACAGTCTTGACTGTCACATCTAGAATAGCCACAGTTATTCAGAAATTTTGCTGGCAAACTGAATCAGTTTGGAAGTAGGCTTCTAACAAGGATACATGCCAAGCGTTGAAATTTTACGTAACTTTCAAAACAGCAGCAACAACAAAAATATCCACACCAAGCAGTCAACGTAGCATTGAATTATTTTAACAACAGATATGCAAAAAGCTTAATTTGTTCAGAAATCCGCGCTTGTCTTTGCACCCTGTTACTCCACTCCTTGCCTTATAGCTTGATTTTCAGCTGGGCAACCAGTCAAGAGCACTGGGCACTTTTAGATCCCATTGGCTCCTGCAAGAGCCTGCAGGTGCTCAGCCTACCTGAGAAACACTGAGTGCTTGCCAGAGCGTGGCCCCTGCGGATGTTTGGCAACACTTTTGCCCTCTATTTTGCCTGACCTCAGGCTTTTTTAATGAAGAGGGTTTGTCCGGTATCTTGGTAACTGTTACGTAAATTTGCTGGCATTTGCGTTATATTTCATTAAGCAGCACCAGTTAGTTAAATGATATGAAAAAAATGCTATAAGCAGTTCCAAAATGCTCAGATTGCTGCACAACTTGTATGTCAAATATTGTTGTTATCCAGTTCCCTAAGTCTCATGTACGAAATGCTATAATCAGAAACCGTTTTCAGAATAACAGAATAATATACCAAGTACAGTTCCCAATCCTTCTCCTCAAGGAGCTGCTCTGACACTTAACAGAGGTCACTTCAATGAGCCAAACCAAGAGCTGTCCTACTAACAAAGTGGCAGGGAGGGGGACAAATGTAACAGATTTTCATGTTAGTGAAAATGAAAGGTCCTGATCCAGGGAAGCACATAAGCCTATATTCAGACACTTTCTTGAATTTGGGCTTTTAAGGAAACGTATTTGCAGGGAGGCTCTTGGATAAAAAGCACATCTGCTCTACTGATGTGTCTCTCATGAGCTCAGTTAGAACCCTGTAGGTCAGGAGTTACTCTGGACTTTTTTACCACATCATTATTTTTTAAAGGATTTTAATATATAAAAAAAAAAGTGATATAATGGGGAAATGAGCTTTATAGATTTAATCCCCCTTTTTTAAGAGCTGGATTTCAGGACTTAAGGCTTTTTTTCCTGATACCTTAGCTTATACCAGGTAAGAGGAAAGGTGTGTATCCCTCACAGTGCTGCAGCAGTCAAGCTACCTCTCCTGCCAGGAAATATCTGAGTACCTAGATTCATCTAGCAGTTAAACTGCAGGAAGCCACTCCATTATTTGATTGTATTCACTCGTTGCTTCAGAAAAGTAGCTTGAGAACACAGCATCACTTCAGTCCCTAGAGGGCTTGTTGGTCTCAAGTCTGTCTTGGAGAGAAAACTTCTACAGTTTCTGTTCTTCTGAAATGACCTCAGTCATTTTGCCAGCACCTGCACCAGCACTGGGACAGGTTTTTTGTTTGTATTTTTGTTGTGGGTTTGATTTTTTTTTTTTCATTGGGTTTGTTTTATTTTTAAGACTGGCTAAACTGACTCTTAAAATTGTATCTCATGGCTGAGGAAACTCCTGTGACAGAAATGGGACAGGGACCTCTATCTCCCTTCCCAAGTTACTCTCCCTAAGCTCCAGTTGCTGGAACTGGAACTTCAGATGTACTTAGTCTCTAGGCATATATACAAGAACTTGATTAACAGCCACGACTAAAGAGTCTAAAAGGGCTGGTGCCAGCTTTACCACAGCCTTACCACAGCCAGCCTTGTTTTCCTCTTCACTGCTTTTTTCCCCTTTCACACTCAGCTACTCCTGTGATTCTGTTTGTGCAGAAGCAATACCGATTGTATTAATTTTGGCTTACATTCCTCCTCGGGTGCAGCAGCCAAGTTAGGGGAACTTTTGACACTGTTGCTTCTAACTGACAGGAACAACAACTTTTTTAAAACAAAACAAAAACAAACCACCAAAAACCCCAAACAAACAAAAAAACCAAACCACCCCCCCCCCCAGGTTTCTCGCACAGTAAAGTTATGCTCCTTGCAAATCTGAATCACTCTTTGCTAACTTGACAAACACTTTCCTTGACAGAATCACATTAAGAGAAATTCATTGATGATTATGCTAACATTCAGATTAATAACTCCCCCAGTAAATTTGGTTTAGACTTTTCATAGCTTTTTCATTTTAAGGAGGTAAAGCATCATCGTTTTATTTGCAGTAAGTGATCAGAGCAAAATCTTATGTTAAGTAAAACTGTTTTCAAGATTTTTTCTGGATAAAAACAACTTTTTACTACAAAACTACTGAGCAAATAAGAAAAACCTTATTCTTCACACCCATATTTTTTTACCTACCATCAGCAGACAGATGAGCGTGCCTTTCATAAGCTTTGTTTATTTCTATAAAAGCTTTGTTCAAAACGTTTTCCAAGTTCTCCTCCTCAGCAAGAAATTCTCTGGAAACAATCAAAGAAAAAAATTAAACTTCTTTCCAAGAAATACACATCTCAAGCAGTCTCTTCCATAGCCTTATCTCCTCCCTGCGTGCACTGAATAATGCTGGATTTCAGTGAAAAGGTAATATGATTTTACTAATGACCTGCACTGGAAGCATAATCCTGTCATTTTGCAAATAGATAACATTCCTCTTCCAACACCCAGGGATGTGACAACGAGATACAGAAGAGCGTAAGCAAGCCATAGGTCATCAACCACAGTGACCCATCTGAAAACAGTAAATTCACGCGCTCTCTCTGTTCCCAGTCCTTTCCTGGGAAGTGGGTACAATCATATTTTCCTCTCTTGTCTTTGCGGGCTTGCTCAATGGGGCAGGCACCATACAAAATAAGTTGTTCATAGCATGTCCGATGTAACGGACTGCTCCAGTCCGGTGTTCCTGCTGTCCCGCTGGGCTAGGTGGCTATATAACCTAGGAGGATTAGCGACAACGTATGACCCACCGGATCCCTTTCAGTCCTAAGGAAGGAATCTCTACTGTAATTCATTTGACACGCATTCACGTGATGCACACTTACTTAATATATTTTTCCATGTACTTATCACAAAAGTCTGCTGCTGCTGCCCCGCCATGTCCATCGTATACTGCAAAGTATAGGACATCCTCCGTCAGCTGAGCATAATCAAACCGGTCTTCATTTTCCTTACGCTTCCCAATATGGCTAGCACAGCCCACGTTGGCCAGGCTGACTTTTGGAATCGGCTTTCCGTACTTTATGCTTGGTGGGAGGAGAATAGGTTCGTCAATGCGATTGTCCCAGATGCCAAAGGTGTCCCATGTGGTAGGTCGCCCGCTCCCGTCTGAATCGAAGCGGGAAGCACGGCGCTCGGAGGTGGAGCTGTAGCACGCGGCTGTCGGACGCTTCTCGTCTTGCAAGAGGCGGGACGTCAGCACGGCTCTTCTTCTTACTTGATACCCTCCGTTTCGTACCAAATTAATTAAAGTGGCTGTTGACATAACTTATCTTCACAGAGATTCGTAGGAATAAAAGATCAGGAATACAAGATACACAGCTGCTGGAATGTCTTCGAGAACAAAGAGAAAACTGATCAGGAAACAAGAAGCAGAGGAAGAGGAATTTTCAGTTACTTCATTCAGGAAACAATGTCACCCTCAGAGCCTGCAAATCATGCATAGCACGGCACTGCCTAGAAGAAACCAGAGAGGGATCTGCATGACTCACCGAGAAACAATCCTACACAGACAAGCCCACATCTAATGGGGAGCAGTGCAGATAGATCAAGGTAAGACATTTCTGCTGGCCACCTGCATAACGATATCCTGAATTTTCAAAGGTTGAAGAGGTGGTGATGGAGCAAATGAGAGTGATAATGACTTTGCTCTATGTCAGCTAAAGTAGGAATATGTGAAAATATGAGGTAAGGTTGTGAAAATGAGCTTATCATGCATGCTCTTCAAACAATTGCTGAAACACCTACACTGTGGCTCCCGGCGGAGCTTAGATTTTAAAGAGTTTTTTCATCTGCACGTGATATTCAATTGTCACATTTATTGAGGACTTGACCAATACTTTTCAACACAGACCTGTGAAGTGAACTGTGATTTTCTTAGGCTATCTAAGAATGACCACTAAGAGTGTATCCGTGGACATACACAATTGCACACACAAACTTTCCTCAAAAAAACCCCATGCAGCTTTTTGCTGTTTTGTCTGGCCTGAAGTTCTCTGCCACATAACCCTGAAATGGGCTCCCTTGGCTAACACAGGCAAGCAAGATCTTTCACTGGCTTCTCAGGTTTCTTTTCCAGCACAGATAAATTAAACATACCACTTGGCTCAGCACAGATAAAAATTCACTAATGATGATTCATCTAGCATGCTGCAAAATGTAGAAAGATCGGCTTATTTAACCTTTTGTAGAATAACACCCATCGTGATGAAAGTCCAACAGGCTGGGATGCAGTCTGTAGTAAGTCCATGTTGTTGCACCAGAGTAATTTGAACTGGACCATCAGATCACTGTAACTAACCACACTAAATTTTAAGTGAGGGATTTCTAACTTAATTGCTCAAAGTTTGCCGAGAGCAAAATTACGAGTGAAAGGTATTATATGCCATAATAAAGGGATTAAAAATATGCAGGCTCACCGTGAATGCCAAAAAAAAAAAAAAAAAAAAAAAAGAAAAAAGATGGCAGGGTGGTCTGACATAATTGAGCAGCAAAGAGCAACACGCGTACCCCAGAGACACTGTAATTCTGGCTGGAGTGCCTTGCCGTTGTACTTTCCCCATGCCAATCACAATTGCATTTGGAGATCTGAAATATTAGTTAAATCTACTTTTTTAAATTACTAGACAAAATCCGGGTGCTTGCAAAAACACGCAGTCAAAGGTAACTTAAAAAGTGGTAGAAAATGGCTGTGACACGAGCTTTCTGGAAGCCTCCGTTAAACGTGTCGTTCACGGCTCAAAGCACGTTGCTTTTGGTGCTCTTGGTTTACCTTTCATGCAATTCTTAGATGAAGAAAGGTTTCTTTACTTAGCACTTAGAGAATCACTGTCAACTTGACAGAAGGCCAAACCTGCTGGGAATCACTGTTGTTGCACCAGATGAATGTGGGCTAGGCCACCAGCTGAGTGGAACTGACCACTTGGAATTTTAAGATTTTCCAGTTTATTGCGGGGTGATGGCAACATCACATCCTTATTTCAGTATACTTACAGGTATTTAAAAACTGATTTACTTTCTTGAGTTGCTCTCTCTTTTCTGTTACCCTTGACTCATAACAACAGCATGTTAACTTCCTTCTGCAAAACACAGCACGACCAAATCGAAAGCCTGCCGATTAAAACCCACACTTGGTTTCACTTCTGTCAGCTTGGAAGATGATCATGAAATGTTAGCTATACTTAGATCTTCCAGTATCCATAGCACGAATCAGAGGATTAATCCAAAATCCCAAGCTAATTAATGCGTTTGTTCCCTATCAAATTCAACTCTCAAAAGGCCTTTTTTTTTCCCAGGCAAGTATAAATACTGATGACGGTTTGGCTTTTCAAGTGTCTCTGCAAGTCAGGAGTAGGAACGTGATCTTTAGTTCCTGTGATGTAAGTAGTCACGCTTTCCATCGGACATATAACAGTCTGTGCTTTCCTATCTGATAGGCTTGTCCTGTGTTTGCAAACAGACCTGGGCAAAACAAGACCGAGGTCTTGGAAAGGGGGGCACTGGTGTGAAAGCCAAAGTCCACGACAGACAGCTGTCGATGGAAATCTGTTTTGAGGTGCTCCATCTCATCCTGTTAATCTATACACATTTAACTTAAAGAAATAGCTCCTGCAGACAGACAAGGACATACAATGCTTAAAGCAAATGAAGTGAGCCATTAAACTGTAGTTCAACATGCATGGTGCCCCTTTTACAGGCTGGCTGCTTCTTGGCAGATGGAAATCTTCCAGGCTGTGAGAAGAAAAGGGCAAAAAGAGAGAAACCCGGAAGGAAGAGAAGGCATGCCCGCTGCCCCAGGGGATTAAACGTATTTAAAAAGGCATTTAAAACTCATACAAGTGCACTTGCCTTGCATGCTTTCCAAACCGCACAGATGTGGGCAGCACTGTATGTGTCTGTATTTACTAATTACGAATTAGTACACGACCGACTGACTGAGCTAGGGCGGGTTTATGCTATGCGTACGACAGCCGTGCAGTTACATTTAGGCAGCGCCGTTTGAGCCTCTGAGGAGGAGCGATGTAACCAGCGCAGAGCTCGCCCATCGCGGGGGGGCTTGCGTTACAGGAGAGGCGGCCCTGCTGCGGCCGCGTCCCCCCGGCGGCGGCGAAGGGGCCGGCCGAGAGCCCCGGGGCGGCTCGGGGGCCGCTCCTCGCTCCTCTGCCGCCGCCGCCGCCTTTGTGCGGGAGCGGGGCGCGGCCTAACGGCCGGAGCGCGGGCCGGGCCCCGGCCCCGCCCGCCCCAGCCCAGCGGGCAGAGCCAGCGCAAACCCCCCGCCGCAGCCGCAGCCGGCGGAGCGGGGGAGGCGAGCGAGCCCCCAGCCCCGCCGAGCTGCCCGATGGGGGCCGTGGGTTTCCCTCCCGCCCGCCCGCCCGCCCGCTGTGCCCCCCGCAGCCGGGACCGGGCTGCCGGCCTTCCCCTGCCGAGGCGGGTGAGACTGCACCTGCCGCCGGCGCTGGAAGGGACCGGTCCCGGCCACCGCCCGCCGCGCCGCGCCGCCCATCCCGCTCCCCTCGCTGAAACGGGCGAGCGGAGGGAGAAGCTTCCGAGGCCTGGCTCCCCGCGGCGGCCGGGAGCGCCCTCCCCTCCCTTACCCCCACCCCGGCCAGGCCGGGCCGTGAAGGAGCTGCCTCGGGAGGGTCGGTCCGGCGGGCCCTTACCTCCTCCCGCGCCCGGGCAGCCGGCGGCGGACGGCGGGCAGCTGCGGCCCAGCGGTGCGAGAGCGGCGCCTCCCCCGACCAAGGCTGCCGCGGCGCCGGCCCCGCTGCCGCCCGCTGCCTTTTCCCCCGGCGCCGCCCCCCGGCCGCAGCCCGCCGGGCCAATGGGGCGGTGGCGGGGGCCGTCTCGCCGCAGCCCTGCCCCCCGCCGCCCCCAATGGCGGCCGCCTCGGCGGCCGAGCCTCCCCCGCCGCCCCCGCCCCGCCCCGCCCCGCCGCGCGCCCGGCCGTTAGCCGTGAGGGGCCCGGCGGGGGGCGGCGGCAGCCGGCGGCGAGCAGGGCCCTGAGGCGGCTCTGGCTCTCTCCGTCCTCCCCCTCGCAGGGGCGTGGGACCGGAGGAGGAGGGAGGGCGGCGTGGCCTTGGCCGAGGCGCTCCGCCGCCTTTCTCGCCCCGCGAAGCCGGGCTCGGAAAGCCCGACTGCAAGGACAGGCAGGCTGCGTCTGAAGCTACGGCCCCTGGGCTTCTCAAGGGGGCCTTTGGGAAAAGTTTGTGTTGTTAGGCAAAAAAAGGGCAACAGATTTAAAATGCAGCCCAGTGTGCTGCTCCGAGGCGGCTGTTGCTATGAAAAAACCCTCTCCTGCTGCCTCCTTCTCCTTTGACCCGTGTCCAAACGGCAGTTTAAAGAGATCGTTTGCATGGCGCTGTGCTACTGACACAGTCAGTGGCCTTTGACGCAATCTGGCAAATCGGATGACTCTAATTACAAAAGCCTTTGAAACGCACCCTCTCGTTGACCTCACGCTGTCCACTGGAGACAAGAGTACTTGAAAATAGTAACCTGAAGAGAAAAATGCGAGCCGATGTAGTTTCTGTAGGAGCTTAAGGAGGTCGCTATCAAGTTTATCCCAGATATTCATGAGGTAACGAAGTTTGGTTTTGTTTTGTTTTTTTTTTAAATTTCAAGAGCATTATCTCCTCTAACTTTTCTTTGTTATTGATTTCAACGTTACTTTATAAAAAGCCCTTATAAACGTGATACGGGACCTGTAGGTTTACAGACTGACCGATGATTTCAATTTCCCAACTAGGGACCGCACAAAGGCACCAATATTTCAGGAAACCAAGTTCTTTGTCTCCTGACTATGAGTACAGATTCTTGAAAACTTGGACCTCTGTATCTATATCTAGTGCTGTTATTAGGTGGCATCCTTAATCCGTCAAAGCTGCCATTAATATTTATCATCCGCTGCAATGTCATCTTTACTGTGTTCTGAACAAAGCTTGATGTCAGCTGTCTCCCTTCTGTATTCGGTAGGGGACAGCTAAGCAGTCCTAGTGCCCACCACACGACATGCCTTGACTGCCAAATCCATCGGCTTCTGGCTTCCCAGCAACAGAAAAGCAGCAAGAAAACCCCTCAGTGCTCTCATTGTTCGAGCCTATGTGTAGAAGAAGGGGTTAGGTAAGCATGGTAGTACCTACCAGATTGTTCTGGTTTCCAGATGTGTGGTGTCCCACTCAACATTTAGAATGAAAGTTGACCCCGTGAGTCTTTTGGGGATAGCAGCGCTGTCATCTGTCACTGGAGGCTGTCCCCTGGTTCCCATTTGTCCTCAGTGAGACAAAGGAAAAACAATGCTCCGTGGAAACCAGTTCTCCTGGCATCCGGCAAAGAGCGGTAGTTCTCCTGAGCAGATGTGATCCCTACAGAAGTGTATCCAGACTAGCGCAGTGGTTTATCAAGAATGAAAACAGGACATTACCCTGTAAAACAGGTGTTGCTATTTACAGAGCGGTACCAGCAGGGGCTTCCCAGAAGTGTCAGGGACCTATATGATATTAGGCACAAGTGCTGAGAGGCAACTTCTGCCCTTGATAGTTTGCAGTGAAAACCAGCGCAGAAATTATAAATGTTTCAGGCTGAGCCTTGATGTGCAGTAGAACTGCTCTGATATTTACACGGTTTTGGAAGGTAAGTGGGAGGCAGCTGAAGGGGCTGCAGCAGGAATTTGAGGTGGCAGGAGGAAAGAGGCAGGAGGCACGAGAAGAGCTTTGTGAGAAGGCAGCAGGCTTGAACATGAGGCCAGGGCAGAACAGCAAGGATCTGCAGGGGAATAGGTGGGAGCGGAGGGGATAGGCTACGGTGCAGCACTTGGTACTTTGAGGGGCCTCTGACAGCACTCAGGACAGGAGGCAAAAAAATTCAGAAACAGGAAGGGCAGGAACTTGTACTATGCCACATTTGGTTTGGAGTGCAAGCAGTTATTTTGGACTTTCCCCTTGCATTTTTTTTCCGTAAAGGATGAGTTTTCTAGATTTCATCGCTCCTAACAAGGAATTTCTGCTCCTGCAAGATTATCTTTCTCACTATTTTCTGTCTTACTGCTTCTGGTTTTGCTTCCCCATCATGTTCCTGACATTTCTCTCCCCCACCACCTGTTCTGCTTTATTCTGTTCTCTTTTCCTTTACAATTTGCACATATTTTTCTGTGATTATTTCTCTCCTGCTATCTCTCTTCCCTTTTTTACTCACCCTCCTTTTCTGCATGCTTCCATCTCTGGATTCTAAAAGCTTAATTGACTGTCTCATGTGACTGGAAAACAAACCAAACTGCTGGGGGCAGGGGGAGGTTGGTTGCCAGCGTGCTAGCATGCTGTCCTGCCCAGCGCTGTACCTGAACACACAGCAGCTGTGATTCTTGGGTGGGTGGAAAAGAAATGCTCATTATAATCTCCGTGTATTAGATCAAGCTAGAAATGCAGAGCAAACTGATTCTCAGCACCATGCTTTTCTCACCAGCGCGACGTGCTCTGCAATGCCTGACATTACAAGTGGGAGAACGTACTTTTTCACCGTGCTTTCTATCTTCATAAGTGAATAATTGTTCCCTACGGTACACTCCTAGCTAATTACCTCTCTGTGCTTTCTAGGTTTGCTAGCAGACCAGAAGAGACCAGAAAACATTCCATGGCAGTGCTGAAGGGAAGTAGCCACCTTCTTAACACTGACCTTCAAATACTTGGCAACAGCTATCATTGTTCATGGCACTTTTCAAAGGCAGCCCTTCAAAATCAGGTGAGCTAATGTGGGAAAGGCGTGCATGGCTGCTGTCAGACCCTCAGTGTGCTGAGAAGCTCCACAAGCTCTACCGCTGCCATGGGTTTTCGTCTGCCTGTGCTTGTGGCCAGCCCTGGCATGGCCCTGCTGGTAGCACTTGGTGCTGGGAAAGGAGCTGTGGGAAACCTTATTGGGGATCTCTGTCTCTTGGCTTGGGAGCCGAATTTAAGCTCAGGCCCTTGCCCAAAGTATGCTATAGGTATGCCTAGGCCTGGCCGTGTACCTCACTGATCCTGTGCTTCCCTGGCTGATGTAACTTCCTGGCTTGACCTCGAACCTGTTTTGTCTCTGTGGTCAGCCTTGGTGGTCCTTGGACCGTGGCTGAGCCCTGTTGCTGGCACCAGCTGGCCTGCCTCTCCTTGTTCGGGTGCCGTGGGGCTGTCAGCGAGGTCCCTGCCTGCCTCGCCGTCACCCTTCTCCCCAGCTTGCCTGCCCTGGTGGAGCAGCCATGCTTCTCCTTGCTGACAAGGACTGCACACAGTCCACAGGGTGTCGGTGAAACGCGGCTTCCTTCTCCCAGGGAAACGTGCTTTTTGGCACTCTTGCCAGGTATTACCCTTGCATAAATAATAATAGGGTTAACATCGAAACGTGACTAAGAAAGCTAATAAGCGTTCTGATTAGAAACAGATATAGAAAAGTGAAACCATATTATTTTTGGCACTGTTCAAATGATGTGGAATGCCTAATTCTCAAACTCATGCTCTGTACTTTTACGGGTGATGTGACATCCCTTGTGTGCTTAGACTTTAGGATATGGTAGTCTTGTTTCCTCTGGTTATCTTACTCAACAAGTTTCTGTCTCATGTGGGACCCATGACTTGCACAGAGCCAGAAGGCATTCCGAAACAGGACGGTTATGGTGCAACTTGAGCAGATTCGCAAGACCGCCCAGATCAAACTGCTGGCTCTAAACCAGTTCTCATTCGTAGGAAAGACGGGAGTCAGCTGCGCATCTGTTGCCACAGGACTCCTCTCAATTCAGATGACATGGCTTGCTTCTGTCCCTGTAAAGATGGAAAATAAACTCCTATATCTAACCACTGTATGCTTTCTGGGAAGGTCGGATCAAAAGCATGCCTAGAGAATTAGCTGTATTCATTAAAACAAAAGTCAGGTTTCTGTAGGTAGTGATCCCAGGTGTGGTGGGTTAACCTTGGCTGGCCGCCAGGTGCCCACCAAGCCGCTCTATCACTCCCCCTCCTCAGTGAGCAGTGCTGGCACTGCTCAGCAGTAGCCAAAACCCTGGTGTGTTTTCAACACCACTCTAGCTACAAACGCAAAGCACAGCACTATGAGGGCTACTGTGGGGAAAGTTAACTACCTCCCAGCCAGATCCAGTACGCCAGGTTTTCTCAAAATAAAAAAAAATGGTTGTTTTGTTTATCCTGAAACTTTAAATGGCTTTTGAGTATTCACAGAGTTTATTTGGAAGCAGAAAAAAGGTTTTTGCTGAGTTTTTTGTGCCTCTCCCTAGTGAAGAATCTGTCCTCTTAAATGCAGGAAAAAAGAAGTTAGAACAGAATGTTCCTAGCCCTTCACATTGTGCCTTTGGCATTCTCCATGTACCGT
The DNA here is from genome assembly GCF_047370975.1 of Nipponia nippon. Taxonomy (NCBI): domain Eukaryota; kingdom Metazoa; phylum Chordata; class Aves; order Pelecaniformes; family Threskiornithidae; genus Nipponia; species Nipponia nippon. Next base: position 65,881,893 of record NW_028262380.1, read on the forward strand.
ATTTTAGCTGTGCAAATTGAATTTGTCCTTGAACTTGAACCATTGTGAAGTATGGTTAGTTAGAAGCTGTGATACTTTAAAACAGTAGGATGTCAGACATGGTAACTTTGTATTAGAAATACGTAGTTGAAAAATCTGATCTCTGGAATGGCCGCGCAGTAGCACAGCTGATTTTGTTTCAGTGATGTGACTTCAGTTTTACAAAGATAATATCCCAGATCAGAATTCAGTCGTCTGTCTGCTGAGAGGAACCACAAGCATATTTCTATCTTAACGATTAAAGAATATTCCTAATGACCTTTGAAGAGCTGTTGTAATTTGTAATTATTCTGGCTTTTGAATATGTGGCAAATAATTTAAAGCAGGCTTTTAAGTGGTTTCCTTAGCAACCACTCTTCATTAGAGATCGATGCATGCTATGAAGTATCATACTGTGTTCGGATCAGCTTTGCAATATTAAAGACACTTGTTTAAAACACTGCCAGGTCATGCACAGTTCCTTGCTATCCAACAGCCCTGGAGCGGAGAGGGAAGCTCGCCGCCTGCCAGACTTTTTTCCAGACATACAAGGACACACCTCTTGGTGCTGAGCTAGCATAGGCGCCCTGATGGGTGGAGGAGCTGGCCCCGCTCACTATTGGCTGCTCTCTCATCCAGCGACTGTGAGGAAGGGGGGGTTTTATTTCTCATTCATCTACCCTGCCGCCCCTCGCCCCAAAAAAATGCTAGTGACTTGTGATTCCCTTTTAAAGAGGTATCAAGCACAGCTCTTAACTGAGCACAGCTCATATTCTTTTTTTTTTTGTCTTTTATCTCAAGTGTCTGGAGCAGCAGATAATTTATCCTTTGATCCCATATTCAGTGTTTATGATCAACACGAATGTAAAGCCATTAGCAGGGTTAATGGTGGAGAATCCGGGAGGTGTCATTAATACAACGAAACACCTCTTCTGCTCTCCTCCAAAGCTTTACAGTTATTTATTTATTCTGATTTGGATTGCCTCCCCTATTTGCTATGGACATCTGGGATTTAAGGCAGCTTTAGCAGAACTGACCTGAGAATCTTAAAGAAAACAAATGCTGCTCAGGGAAAATGTGTCTAACAGTGGTTCTAATGGAGGACATTCGCCTGGTGTTTGTCGTCAGCCCTGTGAGAGCCTGATTGGATGCCCCAGCAGCGCTGCGGTCTCTGGGGGCAGACTTCTCTCTGTTTCTGGCTGGAAGGTCAGAGCTTGTTCCTGCTGCCATAGAGTAAGAAGGAGTAAGAGTAATTTTCTCCTGATGCCTTCTCGCTTTGTGCCTTTGTTACCTTGAGATTTGGTTGCTGCAAAGCCTCTATGTGAGGCTTCTCTCTAAAACCGTTCAGAAGCACAGAGGCAGACCTAGCGTAGCATGTGATAGCTGCCCGCCGTGCCCTCAGCACGTACAGTGCTGAGTACGGTGAGTTCTTTCACTCTACTCTGGCACCTAGGAGTTCTGAGTTTCTGTGTGCGGTTGGAAATGCCAAGTCCTATTGATAGACTCCTAAGTGAATTAATCAGGGTGTTGCTTTGAGAGACAGGCAGCTTCTCTGGCTTCGGTGCCTGAGCTAAAATTGGAGCAGGTATTCAAGAGGGAAGCACAGGGACTGCCGGTGCCCCTCTTTCTGACAGTCACTGCATTGTCGGTCTGAAATAGCCCATGGCTGTTGACCTTCAGAGCTGGGCTGTGGTGGCCTTTTTTGAGTGACTTGGAAAATAGGGTGGTAAAGTGAGGTAATCCCTGACAAGCGTACTTTAAGAGTAGGAGTATTCTGATACTTGTGTTTCTTTAGGTAAGCCTGCTCTGCAGGATTATCTTCGTGCTTGGCCATGCTCTTCTTTCTGTAACTGTCAAGAGAAAGGCTTTTCTAGAACTTCGACAGAAAAACGGGAGTGCTTTTTGACAGTGGTTGCTACTTTGTGTTCGTGGTTTTGAAGGCAGAAATCAGCAGAAATTTCTGAAGGTAGAAATCATGCGGAAGTCAGCTCATGCGTGACCTAGTCTGTGGCATTGTTGTACTTAATAGCACTTTTTATTTCCTGTTGATGCTGTACTTATCTTTGCTTAGTTGTTGTTAATACAACCACCGCCTGCTATTATGGCAAGGGTTACTACTTCATCCTAAGAGCAAATAGGAAGAATAGGATGCTAGGCACTCAGCATTATAAATCCATGCCTTTTCTGTAAGACAAAAACTGAGGCAATATTCAAGTTGAAATACGTGTTTGTAAAAAAACAAAAAGCACAGCGTCCACATGCAAAATGAAATCCTGTAGCATCATTTTGTAATGTAGATGATTTAATGAAATCTTGTGTTTACAAGTGAACCCGCCAGCTTATAGGGTCTGACCCAAAGCATACAGAAACTTCTGAGAATCCTCGTGTTGACTTAGCATGGACTGCATTGGGTTCACAGGAAGATGGATGTGTTCAAAATCATGCCCGGCATTGAACAAAAGCTTCAGCAGTGTGTAATCTTTGTTTTTGGCATGAGAGTGTCACCTTGAAATACCATGTGTAAGCAACATACCGCTGCATTCAATGTGCAATCTTTGCCTACTTTGCCATCTACCTTCTGTATGGGCCCATTACAGTCAGCGGGAATCTGAGGTGTGGTGTAGCTGCTGTGATTCTGCGCTTGCAGAGTATCTGCTGCTGGCATCTTCTGCCATTTTTGGTTATTTTAAAGCTCAGTTCAGTTTAGTGCATGAATCGGATGATTATCCCTGGGGGACAGGGTGGATGGTAGGGACAAACAGATGGATGCACGTGGAGTATGGATGCTAAGAACAACCAGAACTGAGTCTACTGCGGAGAGAATATTTATGGGGAATTGGACTTTTTACTGATTAAGGTAAGATGCATAAACTGGTTATTTTGTCAGTTCAGTTGCAATGACGAGCTCTTTTTCTAGGATATCAGAGGTGTGAAGCACTAACTTAAAGCTCTTTCAGTGAGATGACCCAAGCCTGTGGCTGAGTCCTCTCTTTACTTCATAGTCATGGCTTCATCTCCACTTCTCATCTGCAAAGTAGGGACAAGAAGGCTTCTCAGCGTCAGTGGGAGTGTTGCGAGGGTGATCACAGAGGCAGTTGTGATGAGTTCAGCAGAGGCTGGACTAGCTCCTGGGCTAGCTGTCGGGGGGGGTACTGGTCCACGAGCAGTGTGAGGCTGAGCAGCCAGATCGTTACTGCATTGCACCCACAGCTGCCCTCTGTTTGGGCTGCCTGGAACACCAACATTTGTGCTGATCCTTCCCTGGAGCCCACTGACACAAAACTGTCCCAGCCTTCTCCAGCTGCAGCCAGGCATAGAAAGGCGTAGTGTCACATGGAAAAAACTGACAAAAAGGAGCTGCTCTCATCCTGATCGATGACAGTGAGCAGGCGTTAGCTTGGGATTTATTCTGAGTGGCCCTCTGTGCAGTGCTGAAGACAATGGTCTTCCAGGTCTTCAAGGTGCTATGGTAATTGTGGTAGTAAGTAACAGTGATTGTTTATGGGCAAATAAATTCCTGAAAATGTTTTGAAGCTGGAAGGATTTGCTGACCGCTAGGCCAAGTCATCAAGCCCCATGCAGTTAGTTACTTTTCTACAGAAACACTTCACCGTTTTCAGAAGATCAGTTTCATCTTCAAAAATGCATCTTCAGCTTCAGCTTCAAATCCCCCACTGATGCAAGAGAGCATACAGCTCAGCTGAAATCCACAGAACTCCATCCCCTTACCTCAGCGGTAAATTAATCCTGCTTCTGCCTTTTCACCTAAACTCTTCAGCATGAAGAAACAAATTATATTGTCAGCATTTGAAGGAAAAGGCCTGTTTAGTTTTCAGGGCAACACAACACAGGGAGAGGAAAGAGATAATATTTGCGTTTAGCTTCGTTCAAGGAGTGGAGGGGCCATGGTTGCACTGGTAAATGTCATGCTGTGCCTACTCCGCTTGCATCTATTCGCCTGAGCAGGATTAGCTATCTACCTAGGACAATATTTAGGAATATTGTTTTAATATTTTCAAGACCAAATGGAGGGTAATTCAGAAGCCAGTTTTGAAAAAAGTTGCACATGCGATAGTAAGTATTGATGAAAACAAAAATGAAGAATGGCTCCTTAATTCTTGGCTCTACTGTGACAAGAGGTGGCAGAGCTTACCTGTTTTTCGCATCTAGCTAAAGAAATGCTAATTTCAAGGAGGTAAGCACATCCTGATTCAGTCTGTCACCTATCGTATTCTAAATCTGGGCAAGCCTGGCCCAGATGTAGTCCTGGGTGAATACCGAAATGCCAGAGGTTATTCGATCGGTTAGGAAAACCTGGGGAAACAGAAGTGCTCCCTTGCGGGTTCTCACAGGTCCTAACCCGAAGCGCCTTGGGTCTCTGCTCCTGCAGACCCTTGTGAGCTGTTCGGCCCGTTCTGTCTTCGCTTTCCGGGTGAGTAATTTTGTGCAGTTGCATCTGCACATGATTGTGTTCTCTCTTTCATTTGGGGTTTCAGGTTGCCCCCAGCCTGTATTTAAGATCTCATCTTCTTCTACACCACTGTGAAACAACTGTTTTTCTAATATGGCTTGATCCATGTATTGAAATAAGCAAAAACATGTTTTATGCTTGGTGCCACAAATAAGAAAATGCATGAATGGGTTGGCCCACATTCAGGTAAGATCTTGGAGAGGTGCAGGACGTATGGAAGTGCGACCATTCTCTAGCAAAACACAGTACTGTCAGGCACATCCACTGTATCTTGCTCAACTGTAAGTACAGTGCTTTTATTTAGCGCTTGAGTCCACAAGCCATGATGCTTCTTCAATAACGTACTTCAATGGGGAATTAATGTCTCTCAGCACCTCCTGTTTTTTTCCAGAACTTCCTTTTTTTGGGGGGGGGTGGGGGGAGTTTTCTCATAGCAATAAAATCAATGGGAATTTTCTTATTGAAACCAGTAAAGTTTTTACTGTAGAACAGAACCAGCCAAGACGCTCCATGAAAGTACATTTAACTTTTATTGAATCTGCCCCTTTCTAGCCTCATTTCCTTCCTCCCTGCGATCATCGTGCTCCGGCTGTGGTTGGACAGAGTTCCTTCTTGCACAGAGCGGAGTGTGCTGCGGTTGCGCCCTTCCATCACCACCACTGTTTGAGGATTTACAAGGTCTGTTTTTAAATGCCCTTGCAACAAACAGTAACATGCGCACACACTGCTTCTGTCTTAACAGCTGTCAATCCTAAATCACAGTGTGAACAGTGAATGAGATGCTGCTTTAGGTCTGGCCTGAAACTGCACAGCTGGAGCAGAGGATCCTTTCCGCGTGCTGCAGCGTCCCTAAGCAGACTCTGGGCAGCTGAGAAGGAGACCCGGCCGTTCCCCAAGACATCTCTACAGGGACTGATAACCAGTACTCGAGGCACACAGGAGACAGGGACCCTGGCTCTTCATTTCAGGGGAGCCAAGTCCAGAAGACCAGCTGTTACATTAATACCCTATTCAAGGTAAGTTGAGTTGCCTGCTGTTTCTGCAAGATTTATACCTCCTCTTCTCTGCAGGCGCCTCTTGGCTCTTTTTGCTTGGCCTCTGCGCTGTCTGAGGCCTCCACTTACCGCAGCAGTCACAATGTGCCTGTTTCTGAACTCAGTGTATTACTGTGTGACCCTTTGGAAAAGCAGCACTTTTAGACTGTCTTTTAACTAATTCATTTTAAATAGCATGTCATTAACGGTTGCTTATCACTTGTTGACCACATAGGAACACTTGACCTTTGCACAAACTACATTCAAAATATTTGACAAAGCCATACAAAATATTATCTGTATTTCTTACTGGAATTTCTAAAACAGCTTGCTAGAAACAACAAAAGGGAGATGGAAATTAACAGGACTCCAACATGACCGGCACAGTAAAATGTCGCTTAATGCAGACAGTATGATACCATCTTCTTTCAGTGAATGCTTTGATGTCGTAAGGCTGGAATAAAGAAAAGGCAGAGTGCCCAGTACAACACAATATACATCAGCGGCAGCAAATTTAATTTGTTTGTCTCAAAGGGCAAGGTAATGCACTTAAGTAATTCTGTAGTGCAGCAAAGCTGAATTTCACAGACCTCAATGACAGCAAGAAATCAAGACATGAGACACCTGTTGCAGATGGCCCAGCTCCTTGCTGGGCACTCTCCCAACGTGTAAATCAGGGATGGGGGGGTATCAGTTACAGGTGAACAATCCAGCTGACAGGACAGACCTTCAGATGCTTTGAAGGCAAATGCAATGAGTAGCTGTAACACAGCTGATCGATAGCTTTATGTCTGTGCATACATCTACGTAATAATATGAAATGGATTCAAACGAATATAATATCCAACCAATGAAAGCACAGGCAGCTTCCACAAATGTTCACAATATTATTTTCAAGATTTTAAGACTCATCCATATACCTGAATTCAATTTCTGACTTACTCTCTGACAAATGTAAAAGAGCATATTCCAGAAAGATCCAGTGTTCGTAAACTGTAGAAAAGAAACAGGGAAACATAACCTCCAGCAACGTTTTATGATGATGATTTGTAAGCTGGCATTTTGATTTATACCTTGATAGAGATTTAATTGCCCAACACCAAGAAAACCTGTCTGTCATGCTGTGCAGGTGTTTATCTGGAATGACTAGATTGCTGTGGAGATTTTCAGGTAACTTACCCATTTGGTTTTATTTGCAGGCTTGATGGGTGAAGATGTTGCCTTTTGGTTCTCATATTGTGTCTCTTCTCAGATGCTAAAGGAGAGTAGGTTTGGTTAGGATGTTGCAGTCAGGGGACCTCCTTGCACCTTCTTCTCAAGAACTTTCTTAGAACTAGGCATAGAATTACAAATGCAGGACCATGGCGGCAGCTTTTCATTACGTGCCTCCCTACCTGTTCAAGAAGTGCTCCCTGGCCGGTCTGAAGGGTGCTCCAGTCATTGGCACTTCACCAGAACGAGACTGCCGGGTTTACCTGCAGTCTGAGGGCAAAGCAGCGCTATGGCCACCTACTTCATGCCTTTGGACAACACCAGCTCACCGCCCACCTCTTTAAATGCGCTGCAACCAAAATGGCGGGTTATGGGAAGTATTTTATGGGAAGACTGTTTAAGACAAAAGTGCCTTGACAAGGAAGAAAGCAAAAACCACCCAAAGGCCAGACTAAGGGGTGTCTGAGTATTTGCAGCTTGTACACACCTTGGGCAACAGCAAAAGCTGGGGGTGAGATGGCAGATGGGCTGCAAAGTTATTCTAATGCCCTCTCCCTGAATCATCACACGGGCAACAATCTGTCTCCCCACAGACCTATCCTCCCTTGTGCCCTTGTCTGTACAGGGGAGTCATCGCCTGCTCTGTTGGAAACACAATATTTTTGTAAAAGTGCATTACTCACTGACAAAATTACTTTGTGTCTTGCTGCTAGTCATCGGGACCAGCTCTGAAAACCGCAGTTCTTCTAAGATGTGTGTCCGCTCATCTGTCTTCCTCATTCCCAGTGAGGATCCAAAGGGTGCATTAAATATAACCTTGGGTTCTGGTACAGGAATAAATCATGTAACATGACCTGCATGTCAGTTAAATAAGTCGCATTGCAATTTCTATTGCACTGATTTGTATTAGAAAGTATTTTCCTTTTATTGAAAAGACTCTGTGAATGCAAACTCCACGAAGAAAAGCAGCACAAAGTGCGAGTACCGACCAAGTCCTGCTGAGACTTTCTGCAGCCCATGGGTGACAGATAACATCTTTGCTGTTGTGTCCTGTGCCTCGCCAGGGCTGTGGTTTCCCCACCTCCAGCAGCTCTCATAGGGATCGGCTGTACAGTGCCACAGGAGCCAATGGTTGGAAAACCCATTTTTAAATTTCCAGCTCCAGTTTGGCCTCTGAGGGAAACCCCCAGAGTGGTGCTAGAGTAGTGCTGCCTGCAGGCAGGAGTAGTTCAGGTATCTGAATTCCCCGGATATCCCACTCTCAGACAACTCTGCCTCAGCAAAACCTGTGCTCCAGGTCTCCATCTGTGCAAGGGCAATCATTAGACTTTGCTACCGTCCCAAGCAAGGCGGCTCCATCAGAGACTGTAAGAAGCAGAGGTATTCCTCCTGTCCACCGGGGCACCCAAATACAGTAGGCAGGCTGCTTCAGATTGCCCGGCCTGGGATGCGCTCAAGCCTGTCCTACAGGGACAAACAGACAAAGTCAGGTAGCAGAACACTCGAGGTCAGCTCAAGGCTTGCTGAAAACTCCTGGGCGAGCCAAGTCCAAAGGGATCCCTCAGAGAGCAGCGTACAGACCCAAGGGAGTCAGAGACTGCCCACTCACTCTTCTCCGTGTGAGCTGATTTTTTTGAGGCACTCAAACATGTTTTTACTTCCTTGGGTTTTCTGTGCAAGGGGAAGATGTCCAGCGTTCGCTGACACTGCTGGCTGCTGCTTCACTGAACTGGGATTCATTTCGTGATCACTTTTGCAAGCCTGGGGAGAAGCGGTATTGTGCATTGACCTGCTCCTGCTGCTTTTCAGGTGCAGCGGAAACATCCCTGATGTTCAGCAGCAGTGCTTTTGGTGGCACCAGAGCCTTGGACCACTGTCTGGGTAAGTGCCAGCCCAGTCAGGGAGTCTTTGGGTTTGGGTTCTTATAGAAGATGATTACTTGTCTAGTGCTCAAAAATGAGATTCTTCTCTGGGATACTTTGATGTAAATGTCTGACTTCATAGAAGTCCAGTATTGTTCTCCTCCTTCAAAGCAGCTGGAGGTGGTGCAAGTCCTTCCAGAGGGAGTCAAACCATGATTTCTCTTCAGCATAGTTGCCTGCTGCAAAACCACAAGGAGGGGAAGTCTGTAATTTGCGGTATTTCTGCTCCATCTCTGGAGGAATTACTCAAACTCTTTAAACTCTTACTCTTTGAAGAATTACTCAAACTCATTAAAAAATGTTACAGAGGTAAAACTATCTAGCTCATAGGCCCTTTCATTTCCTACTCTAATAACTTGGACTCTTTTTTTTTTTAAAAAAAAAAAGCTGCCACCACTAGGCGATCACTTGCGAATTTTTGCATTTTCATGGAACATGCATATCAAAAGCCCAGCTGACAATGATTTCCATCAAAAGGTTTGAAATAAAATCCCGGCTTTGCTACCAAAAACTAGCATTTTTTTGGTGTTCTATAAAAATCCTAAATGTTTAAAAAGTCACAGAACCCATGATTCCTGTAACAAACCCTAGGTACTGCTAATCATAGCAGTAATGAGCTTTTAATACTAAAATCTCTCTGGCAGACAGGCTGGGAAGGAAGGGGCATGTTACCTGTGTGTACTGAGATGGTGCATTGTGTTACACGGTCCCCAGCTTCTCACTTGTTTTTTTTGTTTCACAACTTACAGATGCGTGGCAGCTTTTCTCTGCCTCTTCACAGGGAAACTGGATGTCTTTTTCGAAGAGACATTTTAATCGGATGCAAATTATTGGACTCACTACAGGGGGCAAATAGTTCAAACCTGTGGCCTGTAGCATGCATGCTTTTTGGGTCCATGTGGAACAACCCACGTATAGCCGGGGAGGCAGCCCGCTTCCTAGCCCAATAGTGGCGTCAGTTGAACTGCAACTCAGTAGCAAAGGAGGAAAAACAGCACTCGCAGCACTCGCCGTGCTCTTAGCCCTTATGCCAGGTAGGAAACTTACTCCTGGTCTTGTGCATTGCTGTGTTTTCAGTGTGAGGTTGCATGCCCTGCATTAAGCCAAATGAACAGCTCAGTGCTGTGCCATGCCCCCCACCGAGAAACGTACTGCTTTGTGGCTAGAGATGCAAACTACTGTGCCGGCAGTGGCACGCTGATGTTGAGCTGAGCAGGGCTTTCAGCATTATAAAACCTCGCTGGGCAAATAAACATCAGTTGAGCCAGCTATGAAGCGGGGTTGACTGTCTGGGCATTTCTGTACTGCATGGGCTCTGGACTCGCGGGCCAGCAGCCCGGAGCTTCCCTGATAGAGCCTCTGAGACTGATGCAGGCTGATGGCACATGGTCATGAAACAGACCTGCTGAGAAAGAGGAGGGTTGCGCACCGGCTGGTGGTTGCTGACTGGATCACACTCATCCTGGAGAAAACAGTCCAGGAGAAAGCCGTGCCAACGCCATCACACCTCCACATGAACGTCTCCATACGCGTGGACAGGGCTAGGTCTTAATTTTCAGACTAAAATGATTTCCTGGCCTGAAGAAATGAGGCGTTTCACTCCATACAGATGTGCTGAGATGCACTGCTAGGGGTCATTAATACACACCTACCAGCCATTTTTATTTTAAGAATAGCAAGTAGTACCGGTACCTACCACCTGTAGTTATTTTCCATCTTTTTTTTATGGATTAGGTTGAAAAAGGTCTCCTTCTCTGGACCGCAGGTCCAAAGTTATCCTCACGGGCGCGAGGAGGCTGGAATACCGTGCCAACCCCTGCAGATGTATGTTTGACCCAGAAGCACAGATCCCTGTATTGCACCCAGTACTAGCAAGTACCGGTCTGAGGACAGGCGAGTGCAAGATGCTGCCTGGGAAGAAGCTACTTGAAGGTCAGCTGCTGCACGGTGACCTCTACGTGCAGGCATTCTGGTCTACGGGAGGCGCGCGCAGGGTCTGCATCCCAACACAGCTGGCTCACGAAGACAAGAGAAAGCTGCGGGAAGCCCAAAAAAGTTGCTTGGATGGCACATCTTGTGCTGCCCGCTTTGTGGAAGAAAGGTGGAGAACAAAACTCCCCAGCAAGTAAAGTAACGGGGCAGAAACAACGCCCCAGTGCTCCTGCAGCGTTGTGGTGTGCTTCTGTACCAAGCAGCAGTTTATAAAGCACTTGATGATACTAGAAGAAACGGGAATTTTTCAATGCCTCAGATGGGAAAGGGACTAAGACCGTAATAGTAAGTCGATTTAAATATCTCCGAGTAATTACCATGTAAGAACTGCCTTCAGCACTGTAACACTTGTCTGCCTTGCTTAGGTATTCTGAAGGAAAAAAGAAATAGCTGAGACGCTGCTTTTCTGCAGTGCCTCCCCAGTACGCCAGAGCAAGCTTTCTCAGTAACTTGTGAACGCGGGACGAAAAGCAGCATCTTTCTTTCCATAGACCAGGCCGTATTCGCTCCCCTTAACGCTCTCCAGCAAAGCTACCCGTAGTGTACTCGAGCTGCGTGACCGCTGTGAAACCTGTAAGAGGCGCTTCATTCCTTTCGCCTCCTGTCCTGGCCCTGGGGTCCGGGAAGTTTGTCCTGCTCCGAGGAGGTGACGAAATGGCACCAACTGACGTTTAATGTCCCGTGGCGGGGCGCTGGAACGGGCGCCAGGCCTCAGCGCTCATCAGTAAGGCGCTCCCCCGGGCAGGGTGAGCGCAGGACAGGCGAGAGGCCGGTGCGGTTTGAGTTGTCGCCGCTAACGACCGGTTCCTGACAGCCGCCCCCTGACGGGGCGCAGCGCGGGAACGGCCGCGGCCAGCCGGGCCTCGGGCGGCCCCTGGACCCGGAGCGTCCCGCCGGGGGGCCGCTGCCGAGCTGCGGGGCCGGGTGGGGGGCGCTGGGTCCGGTGGCGGCGCTGCACGATCGACCGCCGGGTGCGACCGGGAGGGCGGCGGGGGCCGCCGCGGAGGCGCGGGGCGGGGCGGGGCGGGGCGGGCACGGCGTCCCGGCAGGGGCGGGTCAGGGCGGGCTGGGTCCCGCGGCATGCCGGGAGCCGCAGTCCTGGGCCGCGGAGCTGCGGGCGGCGGTGCCGGGCGCTGCGGCTGTCCGGCACCTGGCCGCCGGGTAGCCCTGGTGGTCTCGCCGCGGCCCCGGTGCGGCTCCGTTCCCGGTGCCGTGCGGTTCCCTGCGCGCTTCCCGCTGCGCCCCCGCCGCGAACAGCGGCGCGGCCGCGCCCCACAGCGCGTGCGCAGCGGCGCCACGGCGGGTCCGGTGCCGCGCATGCGCGGAGGCGGTGCCGCGCATGCGCGGAGGCGGCGCCGTGCCTCAGGTTGCCGTCCGCCGGTAGCGGCAGCGCGGTGAGGCCGTGTTCGCCGGGCCACGCCGCTGCCCTCGTTGCTGCCGCCCGGTAAGGAAACGCCGCCGCCGCCCCGCGTGGGCGGTGTCGGGGGCTGCCCGCGGCCGGCCCTCGGCGTGCGGAGCGCGGAACGGCAGCGCCGGTGCCGCTCCCGGGCGAGCAACGCCCGCCGGCGGCTCGCGGCTGCTGCCGCCGCCTGGTGGCCGAGGCGCGGCCCTGTAGCGCCCGCCCCGCGCAGGGGCGAGGCCGCGCCGCCGCCCTCGCTGCCGCCGCCCGGTGGCGACACGGCGGCACCGCGGCAGTGAGCGTCGCGTCCTGCGCCGCCTCCGGGTGCGCTGTCCGGGTGGCTCAGTTCAGGGAGTCGTTCGGGTTGGAAGAGGCCTTTAACACCACCGAGTCCAGCCGTTAATCCAGCGCTGCCAAGTCCCCCCCTAAACCATGTCCCCAAGCGCCACCTCTACTCAACCACTTCCCTGGGCAGCCTGGTCCAGTGCCTGACCACCCTTTCGGTGAAGAAGTTTTTCCTAATATCCAACCTAAACTTCCCCTGGCGCAGCTTGGAGACATTTCCTCTCATCCTATCGCTTGTTACTTGGGAGAAGAGACCGACCCCCACCTCGCTACAGCCTCCTTTCAGGTAGTTGTAGAGAGCCATAAGGTCTCCCCTCAGCCTCCTCCAGACTAAACAACCCCAGCTCCTTCAGCCGCTCCTCACAAGACTTGTGCTCCAGACCCTTCCCCAGCTTCGTTGCCCTTCTCTGGACACGCTCCAGCACCTCCATGTCCTCCTTGTAGGGAGGGGCCCAAAACTGAACACAGCACTCGAAGCGCGGCCTCACCAGTGCCGAGTACAGGGGCACTATCACCTCCCTGGTCCTGCTGGCCACACTATTCTTGATACAGGCCAGGATGCCATTGGCCTTCTCGGCCACCTGGGCACACTGCTGGCTCATGTTCAGGCGGCTGTCAATCAACACCCCCAGGTCCTTTTCCACCAGGCAGCTCTCCAACCACTCTTCCCCCAGCCTGTAGCGTTGCATGGGGGGGTTGTGATCCAAGTGCAGGACCCGGCACTCAGCCTTGTTGAACCTCATACAGTTGGCCTCGGCCCATCGATCCAGCCTGTCCAGGTCCCTCTGTAGGGCCTTCCTACCCTCCAGCAGATCAACACTGCCACCCAACTTGGTGTCATCTGCAAACTTACTGAGGGTGCACTCGATCTCCTTGTCCAGGTCATTGATGAATTCCTCCTGCTATGTCTTGTTGCCTGTCGCTTTTTAAATTTTTCTTTCAACGTCTCCCTCTATGTGGTTCAATGTCCCTATATTTTAATACATGCCTATGTTTCTTATACTCTCTCATGTTTTAAAATCTCTTGCTGTGTTTCTGTACTGGGTTTATGTGGCAAGGTTTTGGTAGCAGCGGTGCTGCAGGGGTGGCTGGTTGAGTTTCCGTCCCTGGAGGTATTTAAAAGACGGATAGATGTGGTGCTCAAGGACATTGTTTAGGGGTAGACTTGGCAGTGCTGGGGTAACGGTTGGACTCGATGGTCTTAAGGGTCTTTTCCAACCTTAATGATTCTATCATTCTATAAGGTGGCTTCACCAGGGACTGTAAGAAGCAGAGGTATTCCTGTCCACTGTCCCATCAGACTGGCCTGTGAGGGAGATGCCTGGCAACTGGCAGGAGACAGAAGAAGAGGAGGTGAGCTGTGCAACATGGTTTTTTTATACACCTTGTAAAATGAAATATTTTCCTGTGGCCAGAACTGGTTATGAAAGACATGTCCGTCTGTACTAGAACTGGGTTTGAAAGATACGTGGAAAGAAGTTCTCACTTTAATTATGGAGGTCTAGCATCTCTAGTTGTAGCGGGAAGGCTTTGTGGGAAAAGGGAATATTTGCCTCCTTATAAGGGGTTGCAGCCCCCACCTAGGAATTAATGTGGTTTTGTAATTCAGAAGCCAGGACATTTTATGTAGCTCCCTGTAAATCTTTGGAAACGTAGAGGAAGCAACATCTCCTGTCTTCTCGTCTGGCTTTCTCCATTTCCCATGAAGCTGCTTAACCGTTTTGACATTTTATCTCTACCACCCAAGCCTTTCCAATCAGTTTCCTCAGCACGAAGGGGTTCTGTAGTACCCTTTTCTACTAATCGTTACATAAGATAAGGGCAATGTAAGTGTCAGAAACTTGCCTGTTCTCAGCTTCCCTAAACCAAATCAGTCCCAAGGATCTTCCTACAGGTTAGAAGAAAGGAGAAGTCACTGTCCTTATCACACAGTGCAGACGAAGTGAAGGGCACCTTTAAAGTCAAGGAGAGCTAACAGCGTACAGCTCGGTCAACACGTCAGGGTATGACTCTTTGGTTTAAAAAAAAAAAGTGGCATGAGAGTCTTGTTCAGTCTTGTCCTTTCAGGCTTCCAGTCTAAACAAAATGGATTTCTATTAATTCTGTTTAAATGATCATCCTTTTAATAACACTTTCTTCTTGCTACATGCGTCAAAGATATTTTTTTAGTGTTCCTAAGAAATTTAACCTTGTGGTACCCTTTTTTTTTTTTAAACCACCAGTGAAAAGTAGTAGTTGCTACCAAAACAGACTCTTTTATTATAAACCTGCATTTTTTTTATACACAGACCATACAAACGATTATCAAGTAATCAACAGAAACCATGCTTTATTTAACATATACTTTTTAACCCCCCAGAATAAAACCAAGAAACTTTCTCCAAAAATCTGTCTGTACTGTTGGGCCTTTCTTTCTTCGGAAGACCTATGCAGTCAATTTATTTAAACATGTTTAACTTCTGGACATATATTACTTTTAAGAATCCAAGCAAGACTACTGATTTATTTTAATAAAAGGAAAACTCAAGAGACCTCGCCAGCTTTTGTTGCTTTCTGTAACTGAGATTTTTTTTTCCTATCTAATATTTATGAATATACTGTGCAACAAAATAAGTATTCTTGCATAACTTATTTACGTACTCGTGTCTGAGGAAGGAATTGTCAGCATTTTACTTAGTATCTAAATCAGGAAAATTATTCTTTTTAGATGTAAAAAGCAATCTTCCCTTTTATTTTAGTTGTCATAAAGCATACATAATACAGAGTATCCCCAGATTTCCCTTTGCTTCTACCTTACAAGCAAAGTAAAACACAAGCTCTTTGTTTTAAATTCCGCTCTCCACTTCTCAGATAACTCCTTGTGCTGGTTTGGGCTGGGATAGAGTTAGTTTTCTTCACAGTAGCTAGTATGGGGCTATGTTCTGGATTTGTGCTGGAAACAGTGTTGATAACACAGGGATGTTTTCGTTACTGCTGAGCAGTGCTTGCACAGAGTCAAGGCCTCTTCTGCCTCTCACCCCACCCCACCAGCGAGCAGGCTGGGAGTGCGCAAGAAGCTGGGAGGGGACACGGCTGGGACAGCTGACCCCAACTGACCAAAGGCCTATTCCATACCATATGACGTCATGCTCAGCAATAAAATTCCCTCAGCAGTGAGAAGAAGGAGGAAGGGGAGGATGTTTGGAGTGATGGGGTTCTGTCTTCCCAAGTAACCGTTACGCGTGAGGGAGCCCTGCTTTCCTGGGGATGGCTGAACACCTGCCTGCCCATGGGAAGCAGTGAATGAATTCCTCATTTTGTTTTGCTTGCGTGTGCAGCTTTTGCTTTCCCTGTTAAACTGTCTTTATCTCAACCCACGAGTTTTCTCACTGTTACCCTTCCGATTCTCTCCCCCATCCCACCGGGGGGGAGTGAGCGAGCAGCTGTGTGGGGCTTGGTTGCCAGCTGGGGTTAAACCACGACACTCCTACAGCTGCTTTTGCACTTCCAGTTTAGCAAATCTTGTAGACAAGGTAAATCTACAGAAATAACTTGCATAGCAAAAAAGCAAACCCAACTCTGTATCTCTGCACAGCACGCTAAAGCCTGATGACCTCCTTCCATGGCAAATTCACGTAAGTTAACTTTATACATAAGTGCCTCTAATTTAGGAAAAATGTTTAGGTTTGTTCTGTATAACTCTTTACTTTTGCCTACAATAAGCAGATATTAAGGAACAGATTAATCAAACCTAAATTTCATTTCGAGTAACCTTAGTTAACAGTTCAGGCGTAATTTAGGCAGAAGAAAATCAGGGTCTGAGTGCTGTGCCAGGCAGTGTTCATTCTTGGTGAGTATATGCTTTTTCAGAACACCGCTATAGCCTATTTAATGTTCTGCTTTTGATTTTGCTTCAGATTTTCATTATTTAATTAGCTCTAAGTATTTACACCACAGCGTAAGCCTAGATGCAGGCAGCCTTATTCCTCCTTGACAACATTTTCCTCAGAACCCTGGCTCACATGAGAACCTCCCTGTTGTCCTATTTCCTCGTACGAGTACAGCTTTCTTCCTTTGTAGGTCCTCGTTAATTAAAAATACTTTGAATAGTTTGAATCCCACTGTAGCAAAACATTATGGCATAACACATAAATTACGAAGAAAAAGAAAAAAATATTGCTAGCATGGATCACTTCCCAGCATTCATAATAACAGGGTAGCACGCGGCATTTCCAGCCCCTCTCGCCTCTTGTCTTACTTGCTGTAGTCGCAGCCTCTTGCTGCGCTTCTCCCCCTGCCCCAGCAGTGGGGAACGGGCAGGGGAGCGAGGGGCCGGTGGGCCCTATCTGCCCTCCCCCCCGAAAATCCCCGTTCATTGCCTTCTGCTGCTGCTGCTTGGGAGGGGGGGTTGGAGAGATTCTGCACAGGCCGAGCCAAGGCATGGAGTGCTACGGTTGGAGGTTTGCAAAGAGCAGAAAGCTGCTTAGACAAAAATCATGGTCTCTCTCTATAAGTGCAATTACATCTGGTCTCTGTAGGGAATAGAGACCAGGTGTTATATGCTGCCTCTTCATTTTTTACTTCTGCGGATTAAACAGGGTGAGGGAACAGGTAGCGCCTGTGCTCTGTAATCTTCTGGCCTTTTAGATTACACTTCCGTGGATTATTCAGACTTACCTGTTTCAGGACATTTCTGTGTAACGTATTTGCATTGCAAAAGATCTCTCTACTTTTTTTTTTTTTTTTGGCTAAGCAAATGATCGATTATCAAGATTTTATTTATCTGTGTGTTTCTCGATTCTCTGATTTTTTTTTTTCTGGTGTCTTACATAACAGTCTGAAATTTATCCATAAAACCGGTAATTTCTGACTGTAGTGAGTTTTCCTGAAACTGGGATATCATGCATCTCTTTGTACAAGCTTGTTTTATCTCAGTATTATGCTTTTCTTAAAGCTCTGATTCTTCTATAAAAGATTATTTTGTAAAAGTCCCTTGTGAGGTGACGGAGCATTTTCTTTATCAGTTATTTCCTACCAAATTTGCCTATGGTGCAGGTTAAAGTCTATCTCCCTCTACTGCCAACTCAGCTATAGTTAATCATGCAATTTAGTCTGATGAGAATTTATTCCAGCTAATGATGCATGAGATGTAAAAAGCCCAAAGGAGGAGTTTGGGGGACTGGAAATTAGGAGGGGAAAAATTCCCAACCCAAACATTCCCCCCTTTTTTCCTTGCAAATTCAGCATATCTTATGCTGAAATTACTGAGACGCCATGGAGCCCTGCTTTTTTTTACAGTCTCTTGGTGGTGGAATCACACTTTAAATCATCCTGCAAAAGCATGACTTAGTTAACACTTCATTATGCAAGAAGATTTCCACTGTGCTGTAGTTGGCAGAAAAATCTGACTTCCCTCGTGCATTTTATCCATCACCCACTTCAAATTAAGAAAATGTGACTTTAAAAGTTTTTGTCTAAAAGGCGTACGGCTGAATGTCTATTTACCCAATCATCAGTTGTACTAGGCAGATACGTTAAAAATATGAAAGATCAGACACCACCGTTAAATTGAGATATTTCTGTGATTTTTTTTTCCCTTCAAGGAATAAATATTTCACTGTAAAGCATTATTTGAAGAGTAACACGTTTCATCTCAGGGATCATGAATGGCTTGCAGTATAATTTTACAATGTGGCTCGTTAAATTAATTTAGTCGGTGGAGAACATGGTTATTTGCTCACGTAAGGGTTTTCAAATTGTGATCTTCAGACTACCAGCTGTCTGAAGGGTTGTAGTAACTGGCGCGTACGTGGTCCCAGGGCCAAATCATCCTTTTACAACTTGTATTAAGATGATGGGAGCCTCCAAAATATTTGAGGGTAGCAAGTGGTGTAGGAAATCTGGCAGTCATAATCCTAGTGGAAAACTCTTTTTCAAAAAGCAGAAAATAGATTTATCACTAGAATAATGCTATGTCCAGTCCCAACAAGTCACGCTCTAGTAATACCGGGATTCGAGCCTCTTAAACCGTGTGGATACTTACGGTTATTTTCTACAGCTGAAGCCCAAACCCTTTATTCAGTCTTTGCTCCTTTCTTTAAGCAAGGCTCCAATTTGCAAGATTTATAAATTCAAACAGTGAGGTTATATGCAACTAAATGATAACATCTATTTTAATTTTGTATCCTTTTAAGATACAAACTTCAGTTGAAAAAGAGAGATCTTTCTGAAATGGATAAATACGCTTGCCGTTCTACTGGAAGTGTACTCAAAAAGAAAAGAGGGGGAAAAAAAACACCCATGGCATTGTCATCAAAACCAGTCCAGCTGCACTACCAGAACGTGAACATCTTTATTTCTGCACCTGGCCCTTCTTTTTTGGATCTCTTTCAGCTAAATATGATGTTGTAACTAAAGATACCTCAGTGCATTTCAATAGGCACGGGCTTATGCGGAAAGACTTCTCAACCCTGGGCTCGGGTCTGTAATAATGTGATATCCTGACAAAGAAATTACAGAAATATTTTACAGCAAGTGCCATCAAGAAGTCATCAGGTCCACTTACCCGCTACAAATATTTTTAGACCCATTTATATAACTTGTTGAATAAAGAGTGCAGTGAATGTTATAGAAAATCCCTACTACTCTCATATCGTGTATTTTCCATTACGCTAACACAAAGGGTTTTTTTTTCCCCCTGATGTGACTGGGCATCAGAAAATATTTGTAAATCTCTTTTTTTTATAACTACCAGCATCCAAAATGGGACAATTTTTAACAATATCCTGACGTACCTCTCATTTCAAAATATCACATTATACTTTTATAAACTGCCTATACACATAAAAAGAAACAATTAAGAGGCAGCCTCTGGTCTATATTTCTTTAGAAAAACAATTTTAGCCTACATTAAATCAGTCTGTTAATTGATTCCATCTTTAAAATCCTCATGACAATGCAGATTCTGCTTTGAAAACTGACATCCCCTCCAAGAAAGAAACCCACATAGTGATACATAAATTTCACACAATTTGAAAAGAAAGACTGCCAGAAATGAAACAGCAAGGATTAAGTTTAAATTAAGTTCAATTCATGTGTCGAAGTTAAAATTGCGAGCAGCGTCTCTGTAGAGAGAGTAAAAACTCAGATGGACAGTGTCCCGAGCAAACTGGTCTAGGTTGGCCTGTACGACTTGAAGAGTCGTATGAAGAATGAAGAATATAAAGTCATGAAGAATGCAGAGTCATTGAGTAATTTAGGTTGGGAAGGACCCCAGGAGGCCACCTGCTTCACCTTCCTGCTCAAAGCAGGGCTGCTTTCAACGTTCAGTCAAGTTGCTTAAGGTCTTATGCATTCAAGTGTTTTAAATTTTCGAAGCTGGGGACTCCACGGCCTCTCTGGGCGGCATGTAACTAACTGTGCGTAGCACCCAGCCCCATCCCTGTGTAGCCACGATACTTCTCTTTCTACCGCGCGGCCCATCCCCACGTCCAGCCCCACATGCTTCCTTTTCGCATCTGAGCTCGGAGTCTCCTGCTCGGCCGCCCATTTTCCTGCAGCTCAGGAGCGACCATCCTTGGGCGTTCAGGAGGCTGGCCTCGAAGACCCACTGGCTCCCCATGGCCCTTTGCCCTTCACAGCACCCTCCCATGGGATCCTGTCTGCGAGCTGCTCGAACAAGCTCGAGCTTTTAGTCTGCCACTGCTGCTTCTGCTCTCTGCTACTGGTACTACTAGCTCCCTTTGCTTTTGAGAAAAAAAAAAAATTTGTAAGGCAAAAGCCAGTAAAGTAGATCTCAAACTGTGCAAAACCACTCAATTTTTAAAATTACCAACACTGGATTAGGATTTTAGCTGCCACATGGTATTACGGCCCGTTGCCTTCAGACTGTAAAGGTGGCATAAGCTTACACCTTGTTTTTCACTGTCGATTTTCTTCAAGAAGAGAAAAAGGTGGTGAAACAGTTGCCGCTGTATGTCTGTGACTACGCTATGTGTGCTTAGGAACTGGGAAAGAGGAAAAAGTGGCCAGCCAGATTCAAAAAGAAATTCTCCATTCTTCCGTCTCCATGCTTGAGACAAGGTCATGGGTATTTGGTTTTTGTCTGAATATTTTTAGGCTGCCTTCGCATTTCTAATACCCTGAGATCTGCCAAGAGACGTGCTGGCCACTCCCGGAGTTGTAATACTCCCCTACAGATCCGTTACCAGCCTCCTCCTCGGGATTTCAGTGAGAGCAGAGCACATCCATTTCCATCTTCCGAACGGAGCGCCCCGAACGTCGTTGCCTGCTTTCTGCCATATGACGTGTCACGGCGTAATTCCAACGGCTTGCTCCTTTTTAACCCTCTCCCCCTCCACGTATGGTATGGAATTGTCTGTCCTCCTCTCTTCCCTGCGGGTTTGTGTGTTGCCTGTCTCTCCAGTTACCTCTAGAGACGGAAGTTTCTAGAGGGAAGATTTCACACATAATGTAAAGAGATTTGGTTCTCAAACCAAGCAGTCAGTACTTCTCTAAAAATAAAGGTGCTTTCCATCACCATTGAAGGGGCTTTACAAAAAACTCTCCATAACCGTAAATCTACTCATCTCAGGATTTGAGGACACGTATTTTATTTTAAATAAAAGAAAAATCAGGCTATAAAAAATTATCCAAATGCTGAAATTGTCAGTGATAACACTGGCATTTTATCAAATAGAACCTATTTGAAACTTACCTAAGTGACTAGTAAAGCATTTAAAACATATCCAGTATTTCAGCTACTTATATAAACTTTGCCTGCATATTACAGAAGCCTTCCTATCGTGGTTCCCAGGTATAGCAGAGTTGTTTGAATTCATTCCTTGGGCAGTTCTTCAAAGGGTCATTTTCCAGTCGTTTCCCCATTACTGGTAGAACGTGAAGGCACTGAAGAAATCCCGATGAAGATAGCTGACCGCATTGCGTCAGAACTGATGCAACTTAACTGACTCTGACTTCTGCAGAGCTACGTTCGCTGGCAAGAGAACCGAGCTCTGGTCCCGGTGATAAAAGCAAAATGTCAGGGAGGAAAGGTCAGAGGCAGACTTCAGAAATTCCTGCTGAGGAGAATCGGTTAATTCAACTCTCCACTTGAAACTTGAACTCAGTAATATTCTTCCCTACGTTGTGGGTTTTCCATAGGGATCTCCCAGTTTGTTGAAGGAATAACCAGGCTTGAGGGGGAATGGTTGAAGGTGGCATAGCAACACGTCAACCCCCTTTTTTCCACGTTATAAATTCAGCTGCCTAGGAGGAAACCACCTCATGACTTGGAGCACTGTAGGACAAACATTAATAATAACAAATTCTAATTGGTCATTATTGCTTGAACAGAAAATATCAGATTTCATTTTCACCAGGAGGAAATGAAAATGTCAGGTACTGTAATATGACAAGCATGGAATTTACAGTAGTGATATGTACTTGTAATTACCTTTATACGTGTAAATGCACACAAAGCAGAACACCAGGGAGGCTGTTTTACAACAGATTTAATCAAGAGAACATCTACGTCTCCTCATAAACTTACTTAACCAACTTTGAAAAAAGAATGGAGTTGATTAGACAGGTTAATGGGGTGATGTCTTTATAAATGACAGATGGCCACGCTAGAACAGAAAGTTGTTCACTCTCCATTTTTTATTTTATTTTACTTATGAGACTATTTTACTATTTTTTTACTTATGAAAGCATTGCTCATACATTTTTGATTAGCAGCGGTTCACTGAAAAAAAAAGCAATTTCCAATGAAACTGAGCTTTTAACTGGATGGATGTTGTCATTATGCTTAAGTGGCAATAATCAAAACTAAAATACAAAATTAATTTTTTGGAATTCCAGGTCCTTATAAACATCCTGACCTCCCCGCATTGGCCTGCAAATGGAGAAAAGTGCTTACAGATTTGCAAGCTCACAAGAACATAACAAAGGAATGGAAACATGAAGAAGAAAGCTACCTTGTTTATGAGAAAGGGAATTCATTAGTGGTGAATTTGACAGAGTAATTAAAAAATTAGAATTCAAAAAATGCAAGAGTCTTAATGAAGAATAATAAAAAATAGTATAGTACAACATTAGCTATGCTTGAAAAAAAAAATCCACCTTGGGCATAATGATTTTACCTCAGAATTATCGGTGTGTAGCATGTGGAATAGCCTAGATTGTCAATCTTCCCTCAGCTCTGGGAGGTATCCGGACGTGGGTCCCGCACAGGGCGCTAAGGGAAGGAGGATTCCCTCAGTACCTACGCAGAGACCTCTGGCAGCGTGCTCTGGGGGCCCTGGCCAGCCTGAAGAGGAGCAAGCGCGATAGCCGAAGCTGCTGTCGAAAGCCACCATCGCAGCAGCAGCAGCTCTGGGCTCTTGTCTGGGCGGCGTCCTGCTCGGCAGCCGTCTGCGTGCCACCACCGGCGCGTGCCACGATTCGTGAAGCTCTGCTAAAGATTTCCAGTGCCTACGCGGCTGCTAGGTAATCACAATTGTGCAATTATTTCTGCGACATTCTCCCACCTCTTTTCTTCTCCCTTATGAAAAATGACCATTCCTAAATGGACCAGAAAGAAAGAAAATAAGACGTGCTTTGCTAACCCTCGACTTTTTTCCTCCTCGTCCAGCATTTTTCACTGATCTGAAGTGTACAGCTTCTTCATCTGATGGAGATCCTTGGTTAAAACAATCCTATTGAACGTCTCTCTAGCCTTCCAGCCATGGATTTGAAAACTAAAGTCTCCCAGAGATGTTTTCTCTTGAAAATTTCTGTGTGAATTTAGGATTTATGAGAAGCACTGGACTAAGTTTTGAAAAGACTTTGGATCTTTGGGGCCTTTTTGCATTTATCAGGATTGTAATACCAGTGCAGTGGAACAATCCTTGAGCACGTATGGGAAACCCTGCAGTAGACGGATAACTCCAGATGCTCAATCAGGACAATGTGGCTGCAGTGTATCGGAGTCCGGCTCAGAATTTTTGCAAGCTTTCCAAGTGCTAGCATGCTGCTGATTTTTTCATTAACGTACAATGGCATATCACAAGTTTAATTCCATTTCTCTGTACGTATGCAAATCAATAGTTTCCATAACGGTGGCTAATCCTCATTAACAGAAACAGATCAGCTTATCTCTTAGGTAGGCGAGCAGGTGGCTGGCAGCTGCCGAGATGTGGTCTAGCTTTTCCTAGTAACATTACAGTCATCACTTTAGGGTGATAATTTGACATCGTATTTAAGTCGCTACACAACTCAATCGACTTGTCCCACAATTCACCCCTTATTAACATAAAGAAAATAAATTTCACACAGAGTATTCACCTAGGTAATAGCCGTGACCGGCTTTGTGTTCCGTATCGGCATTTCCAACAGATTAATTGCTCTAACGTCAACAGCACCACTTATCAATGTATTACCATCTGGTCAGGTGTTACCAAACCAAGACGGACATAATGCCATGGAGATTGTTTAGATCCACCTTGGCTCAATTAATTTTGTTAAATTCAGTCAAAATTTTACTGTGTACTAATACCACAGCCAACCCCTGCTGCCAGATTCCAGATTTTCTCCGGAGCTCCTGTTTTCCCCAGAGCTGGCTAGACGCTCGCAGCATTTTGAGGCGGAGGTCTGATTTTTTTTAATTTCAGTTGGTGCTAACTGGAGTAATCAGATCAGGGGTGGATCTCTGGTTTCATAAAGGCAGTGGGGATAGGACGTAGGGGATAATATAGAAGGCATTATGCGAAAGATTTCTATCTTCAGGGAATACTAACTTCCACAGTGCCTGATGCTTAACAGTAAGCTACTGTCTTCCAGCACCTGGCTGCCTTGCAAAGCAGTCAGTTTGAGTGCCTTGATATGCAAAATACCACAGCTAATCTATGCAGGCAATCCTTGATCACTTCAGTTTATTGTGATTTCTTAAAGTAAGTAAATACGTAAAAAGAGTGTTTCTCGGTACACGGCTGTTACACTAATGGAAGGTACTGCAGTTTGGAAGAGCCTGGTAAACGCTGCAATCTTCTAACTCTTTTCGTTCTGTTTTCATTCCGTTCCTAAAACACCGATTCCCTTGATTCTTTACTGCTCTGTATGGACCGTCTCCCTGTACGCCTCCTTGCCACTGATGCCTGTTTCTATTAAAACAGTGCCTTAGTCCCCATTCCTTTCACTTTCTGCTGTTCTGCTCTCTGTTCCATTCACCTCGCTCTTTCGATACAGCCCCTCTCCTTCCTTCCAAAACATGGAGATCACCTCCTCTTCCTCGTCCTGCTCACCCTCCTACGCACAGCCCTATGAAATTTTCTCCCTCCAACAGAGCCTCCTCCCTCTGAACGCTACACAAGCATCTCTTCAGGGGGAGCGATGTGGAAAAGAAAATGAGGTAATAAAAAAATATGTGTGACATTAAAATGAAAGTGAATTAGTGAGTAGTTATAAAAGTTTCAGGTGAGCTGAAATTAATACAGCATGAAAAATGTATAAAAGCTATTTAAAAAGGAGAAAAACAAACACAGCATGAATTCTCAGAGACAGCCCGCCACCTCACTTTCTTTTCTTTCTGTGGAGCCACCGGCTGCTGCCCGGTGTCTGGGAAACAATGACTTAGCCGAAATCCTCAGGCTTGTCTGTGCTCTTCTAACTGTTTTTACTTCAGCGTTGTGATCCAGTGCTAAAAGCCAGAGGGAGATTATATAGCTTATGTGTTCCTTACAGGAGCATCTCTAGTCTTTGTAGTTGTAACTATACAGTAGAGCTGAAAGACTGAAGGATCACAATACATAACAATAGTGAGCTGTTTCTATAATAATAATAATAATAATAATAATAATAATAATAATAATAATAATAATAATAATAATAATAATAATAATAATAATAATAATAATTCAAGTTTTTGTTACTCCTTCCTTTCTGTGATGTAGCAAAGGCCCATGACTGCATTTACTCCACAGATCTTAATCCAGCCTCTGTGAGAAGCGATTTGCTGGGCGTTTCCTCTGAGATCATACTGGAGTTTTACGCAGAAAACCTCTCATAATCCCTCTCAAAACTCTAATATGAAGCTATTTCTAGGTCTTTTGCTTCTTTTGGACTCTTTGCGTTCAACTCTCGCCTTTTAAGTAGCGAAGCCGTGTTTGGCCGGAGAGTTTGGCAGTCCGTGGGCAATGACCGCGGAGCCAGCCGGGTGTAACGAGGTGAGTGGGCACGGCTGCTGCCGGGCTGGGAGCGGCTTCTTCCACGAGCTCAGAGGATCCTCAGGGTCCAGCACAGCAAAGCAGGTAAGCGCAGGCTCAAGGCCACCTCCTTCCAGCACGCTCTGCAGGCGTACAGGTGTCTGAGCTGATGAATACGGCATTTAAACTCAGGTTTCGGTGAATAGGGCCTTTGTGAAGAAACGTGATTTGTCGTGTCTCCTGCGTGCCGATGTCCTAGGTCTTTGTTTTGCCCAAACACAGCGTAGGGTTTACTACCAAAGCAGAAGACAAAGCAGATGTGTCTTACAGTGCTGCCAGAAACTGGATTCTTAGGAGGACTTTCACAACAACAATTACGTCTTCTAGTACAAATGAGGGAGCGGAGAAAAGGCTAACAAAATGAGGGTGTATGACTCAAAAGGAAAAGTAAGGAGTGCTCATTAAAAATAGTGCACAATGAGTTGTTTAATAAGTTTATTCAGAATTTGCTCTGGTAAAAGTTCGTATTTCCTTTGATGGAGATATTTCCTGACGTGGCTTGGATAGCGTAAGGAGTTGCACTGACATTTTGAAGACCCTTTCTAAGGTAAAGGAACAGAAGAAATGAGCTAAAGCAGCTTCTTCAGCTCAGTACCAGCACCATTTCCTCAGAGAATGGAAATGAATTTTTTCTAATGCCACCTAGCTGAGACTCATTAAGCTTTCATGTATTAATTCAGTGCTTTTAAAAACACTGGTAGCAGCAATCCACCAATCATGACCACGTGATGCAGAAAAATGAAGAGGTATGCTGATTATACTTCTAAACAAAAGGGAGTAAAATTCACCATATGCCTTTTAAAAAATGCATTATAGAAATGTAAAATTCTACGTTATAAAAATGCACTTAAGTATATTTAAAAAAATAAAACAATACCACCTGACACATAACGCAAAAGCCTTCACACCTAATCAAAAGAAAACCTCCTGTTTAGGCAAGGCTAATCTTTATTTTGGGATTACATTGCTCTCTTAAAGTATAATGTTCTCTGTAGAAAGAGCGAGGGCCTCTCATAATTAAGGTTAACAGTATTTAGAAGCAGCTTTTTAAATTTGGATTTCAATTTCTAGCCAAGGATTTTTAAAGCAGCTCTTAGTCATAGAATCACAGAATCGTTTAGGTTGGAAAAGACCCTTAAGACCACTGAGTCCAGCCGTTAACCCAGCACTGCCAAGTCCACCACTAAACCATCTCCCTAAGCACCACATCTACCCGTCTTTCAAACACCTCCAGGGATGGGGACACAACCACTTCCCTGGGCAGCCTGGTCCAGTGCCTGACAACCCTTTCGGTGAAGAAATTTTTCCTAATATCCAATCTTAACGTCCCCTGGAGCAACTTGAGGCCGTTTCTTCTCGTCCAGTGCTCAAGGTCAAGGAGCATTTTGTCATAAAAAGTTATATTATTTATTTTCCCTCTTTTTGCTTAAAGGCAGAGTATTTTACTGCTAAAATGCACTTAATTCAAAACTTTTTTCTGACATTGCTGGGTATCACGAGCCCCCCCCCCTAAACCCCAGCAAAACTAAACACATCAATTTATTTGGACTGTGTAAGCAGAAGGAAGTTACGAGTTATTATGGACCCTTGCTTTCTTATCCTCTAGGAACTACATGGTTGTGTTGTTTGTTTTTTTTTTTATGTAAAAGCTCTGATCCCTGAGCACTGTTCAGATTTAGCTGCAGCAATTAAAAAGGTTCATGACTCCAGCTGCCAAAAATCACTCTTCTTGCAACAGATGGAAGGGAGCTGGCAGTGGGTCTGCTCCTCAGCTGCTCTGCTTCACCACCCCCCCGTAGCCATCAATGCACGCTGAAAAGAAACTCCTGAGTCTCCTCTCCTCCCGGCTCTCTCAGCCTCTCCTGCTGAGGGGCTTTCGCCTCTTTGCCATCTTTGTGGCCCGTCGCAGGACGCGCTCCAGTACGTCCGTGCGTCTCTTTACTGGGGAGCCCAGAACGGGACACAGCATCCCGGACGGGGGCTGATTGGCGCTGAGCAGAGGGTTCAGAAGATTTGAATGGAACTTCTACACCAGCACGCATGATCATACTTCAAGCAGAAAGTATATCTTTCTTAAAATCGAGTTCAGAGACTTTACTGGTACTTTCCATAAAATCTGACGGAGTTCGTCCTCAATCTGGGGTTTAAGTTCATTTTTAATCCATGCTTTGTGATTTTCTTTTTGGGTTGTAAGGTTGAGGGAAAACTTTTTGTCATTTTTTATTCCCTTAGCTCAACGCTTCCAGTTTGATTGTGGAAGGCAGAACCAGCATTAGACTTGTAACCACAGCTGGGAAGCTCAGGGCAAAGGATTAAGACAGGGTTTACTGCCAATTCTCAGCTATACTTTAAATAACTTTTACCTAATGTAGTCTATTTCTCCAAATCTTGGGTGGTGGGTTTTTGGCAACTACCACGGACACAAAACCAGCCCAAATGGAGAACAGATCACCTGGAGAATTTAGCGTTGGTTTTACCTGGCTGAAAAATCGGATTAAAACAATTGTCTTTGGAACCCTAAACTGGCAGTCTGCTGAGCATTACCTGCCTGGGCTGGTGCACGTACCCCACTGCCTTTAACCATCAAGACCAGTCAAGAAGTATTTATCTATCTGTAAGAAAACATAGGAAGATCTGACAGGATTCAACGCGACAGTGCGGTCTTCACTGGCAAACTGGATTTGCTGGCTATTGGAGTATGCCGTTTGGACGAAAACATCTGAAATCCATTAAGCTGGATTTTAGCAATTCATTTTCTTTTATGTATTTTGTTCCTAACGCGATGCTAAAACAAAGAAGAAAGCAGAAGAAGATTAACAACAACCGCTGCATTCCACACAGGTAACAGGCGAGGCCACAAACAGAACGCCTACTCCAAGTCACTAGAAAACATTCCAAACGTTATCTCGTGTCTGCTTTTGCCCGGTGGCGGGTGGCCTGGCGAAGAGCTGGGGGATAAAGGCCAACCGTGGAGGCAGGGAATGCTTAAAAGCAGGCAGGTAAAACTGATGTGCGAAAATGTGTACTTAGCTTAAAGGCTCAAATAAAAATTATGTCTTCCTTACAAGAGGGAAGACGATACTTTAGGCAACTACAGGTGACTCATAGAAAGACGGGGAAGCCCAAGCAATAGATGTGAGAAAACTCAAACACGCATAGGCAACGCTGGCATCAGGAAACTCGTAAGATTAAAATGTCAAGATTACACAGCACGTGTATAACCACACAAGCTCACTGTAGCTTCGTAGAGACGGAGCGTGTCAGCATTGCCGTCCCAAACGTTTCTGAGGAAGAAACTGCAGGTGTTTGCTACTCAAATTAGAGATTATCGTCTCTTCCTAATAATGTATGTATGTAACTAAGGGAGACGAGGAAAGAAAGAAAAGCAAAGGAGCGTACTCCTTTCTTAGGACTTGAAAATTCAAACGGGAAAGCAGCTATGAAATATTCTAGTCTTGACATACATTCTATAGATAAATGTAACAATGTAAGAAAGTAATGTAGGAAGGGAATGGAACAAGCATTACAATGAAACGTGTTCCAGAGTGTCTTTTATTTCGTGCCCAAAAACCATGGGAAATTTGATACCACAAAGTATGGCATTCCCAAATCAGGCCACAGACAAATTAAAATATTATCTAATAATAACATATCCAGTTAGAATAATAGTTAACTTTTAATAATTACAATCTTCTTTAGCACGCTTATCAGGAACATTGTACTTCACTTCAGAAAGCCATTGCCCAGAAAAACTGTGCTTTGATTTTGTCTGTGCCTTTTTTGTGTAAACACAGCCAGGGAGGCGTACATGCAAACCGTCTTGTCCCAGACATGGTGCAATTTTTATTTCCCAGACAAAACACCCATTGGCCTCTTTGGAGTTTCACTAGGGTCAGCTTTCAAAACACAGAAATTTTGCCGCTTTAAAGGTTCTTTCCCTTTCCCTCCATAGAATTAAATAAATGACAGCTTTTTATATCACAGAGGATGTTAAGCATATTTGTGAAGCGTTAAAAGGTACATATATTTATATTTTTTTCCCTATATCTATCTGTCTAGCTGCAAGTTATGCCCATATCCCTGAAATGATCCTTCCTTTGGAGAGCTGTGATGAGGTGGTGTTGCTGCGATACTTTGTTAATAAAACTCATACGCTCGTCTGTCTGTTGAAGAGCTGGTAGGAGATCCCAGGGTCCTTGGAAGGGTGTATAATCCTTATCAACGCCAGCAGCCTCGTTAGGAGCGCAGAGTTGAAGACTCCTGCAATGAAGGGTTGGGAGGAGCAGACCCTCTTTATTACCAGATACTCAGATTAATATCAAATAGGTTAAAAGGTCAAACAAAAGGCTCCTTGCACCTGAGATGTTTGAGCGCATTCGCAGCTCGAGTCACCGTAGGAGGAAGCGCAGAAAGGGCACCGGTTCTCCTGCCCTGCAGCCGCCAGGAAGCAGGACGCGCAGCTTTACCGGGAGGTTACCGGCGGGACGCGCAGCTCGCGATTCGCAGGGGCAAAGGCGGGCGCGCAGTGGCAGGTACGGCGGCCGCGCCCACGGGCGGCTCCCCACGTTTAAAAACGGGACTCTCCGCCTTTCGGAGCGCGCACCCCGCTCGTTTTCGGACGCGATCTGACCGGCATTACTAGTCCGCCTTCACGGCAGGTCCCGGCAGAGGCGGGACGGAGCGGGGTGTGGGGAGGCAGGTGCTGCGGGGCCGGCGCCCCGGGCGGCAGCGGGGCCACCCGCCCGGCCTTCCCCTCCGTCCGGAGGTGGCCACGGGCTCGCTCCGCGTTGCCCGACCGCCCCCGCCACCTCAGCGGCTCCACTCCCGCCTGACGGCTTGGCGGGAAAGCCCCCTTCGCCCGCGGCCGCCCGCCTCGCCGCTGGGCGAGCGGAGGAGAGCGACCGCGGCCCCTGACCCGGCAGCCACCCGCTGGCAACGGCCACCCCGCGGCGCGGAGCCCGGCCGAGGGGCGGGGAGGGCAGGCCGCGCCTCCGCCCGCCCGCCCGCCGGCGACGAGACCGCCCCGCTTCGCGACACGGCCCCGCTGCCGGCGGACTTGGGTACGCGGCGGGGGCTGAGGGGCGCCGGTTCTTAGCGCTGCCGCCCCCTTCGCTGGGACCGGGAGGGCGTTTTGGGCGGGGGACCGCCGCCCGGGCGCGACACCCGCCCTCCGGCGGCTCGAAGGGGCCGCGTCGGGCCCCGGGCCGGCGCTGCCGGGCTCGGACAGGCCGGCGTTACCCTCGAGGCTTTCAACCTGGAGGGAGGGGGCGAGTCCTCCGCCCTCCTCTTGCACCCCTTCCTCCTCAAAGCGGGGCGGCGTCGCGCGTGACCTCCATTCGCGCCCCGGAGAGCAGTGCCCAGAGGAGGAGGAGGAGGAGGAGGAGGAGGAGGAGGAGGAAGAGGAAGGGCGCCCGCCCGCCCGCCCAGGCTGCAGGTTAGGGTGGGGAAGCGGCTCACCCACCGCCCCGGGATCGCCACTGACGGCGGGGGCTCCCCGCTGGGGCGGCGGGAGCTGCAGCGGGAGCCCTTAAACCTCCTCTCCCTCCCCCCGCAGAGGCGCTACCTGCTGCGCCGCCCGCTTGCGGTTTTCCTCCGGTTCGGGGCCGCGAAGGCAGGGCGCGGAGCTGGTTTCGCTCCCGCTGCTCGCTGATGGTTTCTTTTATTCTTTGAAAAAACCCCAAACACACAACCCGCCCCCCGGAAAGAAAAACCGCTCCAGGAGCGGTAGGCTCCGAAGGGTTACAGAGCAGTCCGGTGAAGTTTGGGGCAAGTCGTTGTGTGCGGCGTTAGGACCAGCCGGGCCCCCGCGGGCGCCGGGTCCCCGCGGGCGAGCGGCCTCCCGGAGGGCGGCCCCTGAGGCGGCGGGGCTGCGACCGTTCCCCGGGCGCAGGGGAGCGGACGGAGCGCGCCCGCCTCGCCCCGGCTCCCGCGCCGGGCGCGCGCCTCCCGCCCCTCCCTCGCCCCGCGCGCGAGCGGGCGGGCGCGCGCGCCGCTCACCTGGCGCACCTGGGCGCACCTGGGCGTGCGCGAGCCGGTGGCGCCCGCCCCGCGCGGCGGCAGACCCGCCCCGCCCGCGCGCGGCCGCGCAGGCGCACGGCTCCTCGGCCGGCGGCGCTCCGGGGGCTGAGCGCTGTCATGGCGGCAGAGAGCGGCAGCGTCGGCAGGAAGAGATGGGGCTGATCGCGACCGCGGCGTGAAGCGGCAGCGGCTGAAACTTCAGGCGCCTCTCGGAGAGAGAAGGGCGGGCGGCCGGCGCCGCGCAGCCCGCCCTCCGCAGCCGGCGAGCGGGGCAGAGCAGCCGCCTCCCGGCCCCGGCGCCGGGCGTCAGGGCAGCCCGCGCCCCCTCCGCGGCGGCGCCGCGCAGCGAGCGGTGAGTGCGAACTTGCTCGGCGGCGGGGTCGCTGCACCTGTCCGCGCCGGCAGCCGGGGCGGCGGCGGCGCAAGGGCAGGAGCCGGAGAGGCGGCAGACGAGGAGCCGGGCGGGAAGGAGGAGCGTATTCCCTTTAAAAAAAAAAAAAAAAAAAAAATTGATCCCCTCACGGCCGCGGCCGGAGCGCGGCTCTCACCGTGCCCCGGGTCTGCGGGGGAGCGAGGACTTCCGCGGGGAGAGGCGTGAGCGCTCCCGCGGCGGCCGCTGCCGCCTCCCCGGCGCGGGGCAGGGGACGGGGGCCGCTGGCCGGAGGCGGGACGCTGGGGCTGGCGGGGAGCGCCTGACTCTCCGCGGGCTGAAGCCTGTCTCGGGTTGTCCTTCAGGGCTGTAAACACCTGCCCGGGGGCAGCCAGCCGCTGACAGGCGCCCGCTGCTGAGGAGAGCTGGGACGCCGAGGGCGCGTCCTCCCGCCCTCCCTCCCCCGCCGGACGCGGGTTTCCTCAGGAGCCGGAGCTGAAGGGGAGGAGTGGGCCGCCGCTCACCTTCCCGGGAGCCCGCGTCGCCCCTTCTTCCCGGAGCGGCGAGCGTGCCCGCTGGCGTTTCAAGTCGTAACCTGAAGTGAACTAGCCATGGCGAGTGAAGACAAACAAGTTGTGCAGCCAACAGGTGATGATGGAGGAGGAGGAGGAGCGGGAAAAGAAGGAAATGCTGCTGAAGGGGGAAGTGTGCTGCAGCCTTTGAATCCAGGAGTCCCCATCCGAGGTATCAAGATGAAATTTGCTGTGCTGACAGGACTGGTGGAAGTTGGTGAAGTGTCCAACAGAGACATTGTCGAGACTGTGTTTAATCTGGTAAGTTGTTTGCCTTTTTGGGCGTGAGAGGAAAGAACAGTATATGCACGCGGAAGAATCCCATCCTTTTTTGATGTTACTTTTCTGTCAGTATTTTTTTTTTTTACATGTTTACTTTCACCATACTAGGTTTCAGCTAGGTTCTTTTTACTTATGGATCACAAAAGCTGAAAATAAAGCATATGAGCCTCTATATATACATTTAAACTTGGAACAATTCTAAACAGCATCCTCCTTAGTTTGCCTCAGAGAAATTGTTGCTTTATTTAGGACTGAGAAGTGTATTGTTATGTTTAAACATTCAACAGGTGTACTCAACAAGAAAGTTAAATGTTGATTTAGTAACTCAAACTGTCATCCAAACACACACATTGTTGTTTTAAGCCAAAGCAACTTTTCCCATGAAGATGTTTATGCCCCTTTTTGCTTCCCATTTGCTTTGGAAGTAGGCAGAACTTTCCCGTTCTGTCTACAGGCGTTGGGGCTGTCAGGGAGCAGTTCATTCGAATGCTTTACTTGCTCTGCTCATTGGGAAGAGTAGAACGTGGTTTCAGTGTCCTTTTTTTATTAATGATTTAGGTAGTCAGCTGCCATTTTTGGAATACAGTATGAATGTATTTAATACTTCATAGCATCTCACTAAAAATCGAGGATACAAGTTTTCATGTCGAAGCTGCAGACGCCATATATACCGTTGAACTTTTTGGGCCACATTTAAAACAGTCAGGTTAGTTGTTAATGTTGGCTTGCTGGAGGAGACCAAACGTTAGGAGAAAAACTGTCTTTAAGTTTACAAAGATACTCTGCTATTATCAGAAGCTTCAAAAGATCTCTAAAAATACTCATTGTTCCTCCTTCTTCCTTTGAGTGAGCACCTTTGACTTTAAAACAGCGTGGTTTCTGACAAACCAGGAAGTGAAAGCATATAGTAGTATAAAAGCTCGGTAACAGGGAAAGTTGACGCGAAAGGCATACTATTTTTTAAATGCATTTCAGTTATTTTGTTAGTAGTATTCTTTGCTACATGCAAGTTTTAATGGTCACTAAGTATTTATATGTGCTGTGTCTGTTGAATGTTTTTTGATGTTATCTTCTTGGGTTACGATAAATGTTTATTTTTTGAATATTTTTGTATTAACAGAATGTAATGCTCTAAATTGTTCGGGGGGGTGAAACTCTCAGTACAGAGGAATTGCAGCACTGGCAAAAACGAAGTGCAGATCAGAGGTTTCATGGATGCTTC
The DNA here is from genome assembly GCF_047370975.1 of Nipponia nippon. NCBI lineage: Eukaryota > Metazoa > Chordata > Aves > Pelecaniformes > Threskiornithidae > Nipponia > Nipponia nippon. The sequence continues at coordinate 65,915,970 of NW_028262380.1, forward strand.
AAGTGTGAGAAAGTGATTTAAGTTACTTAGAGTCCACTTGACAAAACTCAGCGCTCAGGCATATGGACATGAGGTTCAAAAGGAAATTCTGGTAAATAGTTTACGATTTAGGACACTTGTGTGAGGGGAAATTGTTCATGAGCGTGTTAAATTTTACTTTGTTTCTAGCATGGTCTTTTCAGTGGTGTACTGGAGGTGTATTTTTATGGCAGCAGTGGAAAGAGGTTCAGCAGAATAATTAAAAATGTAAAAGCTGCTTGATCCTGGGATTCCTTTTCTGCTCCATTTTGGACAAGAGAGGAACGAAACAATTCAGCTTGATTTAGATAATCCTCGATTTTAGATTTAAGAAGTCTGAAGAATTTGACCTGTGGACTGCATTCTCCTGGATCTTCATTTCCCAAATAGAAGCAGGGGAGAGTTTCTGGCCCTGGAAATTTTTGGAACTGTGTTTTCACTTTTTGTGCAAGTGAAACAACATCCCTGACCTCTTTGAGAAGATTCCCCAACCGTTCCAGCACACCTGCCTACGATGTGGGAGGCTAAAGTTCATGCTCCTGCACCATGGTATTTTATCAAAGCAGAAATAGGCAGTTGATAGCTATCACGAAACAACCAGTGGCTTGGTAGTAAGGGCACTTTACCTGGATTATGTGAGAACAAAATCAAAATTTTTGGACGATATAAAAAAAAGTAGGTCCCTTGGTTTCTCTGAGTCCTGGGAAAACATATCAACTACTGGCGACTAATTCAGAAGGAGAAGATGTCTTGATGTTCTGTGGTTTTATTAAAACTGGAATGCTTAAAAAATTAAACTAGCCAACAAACTTGTAGTTTTTATTACAGAAAGTATCTATTTTCTGGATTTAAAAAAAAAAAAAACAACACCTTAAGCTGACTTTTTAATATCGCTTTCTGGGATATGAGGTCTCCCTACAAAGCAATACTTACCCATCTGTCATTGAGTTCTGCCTCTGTTCAGTTGTTAGCTGTGACCTCTTTGTTTTGTGGGTTACTACCTCTGAAATCACACTGATCAGAATTTAGGGCATGTGAAATATTGGTTAGCAATGGTGTACTTACTTTTCTGCGCGTGTATGCAGAAAAGATTTAACTTTTATGCGAAGAAGTGATTCTTAGCTATGGCTTTTCCAGTAGTTTGTTTCCCAATAGCTTTTGGAGTGAGTTTACTCATGTGTGTGCAGGTTCAGTTGGGGGTATGAAAATCATGCTGTGATCTGTCGTTACTAATGGGGTTAAGCCCAATGTATGCCCTCCTACTGGGTTTCATTCAGTTTGGTGACTCATAACTGCACTACCTCAGTGGTGTTAGCAGAAATCAGCTAGCTCGCTTCTTGTACTTTGAAAGGAGGAGACGTACGGTATTTGGGGGATTTTTTTATCACTAAAGTGAGATGTCTTTAGACCAGAGTGGAATGAGGGATGGGCAAACCTGTGTCGAAAGGTGTTTTTACATACTTGTTCTTCATAGCATAACCACCCGCAAATGTGAAGAGCTTTTTTTTGTTGTTGTTTTTTTTTTTTTTTTTTAAAAGGGAGGTTAGCTGACTTAATTTTTATTTCTTGAGCAAACACGTTGCTCTTAATTATGCTCTTCAAGCTTGCTGTAGCATATGGAGGTTATGGTGAATTTCTTTGTTTCTGATGGAGAGTCAAGAGAAGCCCGAAGTGCTGTCTTTGTTCCTCATCCGTAAGGGTTTAAGAGATGGTCGTGCTTTATATGTGAAAGACTCAGAAGGTCAAAAATCCAAAGTGCACAGTAGTTGACCTGCTGCTTATTAAAGAAATTTTAAGCTTCTGTAGTCCTGATTGAGCAAATAACTTGTTCAGTCCAGCAGTTTTGGATCTTTGAGCTGAGAACTACCTATAAGGTTTTCTCTGTCCAGCAGTATAACAGAGTGCTTAGTAAGCTCACTTCTAGCATGCATCAAAAACCTAGTAGTCTCATTTTGTTGTCTTTGGAAATCCTACTCTTAGAAATATTCAAATTGATCTGCTTTGGTTTGGTCAGTATTCTCTGAGAACCTAGTTTTCCAGCCCACGTTAGATATGGCTTTGTGTATTTCAGCACTTCTTAGAGTTGAAAAGGAAAATACTGACTTGAAAGAAGCTTATTATTCTGTGAAAAACTTTGAAAGCACATTCTTGTTCAAGTATTAATCTGTTCTGTCACTTTTCTGACAGACAGTAAGTTAAACTGTGGGTATATACTGCTCATGCATTGTGAATTATATTTTTAATTGACTTTGGGCAGCAGTAACTCCTTGAATTTCCTTTGTATACAAATCAGGTGAATTCCTGTTCATTACCTCATATGCGCTACCCTCCCTCCCCCAACTGAGTTTGTTAAAATAGAAAACCTCCTGGTAGGAGAAGACGATAGAATGGAAAAATAAATTGTTTACAGTGGAATCTGTTACTGACTTAAAATAGCTATGTGGGTTTCATTGCAAAACAGAAAGACAAGTTGACCTCCTACTAATGAAGAAACTTTCAGATAGAGTAGTAGAAATAATTCAGCAATTGGCAAAACTTAAACACATACATATATATAAAATTACTTACAGTACTGTGCTGCTAGTGTCAAAGAAGGTTTTTAGGATCTGAAGTTTTCAGGTCTAGAGAACAAATTCTGTTCTGAAGGCTATACAACCTGCATTGGAAGTACAGCAAGTCCTGCAAAACCTTTTCTAGATTAAAATTCTGGGTGGAGCTTCTGGGCTATTCCATTCTCAAGGGGCTTGTCTTGTATCATGTCAGTGTTGTCTTGTTTCCAAGTTATTGTTTCTTGTTTATTATATATAAAAATTAAGTCACTGGGTATCCTTGTCCTTCAGTAGGTAAAGGGCTCTCACTGACAAGTGTTTTGTTCATAATGAATGCTGTATGTGCAGGGGTTAACTATGCTGCATTATTAGGCTTGCAGTGGGAAATGGATATTCTGGCAAAATTCGGGTATGCCTCAAGCAGACGACTGTTCAACTCTTGTCTGTGTCTGTGGTGTTGGTATAATTCCGTTTGGGGACTTTGTGCCAGAATTTACTCAGGTCTCAAGTCGACGAGTGTATAGAGACAACAGATATTCTAGACTTTCTGCTCTTCTCTAAAGAAATGCCATGACTTGCTCTAAGCCAATTTTGTTTTACAAAGCTTTAGCACTTCTAATTGTTCAATTGACTATAATATAGATTCAGTTATTTTTCAGTTCCATTTTTTTTTTCCCCCTCAGTCTGTGTTGCAAAGACTTTTTTTTAATGTTCTGTCTGTCTCTTTGGTGAGGAGAATGTGCTGTTGCTTCTGATTCTGTTCATGGATTTTGAGGTCCTCACCAAGAGTCCCCTAGCGACAAAGTACAAATGAGAAAGAAATCTTAGTTTTTATCACCTTTGGAGGAAAAATAACAGGGTCTGAGGAGCAAAGACTAAAATGACTTCAAAAATTTCATTTGTCATCTCTCTCACTTCTGCCAGACTTTACTAAAACCACAAACAAAAATCAACGTACCTTTTTGAAATCCTGACTGCTTACTTTCCTTGTTTCTTCTTTTTAAAGTAACCTTCTTCTCCAACCCCACTTGGCTTGTTTTATAGAACAAATCTGAGATATATGTCAGGACTGCCACTTGTTTGCCTTCTGCTTATGTGCCCTCTGCTCCATTTGACATGTCTCCATTGCTATGGTTTCTGCACTATAAACTCTTTATCATTATTCATATTGAAAGCTAATGGCATCACCTGCTGATACAACAGGTTTCTGATTTGGTATGAATGCTTCTGAAGCGCTAGTACAATGGATTTTATGAAGTAGGAATTCTCCTTTTTTCATCTCTGGTCACAGACATTTTTGCATGTACCTTCTTGTAGAAAACCCCCAAAGCTAATGCTGGTAGAATTAAACGTATTGCAGTAGTAAAAATGCACCATAAATGTCTTCATAACAATGCATTGTTTTCATTACCTTACTGGATGTTTTTAGGGAATGCTAGGATTTATTTTCTATATAAACTTATCAGTGCCCATGGCAAGTGAGAGTAACCAAATAGTTTCTAGAGCATCACTGAATATTGTGCATTTCTTAATATATGCAGTCTTCCCTAGTAGGTTCCCAGTAAGTACACCTCTGGCTACAGTTATCCTAGTTCGGTCACTTCTGTCCATTTACAGTATAGATAAGGTAAGTCTGTGGCTTTAGCTGGGTCAAGCTTGTAGTTTTGTTTTTTTTTTTTAAAAAATCATAGTAAATTGCGACAGTCAGCTGTCCTAGTGATCGTGCACGGTTTTACTCTTGGTGAAGGAGTGGAGTTCAGCAAAAGATCTGTAATGCTTCCAAATCTGTCCCAGTGTCCTTTTTATAAAATATATCAGATGCAAACTTACTTCTTGCTGGCCCCTTCACTGTGGGAGGCTTGTGCCCAATTTGATGAATGAATTTAGACTCCTTGATTCCAAGTCATCTTCATGGTTTTGAAGACATCTAATTTGGGATCTAGTAACAGTAAAAGGTGATTTTGGTAAGTTTAGCTGACTAAATGAGGGTGAGAGATGTCTTTCACCAGACTTTACCTAGTTCAAAATTGTTGAGCGATGGGAGTCACTTGTCCTTCCCTTAAAATAAGAATTACAGACCTCCCTCTTGTTAGAATGTATTCTGAGTAGTTATGGATACACTTACTATTGAAGTGATGTGCATTGGGGTTTTTTCGGGTATTGACACAACTTGGACATTAATTTGTAGTTAGTGGAAATACCACCCTGCATAGTAAGTGCAGGAATTTAGGGAAACTTTGTGGTCAGTTGAGAAAGGCATGGAATGTAGTAAGTGAGATGGTAATGGCAGTCTTGAATGAGACGTGCTGACGACTTAGATGAAAATTGTCTAGACTCTGAAGAGGAGCTGATTTGTACTTTGGCTGTGGTATCAACTCGCTTCTGTGACTGCAACTTAAAACACTCTGTAGGACAACAAAGTATTGAGGAGAAAATCTTAAGACCGTACAGGAAAATGTTCAGTTTTTCTCCCTCTTCCTCTAACTGGCCAATTTTTATAGCTTCTCGTGACCGGTCTGAAGTTTTAAGTATCTGTGAAAGCCTGTGAATGACACGCGCTCTGTGTTTTCCAGAAGTGTTGGCATCCTGTACTGCCCTTAGCAGGCTCTGCACAAACCTAAAATAAAGCTGAAAAAGCAAGGCTGAACCGGGCATTTACATATATCATGTCTTAGTAATGCAATATTTGATGGACAATTTTAAATTACCAGTCCATTCTACAAGTAAGCCTGTTTAAAATGTGTTCATGGCATACTTTAGAATTCCCCTTTAGAGGAAAATGCATCAATTCCATGACAGATTTTTCTAGCTGGTGTCCTGTAACAAAGGAGAGAGTCAGGTATCTATTGTAGTTGCTTTGCACTCTCTAAGTAGTGTTTTGTATCACCTCTGTCAGGCAATGCTGGGCTAGATGGACCATTGGCCTGAGTAGTGCAGATAGCCCAGTAACAAAGTGGCCATATGGACTGGCTCAGGAAAAGCATTTGCGGATTAGGGAATAGAATGAAATTAGTCAAAAGCGTGAGGGAAATAGGTGGATGGCGTGTTGAGGTTGCTACAAAGGCTGGACATTGCAGAGTGAGATAAAAATAGGTAATTATTCATGTCTGTTGAAAGAGATTACTGGAGGGATGAACTAAAGCGTGCGGGTTCAAGAGGAGTGTGAGTAAAGAGAAGTTTTTTTGAAGTGGCTGTATTGGACGAATACTGGAGGTTGAGGAGAATCAGAGATGAGGTATTTGCTTAATCCTTTTTTAAGGCAGTGTTGGTTTGGTATGGTGTTCAGTACTCAGTGGCTAGTCAATTGTACTTGCAGATGCTGAAGCTTGCTGAGAAGTCCCAGTCTTCTGAAAATCATCAAGTGTGAGGGTTTTTTTTTTGTGTGTGTATGTTAAGATTTCAAGTCTGATGAAAGATAAAAATGAGCGCGCTCTGTGGTTTCTTTCACTGTGTATTTGTTTTACCACCTATTGCGGAACCTGCAGTCGTTCTGAACTGTATTCTTCTTGGCATGGTGTTCTGACTTTTTTTTTTTACTAGGTAAGTGGGTAACTTAAAGCATTTATAGCTTCTCTCTTTATGAGGTCATGAAGTTCTTTATGAACCTTAAGGAGGAAGCTTTAATCTGTTGCACAGATTAAATAAGCTCTACAGTTCAGTCATTGGATGTGAAATAGCTACTTGTTACCTTTGGTGTTTCTGTGTGTAAAACCCTTTAAGCATCTTTTCTGACAAATTAAGTCTTGCATGCATTAAATTTATGCATATCTTTTTAAAGAACTTCTATTTATTTTAAATGGGTCAATCTGGAAGAAAGTTTTTGTTCATAATCACTAATTACAGTGAGCTAACTTTCTGCTGTTCGAGTGTCTTCCCCAGCCCCTAGAGGCCTTGCTGGCCTCTTCATAACGTTTTGCATGATGGCTTTTGGTATTAGCTTGACCTAATTACGAATGTCCTAATTTAGATTACATTTATGCCTTAACTAATTCTGGATTTTTCTGTTAGACTTGGTATTGTGCTAGAGCATATTATTGCCTGTCTAAAAACTGGTTTGGTCATTTTCTTTCCTCTGGGAAACCGTCAGACTTTGTCTTTCTGGGAACTCTGGCCATTTGCCAGGAATCTGAGAGCTCTAATTAATTTGCATAAAACAGGATACTGTTGCCACCTGCTTTTTAATACCACGTGTGGCCAGTGACGACTGTAGTTTCCAGTATGCAGTGCTCCATATTTAGAGCAGATAGCAATCGAGATGCATCCTTTCACAGCTGCTGTAATCAAATTCGCTAAATAACGATGCTGCATGAGTTGCAATTGTACCTTTTCCTGAGACAGTGGAGTCTTTGTACTGATACGGAAGTTTGTTGGAATTTGTGAAGAGCTTGCATTGCTACAGTGCTTTAGATTCCAAAGCTTTGCAAATAGGCATAAGTAGTTTCTAAATAGAAACTAATTTGTGGAGAAGAAAACTTAATGCCTTCCATTGCACTGGATTCTTCTAGTAATAACTGGGGAGCTGGGAACAGCTACGTCCCAGGCATGATTTTCTTGTTAATAGCTGCCTTGAGATGATATTGAAATGAGAATAGCTAGTGGGAATAGGATGTGCTCTGTTGCCTCCTGTAAAGTGCTCTGCGAGTTTGAGCTGCAAGTCTCTTTACTGCAGCCTGCATATAAGTAGTTCTGTCAATGTGTGGTTTGTTTTTTTTTTTATTCTACATACATCTAGCCAAAAAATTTCATGTGCACTATATAGCAAATTCAGATTATTTTTGGTGTGACTGAAAAGCTGGAAGTGAGTTGTTCAGGCAAAAACCTGTTCTATTTTGTTGATGCAACTGAAGAAAGCAGCACTTGAAGAGCTACTGGGTTAGCTTTGCTTTGCAACTGAAAATCAGAACCAGAGTAACCACTTAGGACTCTTCTGTTCTATGGAAGTGTGTTATGTGTGTGCGTGTTAACCCCTGCCTGCCACCTTTGCCATCAGCAGTTGTTCTCTGTGGTGTGGACAGAAGTTACAGAAATAAAATAATGAAATGAAGTCTATTCTGTTTGCCCCACTTAGATACTCCAAATTTCTAATTTTATACTGGACGAGTCCTGTAAAACAGTAACTGTAACAGTGCATAGGGTGACCTGTAGCTTATTTATTCTCTCTGTCGGGAATGCTGAAAGGCTAGAGGCACCAGTAAGCAGCAGGTAAGATGGTCACTGCAGCGGGAGAGCAATTTTTCTTACAAAAGAGCAGCACGAGAACCAGTAGCGTCCTGCAGTGGACTGGGAAGTATGTGATTATGGAGTCCAGGATGCTGAATGTTTGCTCTCTCGGAAATTGGTTCCTTTATCAAACTGTGCAGGTTTGTGTGGGAATTGTACTGGTTGCTTTCCCGAACGTGATTGGGATGGGGGTGGGTGGGGAGCTCTTTGGTAGAATAAGGTAAGCCCTGTTGCTGTAGAATTGCTGAATAAAAGCTTTTTAAAACTTTTAAGTTTTAGTAGTCCATTGTTAGAGAAGTCTTTAAGTTATGCTGTTTGCACTTCCTGGGATTAAAACTGTGTTCCTAAGGACACTTGTCTTTTGCAGGATTATTTACGATTCAGGTGGACCTTGGAATCAAGTAGTGCTTAAAAAAAAAACAACAAAAAAACCCCCAAAAAGGTTCTTTACGCAGAATCCGTAGCCGTAAGTTCAAAAAAAATGGCCAATGATACAGAAGTAGAATTGCTGGTAAGCCTTAAAACAATGCAATCGGGGAGAGAATAGGAACCAAATGACTAATGTTGGTAATGGTGCATGACTGTTAAATAAACAAATGGAAACTATCAGTCCAGTCAGCATCTGCCTCCGCTAATGTTTTTGTTGAAACTAAGCATGTGATTTGTCTGTAGTTTTGGTTGTGAACTAGATTGAAAAGAACTGGCAAGCATTTTTTTTTCTTCTCTCTAATGGGGGCTTAGTTATACTGTAGGTTTTGCTTCCAGTATGTAATTTAAGTGCCGTAATGCCTGACTTTTAGGTATCTGATATGGAGTATGCAACTGAGTAACTGTGACTGCATTTTTAGAATGTGTTTTGAAATAGCTAATGTGAGATGGGGAGCTATGTATGTTTAATATATTGCTGATGTTATAGAATGGGAGAACACTGAGATGCTGGGAATGGATATTTCAATTGGGACTGCAAAAAGTTCTCTGTCCACTTTGTAATCTACAGCCAAGGGCCACCTTCTGAAGCTACGATGTCCTTAACACTTCAGATTTCCTTGATTTAAACGAGGTAGCAGTGGTGCCCTACTCAACAATAAAGTGCTGTGTAAAGGGTTCTCAGGCACGGAAACTGTACCAGCAGCTTCCCATCTTTATGCAAAGGAGTAAATGCTCCTAGGGAAGAGATTGCCCTGTTCTCTTGCCCATTTCTTCGTCAAAAGTAAGGTCCCAATCTTGTGCCATGCCAGGGTTATCTGCTCTTTAATCTCACAGCAGGACACTCTGCTTTGTCCTTTCTGTGCTCCCTGCCCTCTCTTCTGTGACCTTGGCACCTGCTGCCTTGGTGCTGGGCTGCAAAAGTGAGTCCTGAGTGCTCGCTGGGTTCTGTAGTGGGCTGAGGAGCTGTGAATGACACCGTGTGCTGCAGTTGCTATGGATCAGCTGATTGGCAGGGGTATTGCCTTTGGGGAGATGTTTATTCCATGACTCATCCGAGACCTGGCACTCAAGACTCGTGCCCTTCCTGTGTACTGCTTTTAAAGTGAAATGTATACTGCTCTTTGGGAATTTTGCTGGCTTAGTAGTGTCTTATGTATGCAGGAAATGAAAGTCACCCTGATTTCTATCCGTAGTAGGAAAAGATTCAAATTGCCATTTGTCAGGAGTGCATAGCAATGGTGTTGTAAGTGACTTGTAAGGGGACGTTTCTAACAGCTCTTCTGTGAAGACTGGGCTTGTATACAGCGAAGAATGCCAGATTCATGGGTATGGAGAGAAAGCATTGAAAGAAACTAGTCTCGGACCTTGTGGTTAAGGTGTTTGAACAAGGTTCTCCAGGCACTCATATATGACAGGAAAGGTTTGGAGCTGGAAGACAGTGGAATTTTTGCCCTTGTTAGGGCTTTAGTAAAGTTTTCTTTATGGTGTACAGAATCCCCATTTCCTTCCTGGAAGGTGAATTATCTTCAGGTGGAGGGGTTTGTCCAGTGACTGAAAGATCACCAGAGTTGTTTAGACATATTTGAAAAAGATAGAATTTAGATGATAGAATCTTGGGTTTCTTGCTTCTGGATGGTGCTGTCATTTTGCAGAAAAGTGATATCCCTGTTTCCAGCTAGATCTTGTTTTAGGAGTGTGCTTAGTACTTCTGTGTCCTGTCTTGAGAGGAGCCATGAGCAAGCTGAAAAAAATGGCATGGGAGACTTCTAGATACAAGTTAGTGTCCTGTATTGTCTGCCCCCCCCCCCCCCCCCCCCCCCCGCAAAAAAAAAAAAAAAAAAAAAGAAAAGGCAGGGGGGAAATAATTTTCACATTGTCAGATGGTGTAGATGACTGTAACAGGGAAACTTGTTCAGGCTTTCCCTCAGCTAGGTTTTGTGTGGCAAGTTGGGCAGCCTGGAAAACTGGATACAAAGTGGAAGTTGGGAAGGGGGAAATTGAGCCCTTCACTTCAGGGCTAATTTAATCTTGATACCTTTGCTGTTGTTCTTAGCACTTTAAAGATGGATATGTCCGTAGGTGTTTTTGATTAGATATGCAAAGAGTTGTTGGGATCTCTTTCAATTGCAGTCATATGAATAGAGGTAGAGGTAAAATTTTAGAAGAGCAACGTAACTCTGCCCAAAGAAATTGTTTTAAAATTACATCACAATTGAACAGTTTAGTTTAATTACTGTAACTGTGCTGTAGTAAACCTTGACTATAAACTATTTGTTTCAAATTCAAACTTCTGAAATCAAATCCTCACTGTCTAAATGTCATGATCTTGTCACTATCCATCATATTAGAAAGGTTGTGGCAGACTGGTGAAGTTACCAATGACTTGAAAAGGGGAAACATAACCCCTATTTTTAAAAAGGGGAAAAAAAGGAAGACCTAGGGAACTACAGGCCGGTTGGTCTCACCTCTGTGCCTGGCAAGATCTTGGAGCATATCCTCCTGGAAACTATGCTAAGGCACATGGAAAACAGAGAAGTGATTGGTGACAGCCAGCATGGCTTCACTAAGGGCGAATCGTGCCTGACAAATTTGGTGGCTTTCTATGATGGGGTTACAGCATTGGTGGATAAGGGAAGAGAGACTGACGGCATCTACTGGGACTAGTGCAAAGCATTTGACACCGTCCGACACAACATCTTTGTCTCTAAAATGGAGAAACATGGATTTGATGGGTGGACCACTCAGTGGATAAGGAATTGGCTGGATGGTAGCACTCAAAGAGTTGCAGTCCACGGCTCGATGTCCAGGTGGAGACCAGTGATGAGTTGTGTCCCGCAGGGGTCCATATTGGGACCAGTATTATTTAACATCTTTGTGAGGGACATGGACAGTGGGATTGAGTGCACCCTCAGCAAGTTTGCAGATGACACCAAGCTGAGTGGAGTGGTCGCTACTCCAGAGGGAAGGAATGCCGTGCAGAGGGACCATGACAGGCTGGAGAGGTGGGCCTGTGCGAGCTTCATGAAGTTCAACAAGGCCAAGTGCAAGGTCCTGCATCTGGGTCAGGACAATCCCAAACATGGATACAGGCTGGGTGATGAGTGGATTGAGAGCAGCCCTGCAGAGAAGGGCTTGGGGTGTTAGTGGTGAAAAACTGCATATGAGCCAGCAGCGTGTGCTCGCAGCCCAGAAAGCCAGTTGCATCCTGGCCTGCATCAAGTGTGGCCAGCAGGTCAAGGGAGCTGATTCTTCCCTTCTACTCCGCTCTCATGAGGCTCATGAGAAGTTGTGGATGCCCCATTCCTGGAAGTGGTCAAGGCCATGTTGGATGGGGCTTTGAGCAACCTGATCCAGTGGAAGGTGTCCCTGCCTACAGCAGGGGTTTGGAACCAGATGATCTTTAAGGTCCCTTCCAACCCAAACCATTCTGTGAGCGCCTCTGTGAGGTGAGCGCCTCTGGAAAAATCACTTTGAAGTATACAGAAGTGCCAGAAATTTAAGCTAAACTCACATTTGGAGTCAGGCGGAGGGAGAATTATTTCGGTGGATTTTGACTTGTCCTGTCTCTGTCACGTATTGTTTAGTGTCTGTGTTTTTGTCTGCTCTGTAGTGTGACACTGTATATTAGTCCTGTAGCTGTTGCTAACTGACATGGAGGGTTTAATGACAATTTCATGGGTCATTCTTATTAAAGTTCGTACTCTGGTAGCTGAAGCCCAGTATCATGCTGAACAGGATAGTTCCGTGGTTTCAGTTGAGTAATGTCGCGTATTACCAACAAGAGGGCTAGTCAGACACAGGCTTAATGACCATTTTCTGACATGCGTGACACCTATTTTATGGAATAGCTCTTCAGTTTTGGAATACACCTACTGTATGTCATCTGTGGGTTGGCAGCGCTTTTGACTTCTGTAGCACTGAATTAGAAGTGATCTTGATGCTTCAATTTCCTGTTAAAGGGTAGGTGTACGTGGAAGGAGGTAAACAGATTTAAATACTTATTTATATTCTTCTTCCAGCTGAGTACTAATTTCACAACTTTTAAGAGTCAGCTTTAACATTTCCTATAGATCTATTGTTTACATATATGAGGCTAGAGATATAGTTAGAATTTAGTTTCTCAGCTCCGTCTAGAGGTTTTGTTTATCAAGGATGCCTCTAAATGGGTTTGTTTGCCTGTGACCTTACCATGTGCATTGGGAAAATTACTTGAAAGCACATACAAATTCTCTAAACACGTATTGATCACTATAACGATGGGATCAAAGCAGGGTAAAGGACTTCTCAATTGCAGTAATTGTATAGGCAAATTCCTATATTAAATGATGCCTGAACTGCAAATTTAACCCAGACTTTTGAAGGGCAAGATGCCTTTGTTTAAAAGTGTTAATAGTTTGGCCAGGAGGAGCTATTGTCCTTTACCAGCATGCAAGCTGGTAAATCTGGTTTAATCTCCGATTAAATTAATTATGGTGTCAAAGAAAACACAATAATGAAATGTATATATGGCAACTATATTAATTAAATATTAGTTACCTAAGCATGTTTTTTTTTTTCTTCAGGCAGTGCTTTGTTATGTGTAATGCTGTAGTCATGATCTCTGTATGGTAAGGTTCCATGTTACAGTGCTGTGAACCAGTAAGGTATTTATACAGTCACCATGTTTGGTAGTATGAAGTGGCACACTCCTCTTTGAGATATATTCATACCTCATGCTTGAATGATTGCCGTATCAAAGATGGGTGGTATAAAAGGAGGATAAAGTGTTGTTTTTATTTGCTAATTCTGTAAACACAGCAGGGCCCCGAAGAATCAGGCTGGGCTCTTTCCTTTTCATCCATTAGGTGCAACAAAGTTTCTGCAGACTGAATCAAGTCTTACTTGCTCCAAGTAGGTGGTCATGATTGATGCGGCACATTTAGTTAAATTTAAGTTTCCTAGGAAAAGGAATGAAGGCTCAGATTTTTCTACAAGATTGTAAGGATACATAGAGTAGCACAGGACTGAAAAAACCTACTTCTACTGTACAGGAGCTACCTGCTTTGCAAGCATTCATATATAGGACTGCAGAGAACTGGCAGAACTGAGGCTGGTGATAATTTTGGATAGGTGGTGCAGACTGAAGTGCCTCAAGGCAACTGCGTGCAACAGTCATTGCTGTTGGAAGATGCCTTCCTCCTGGGCTGTGCTTTCTGCGCTGCTCCATCAGGAGATGTTTCACAATCGCTCCTTTGTTCTAATGGCAACATAAGTCAATGAGAAGTTCTGTCTTTGCATTTTTGTATCACTTGTTCTTACAATCCACAATGTAGATTCAGTGTTGGCAATAAAAAGCTTGAGCTTCAAAAGCTTTTATGAGTTCATAAGTAAACTATTTAGCAGAAATATTTGGGAAGTTGATGTCCATTTTCTTCTCCCTGTCAACTGGTCCAGATGTAAGTCAATGGCATCTTTACTTCTACTGGACTGCATCACTTAGGTTAAATTACAAATCTTCAGGATTAAGCTCTGAAAATGAAGAAGAATCAGTTTGGCTCCTCAAGATGGAATTTCAGGATTTTAAAAAGAAAGCTAGAAAAGATGTTAAAATAATTGCAAAGTTGCTCTCCAAAGTCAGTGATTCATACATTAAGATTACCTGATGTCTTCTGCTTTAAGCAATCTTCAAGGATTTTCTCTGAAGTTCTACCCATTTTTTGCAGCCACTGTGTGATACTGTGCCCCAGAGACACGTGTGGTTTCAGCCTTTGTTCAGATAAACTCTTCTAACACACAGTCTTGCTGCTTTCAAAGCAGCAGCAAATGTGTGCGTTCTGCTGAGTGGAGTCAGGCCCCCAGGAAATGGAGCTGGGAGCTAGAAAAGGAGGCTTGGGCTTCCCGCTTCTGAGCCCAGCAGGTTATACTATGCTTCCGACTTGGAAATCAAGAAGAGGTAAGACTGTTTAGTACCTGGCTCTAGAGCTGCCTCCTTGTGCTTCTTGCATTGTGTTTTTATATGAAGCCTGAACTCCTTTTGCCTTTAAAAGGAAGAAGGGAAATCACTGTTAAAGCAGAGGCCACTGCCCGAGCATTTGCACACCATCCCGGGAGTTGCACGCGCACCACCCGAGACTTTAACTGCTAGGACCGGAGTCCCTTCGCAGCGGGCAGCTCCACTGAGCTGACAGGTGCCCCTTTCCGACTCCTCATTCACACACATGCTCGTTCTCAGGCGCTCTCTCCCCCCTCAGGCTTGACCCTAGGTTTCCCCAAAGCAGAGTCTCTGACACGATGTACGCCAGACGAATATAGTGACTGGTACAGGAGTAAAAAGCAGCTCGAGTTGGGTGCCTCTGGAGAGGGACCCCAAACAAAGAAATACCTGGGCAATTATACCTGTACAATTTAAGTTCCTCTCCCCTCATGTGATGGTTCAGTCCAATAGCAATATTTGGGTCTGGGGTCATCTTGCTCCTTATTGGATCCTTTCTCTGTCTCCAGGTGGGACATTTTTTTTCTTGTCTTAATAGATGTGGCTTCTGCTGAAGGTTGTGGCTACCTTTATCTTTCTGATTGGCACCGGTTTCAGGGCCTTCCTTCATGTAGCTAAGTTAAAGTTCTGTATGTGGTCAGTGTATCTAGGTGAAAGTTCACAGTTTGCGGCCTAAGGCTTTAGCAAGCCTTTCTACTAATGCTATGTATTGGATTCCATTTGAGCTAGAAAGTGACTTCTGCAACATCATATCTGAACATTTCTGAATTTAGTGGCCGATATTGAATGAAGGCTATAATTGTATTTGTTGTAACTCAGAACATGACTCTTCCAATAAATAGCCACACAACTTTTACAAACTAGAATTAAATAATAAAATTGCGGCAGCATCCATCTTTCTTGTACCTTGTCTACAAGGAATGCCTTCTGTTTCAACTGCGAAGCCTGTTGTAAGAGCAGGATTGCTGCTAGCAGGCAGCTAGAAGGCTGAAGCTCCGTTCTCATTCTGGAAGAGTGATAAGTTGTCCTTAGGAAGGGCTGATTTTCCTTGTCATCTCTTCTAGTCTCCTTGTGTTTTAAGCAAGTGGGATGATTTCCTGATCATAGGATAAGGAGATAGTCTGTAAATATATTTCAGGATAATCTGTCAATGTATTTCAGGATTTATTCCGGGATTCCACTGCTGTTAGCTAAAGTCATGAAACATCCGCTGAGGGGTACTTGGTACATGTAGGTTGCCATTCAGATGTTTGTGTTCCAGTTCCTGGGGCAGAGTATATGCCAAAAAGTAGAAACCTGCTTAAAAACAAGAAAGTAACAAGTGAAACTGTCAAATGAGAAAACTAGAACGAAGAACTAAAGTCTTAAAACTGAAATGACGCTATCAAATAAGAAAACTAGAAATTGAGAAACTATTAAATGAGCTAAACTTAGTGTTCTAAGACAATGTGGGTGTCTATATTGACCACCTCCTGAACAACATAAGAACAATATTCCTGAAAAGCCAGTTTACCAGTAGGAGATTGTTGTGTTAATTCTGTAGTTGCCCTATATTAAAAAAAAAAAAAAGTTTAGTTTTTAAGGCATGTAATTTACTACATAGGTATTTTTTTAGCTGTTTGTAAACTGTTACAACTGTGACTTAAGCTGTTCAGAAAAGTAGTATTTAGCTGAATCAACAATGACCTAAAACCTGAAATGAGGTTATAGATATTGAAGCTCTAGCGAGGGTGGTATTGTTCTACAACTTTAGACAGTGGAATATGAAGCTGTGTTGTCTGGGATTTTGACTTGATATGGTTGTGACCGGTCTCATAACAGCAGTTCTCACTGGAGGAAATTTGTAAACACTCAAGTCCTCTGGTAGACTTGGGGTTGAGGAGGTACAACTTTCTCTTTAATTTATTTTTTTAATCTATTGGGAAGATGAAAAACTTCTGTGTTTTGTTGAAACAATCTCTTCTCCCTTAAAGTCAACCTTCTGCTAACTGCAGTGAATGATGGGAAGATTTTAGCATCTTTATATATTGAGACCTCATTGCCAACCACTATGTTACATAATGCTTCGTTATGAAAGAGGAAACGAACACGAAAGCTGTTCTTGGTGACTGACAGCGTATAGCGAGAGGCTCGTTCCTGTAAAGGCGGGAGCCAGGCTGTGTTGTGCAGACAGAAGTTTCTGAAGCAGGGTGTCCTAAAGCCTGAAGTCAATTCATGCTAGAACGTCAATGCAATACTTGCTTGAAACCAAATAATAGTAGTTGCATGGATGCAAAATGTTTCTTTTATTTAAAAAAAGTGAAGAATAACACGTAGCAGTAGAAAGAGTAGCAATTATTTTTCAATACAAAGAGCAACTAAAGAAGGCATGTTGAAAATACCGAGGTGGTCCTATTTCCTAGGCCCTAAAAATGACAGTGGGAATTGTTTTTCTGGTTTATCTGCTAATTCTCTGGAAGCAGCTTTGAATGGAGGAAGATCTCAAGATGGAAATGAAAATTCTCAGGTTTTCACATCTAAAGTCAGAAATGTGTAATTATTTTAAGCTAAAGTTCTTGGAGTTCCTGTGCATTACCTGAGGCAGAGATACATTGTGGACAAATCTGTAAGTTGCCTGGTTTTGTGCAGCAAACTCCAAGTGCAAAAGATGATGTCTGAGGAAGCACAGATGTGTCATAATTTCAAGTGTCTGGCTTGCTTTGCTGTGGGTGTAGCTGTTGTCACTGCCATCACTTCAGATGGTGATGACCATTGTTACTGCCAACAACCATTTAAGGCTAGAAAAAAGAGCTTTTATGTTATATAGTCACAATGTGTAAAACTCCTTAAACTGGTAACTAGACCAGTACTTGTAATTTGAAAAAATTAAGAACTCTTTTCCCTAGGATGATGATCTTAAATTTATGAGAATCTACTTGTGGATTTGATGGAAAGAATTAATGCTAGTAGGGTGATTCATGGACCAAATTCATGTTAAGTGTTGCAATATGTAAATTGGATGATTTCATAAATATAACATTCTTATGCAGTGTCAATAAAAACTATTATTAATTTTTGGAGTAATAAGAGGCATAAGCAGAGAAATTTACTCCTGTCTCCCCACCAAACTCTTCAAAGTTCTCCCTTAAATGGATATATTTCTTAGTTTGTTTTTGACAGTCTTATAAAGTGTTGTTTTTTATGTGACTGACTTCATTCACATATTTTTGGGTTCCAAAAATGTTACTGCTCTGTAAATCTGAAATTACTTTTGTATTAAACACAGTGAGAGATGGCACTGGAACATAATAAGAAAAAGAAATCTGATTTTATCACTTCTTAAATGTTGTTATCTCCCAAGAGCATTCTTCAGATTACCTGGAGTCATTTAGCACCATCTGTAATGCCATGTGTAACACGGTTAAAGTAGCATAATGGATGCTGAGGATAAACACAGTTAAATTAAAAATGGTTGCTGAGCAAAAATATTTTAGGAATTTAAGAGTCTTCTGTGGAGAGGGGTTTTTATCTGTAGCTTTATTTTCCATAACCCATTGCTTTCCTCTTTGGTTCTCTCAGTGCAGAACTATGGTGGTAAGTTTTCTCTGAGAGAATGTCGTGGCTGTCTGTTTCATCTGTATTTTCTGCTCAGTAAAGAACGGTGTTGTTGCTTTAGCTGTCCTTTGCTGCAGCCTCTCCTCTTTGCCTGGAGTGCCCACATACAGGAGGAGAGAGAACCACGGGGATGGTTGTTCTTTACTCCAGTGGCATCAGGAGTTGTATCAGTCTCGAGTTATAATTAGCTCCAAACCTTTGCAAGCAGCACATGGACTGTTTAAGCAACTAGGTGATGAATATAGCGCTCAGCACTCTTGTTAGTTGTCTTAATGGGAAATGTTGAAAACAAAAAGAGAACCTTGCTGAATAAAAGGGTGGTGACATTCAGCAAGATACTTGTGATTCAGTAATGGAGTAGATAGGCAGTTACATTTAAAGTAATTTGGATTTCTTCTTAAAGCTTTTTTTACCTTATTTAAAAAAGGGATCTTTGAATGAGTTGATAGAATCACTAGAATAGTTATTAAAACTCTTTTATCGTTGTTGCAGTCAAATGCTTTTTGTTAGAATTATTCTAGATGCTGAAAGCTGTTTTCTGGCTTGTCTGTAAATTGCTTTGTACAAAGGTTACAAACTTTAGCTGACAGTATTTTGTCAGACTGTGATTGACACTAGCTTTATACTTTGATAAGGTTACAAATAAGTGTAACTTGAATTTCTTCTTTCTATATCTTTTACTTTCCTTCCTGAACATTTCTTTAAATGTTTCATTAGGATTTGGTTGTGCTGAACAGAAATGTGTTCCACAAGTCCCTTTCCCGTCTCTTGTGTTGAAATTGTGTGAGAGGAAGGAAAGAAGATAGAGTTAAAATTTTTATATTCAAGTACTTTTCAAATTATCAATAATGGTGTCTGTATGTGTATCACAGCAGCCTTGAGCCCAGTTCTGTCAGGGCTCAGCTGTGTTTAGGTAAAAGTGTTGCTAAGGACAGCATTGCACATAAAACAAAACAGGTGAATGGCAACAAAGATGAAATCAGTTTTAGGTTCATCTTGAAATAAGAATGGTTTCTTAAGCAAGTGTTGTATTCTGTGCTGAATGCTTTGCAAAGAGTCCAATAATAAACAAAAAGCAGACAATCCCACCCCTTTAAAAAATTATACGTGAAGAAAATCATGCTATTTGTCCTTTCATCTTCCATCTACTGTCACTGTGTTTTCACCAATGTTGGTAACTGAATGATTTTTTTTTTCAGTATTTCAGTTTACATGTGTTTAAAAAAAACAAAACAAAGCAACCTGATTTTTTGAAAGTAAGTGTGTAATGCTACAATTCCACAGCATAAATATATTCAAGTAGTGATGTCAACGTATAAAATGAGAATGCTATGATTGTCTGGCTAAAGTAGTCATACGTGAGGCACCCATATGCCTCCACAGACTTAGACCCTTGAAGAGGACTTAATGTGGATAAAATGATAATCTGCTTCACTCATATTGCATAATTCAGTCTTAAGGAAATATTAAATAGGAAAAAGTCAGCTATATCATAAATTTCAGAAGGAAAATTGACTTTGCTAGGCATAAAATACCTTACTTTCCAAACATCTGAAGGCTATTGCAGAAAACTTTGGATTTATAAGTTTAATTGGATTTTCAAGACCTCATTGCACTTACTGCAAGTGTTTGAGTAAATAGAGGCAGGGTTTTATTCTTGTTGTTTTTAACTTAGCAGTTGATCGAGCTGAAATAATGTGGTGGCTATGCCAAAACCTGTATTTGTATTTCTTGCTTCATTTTTTCAGTTACAAGAAGTGAAGTGTTCTGTAATACAAATTGTGTGCTCACCTGTAATGGCAGTAGGAGGATATGAGAGGTTTACTTTGCATTTTTATATTAACTGAATCTGGAAAACACAATGGGGATGTTTACATTTAGAGACCAACCTGACTTAAGTTTGCAGTGAAGCGTATAAAAGTTATCTGCAATGTACTTAGCGTGCATTAAGACATACCAATTTACACTTGAAAGTATTTTCAAACTTTATGAATTTAAGATAAAAACTTATATAGTATGTTTTACAGACTCTTTTTTAGTTTTCTATTTAAGTTTGCTTTGTTAGCAAAAGCCCACAATTGAGTTTGAGAGGGCTATACTGTAAAGCTGTCGGGCTGCAGAGCTTTATACCTTTAACATCTATTTCTCACCTTAGATAATTTTGTCTGAGTTATTGCTGGGCTTCCTGTTCCTCTTACCTCTACTGTATATATCTTCTTTATTATTTACTCACAGCTTTTATTACTTTTTTTCTTGAGTGTCACCTCAGTTCTGTTTTTCTTGTCCCTTTGATTCGTGTCTCAATTTTTGGTCTTCTGTAAAATACTGTTCTTGCATATAATGCAAGTCTTATTCTCTATAGTGTTGCACGCATATGCTGTCTATAGGTGTGCTTATGGATTTTTAAAATTTGTGGTCCTACATAGAAGTATAAGAGAACTATGATATTATGATATCTAACAAAACCCATTACTAGGACTCCATTGAAGCAGCATGGTACAAGTATAGTATTTTGTGACATAATCGTAGTAGTTGAAATAAGAAGATATGAGGCAGGAGTTATTGCCTTATAGTAGTGGACCAATCAAATATGTAAAGTGTTAACAACCAAGATACAAATGTTTGAGAGAAGAGCAACGCTCTTCCTAATATTCAGATACTGAAAGGCTTATCTTGGAATAGCGCTTAAAAATTTACAGTTGCCAATAGAAGCTTTCCTTGAAAGACTGTCGAGTATAGATTATAAGGCCAAGCGATCAATGTGTTAATGTGACCTTGTGCATAGCATCAGCCATAAGGCTAATATTTTATGCAGTTAGTCTACAGACTAAGTGTACGTAATAAATCTTCACAAAGCGGGTTGGAGGACCGCTTAGAACAATTGCCAATAAGCCTGCAGTCATTTAGGTTTGAGTGGCAGCAGGTTTAACAGTGCAAAAACTTAAAAATAGCCAAGTGTTTCTTATATGAGGTGTTCTGCTAGAGGTTTGAAGATGTTGGAAACGCTGTACTAAAATGAGTACCATAGAGTCTTATGGAGTGCGGCTCAACCTTGTAGAGTAACTAAAAAAAGCTGGGTTTTGTGAAATACTACAATAAATGATGCATAAACTTTGATTGCAAAGAGAAGAAAATTCAGTGCTCTAATGAAAGCCCAACCAAAGATGCTAAAATTGACTTGATACGTTGGATGGAACTTTACTGTGTGTGTTTGGCCTGACAGTAATCTGTTGTCTTTGTCAGGGAAATCTGGAAACCTTGGTAACGTGATATTTGAACGTGTACGGACCTGATTGGGTCAGGAACAGAAAGATGTTGAAAAATGTCTTGGCTGTGATAATTATGTTCTGCTTCATACTAAATATGTCTTGCCCTAGTGTTAACTTTTTTATGTGAGATGTGAATTTTGGGATGAAGCTGAAATATGTTTTTGCCAGGCAGGTAACCCTTGTTGATAGGCAGGGTTGGTGGCCAAATGTAGTTTCTTCTGTGGTGAGTTTCTGCAGGTGGGCTGGTATGTCTTGCCTACTATCATAACTAGGAGAATTATTTCAGCTGATTGAGTTTATGCATTTGTCCTGATCAAAATGAACCTGGGAAAAGGCACCTCTTTTGATCGTGATAGTTTCACAGAGATTCATGTGGTGACAAGACAAATTGGGTAACAGGAATTTATAACATATTATCCTCCTTTGTATCAATTCCAGAGGATCTAGACTGGCTAATGTACTAATACATGGTGAGTGGGAGCTGGCTGGGCTTCAGTGCTGAGAAAGCTGTGCGTAGAGATGACCGCAGTGAGTTTTGGAAGGAAGCCAAGGTAACGTTGTAGAGTTTGCTTAGACGGATTACACAGTCTCGTTCTGGTCTGCGTCTGAAATACTAGATCTGGTTTGACCCTCAGCTGCTGTGAAATGATTGCAAAGGTGGTGCAGGCAAGTAACACAGTAGTGTCTGGTTGGAGAGCTGTGGCCTCCTCTTCCAGGTGCAGACCACGCTGTTCTAATTAGTGCCTTTCCCAGAGCTAGACTAGATTGTGTTCAGGGCAGGGAGGGACACAATAGTGCTTCTATCTTTCAAAAAATGATGTTGCTCTAGAATCAACAATCTAGTTTTCGTAGTGGAGTACTTTGCCAGGAGCAGCTTTGTATGTGCTAGCAGAATCTACATTCACTCTCATTTCTGCAGTGATGCTTAAAATGCTGTGATTAGTCTTTTGTTTTGGTTTGGGTTTTTGTTTATTAGTGGCATCCAAGAAATAAAAAACAGTAAGCAAAGTTTCATTTGATGTGCAGGGCTAGTGAAAGCTAGCACTCAAAGGAATAAAACTAGTTTGACTGTGACTGATTATTACAAGATGTTTTACCAATAAATCTTACAGAAACCGTAATGATCTATCTTTTAGTTATCAGAAGTATGCTTAATGAGGTTAGTTGTCCATAAATTTATTTGGTATTAAACTGTTCAATTAACTGAAGAAAGATCAAAATGTTACGTGCTACAACAGGAGTATCTTTGTAACCTGACCTCGTAGACAAGTGAAAGAGGATGTTCTCTCTGAGGTATTGCTATTACTGGGTAAAATTTCAGGTCACAGGGGAACTGTATTGTCGAATGTCAAGTACTTGAAGTAATATGGTCCGTAAGACTGTTCTAAGGAGTCATGTTTTAATCATCCTAGCATCTGCAGGAATGGATGTAAATCTGTTAAAATCTCATTGACTATTGTAAAGTTGAAAAGAAAACATACAAGTATGCAGTCATGCTTTTAAAATTATTTTTTTAATTATGTACTGGCTTAAAATGGAAAATGAGTTCTGTTGGTACTGCTCTCATTTTTTAAAAACTTGCACAGTCCCTGTGCAAGAAAGTGGATTCTTTGTGATGGGAGTGGGGTTAATTTTATGTACATAACTGCTTATAAGTACTTATTTTAGGTGTCTAAATAATTCTAAAATTCTTTCTGTGTGGATGTGACAACTTTCCTGTCAGGTATATTTGCAGTGACTAATTTTTAGAAAAGTCCTTAACTTGTGCCATATTTTCACATCTAAGCATCTGAAACTTTGAAGTCATGCTTGTGTGTTATTCAACTTCAATGTATTTATTTTGGAAGATAGATCCATATCCTGGAGAAGTCACAAAGTTCTTTTCTCTATTCAAAATCTGTTACCTGAAATGCCCATGAGATGGTGCTCATCAGTCTTGTTTCTGTGTAGCAGCAGATCTGTGCATGGTTCTGACTTAGGATGCAGTGGTTAACATTGCTGTCTTTCTAACAGGGAAAAAAAAAGAACCAAAAGGAACTGACAGTGTCTTGAATTAATATACAAAATGCGTATTACTATACTGTTTTGAAGTGTGCGTAAAACCAGTCTTGATATCCCTGCTCATCTTTGGGAAGATTGATTTGATGCTAGTTTACACAAATTATAGGTTACCGCTTAATTTTTCTTTCTTAAATGTGAGTTTCTAAATAGCCAAAGAATGAAAAAGCTTTCAGACATCTATCCTTTTTGTGCTGCTTTATTTCCTTCTCTTTTTCTTAAAGATCCATGAAAGTTTTCTTTATAGAAAACATTCTGCTACTAATTCCACACTAGTGTGTTCTGTAATGTCTTTCTGTGGGAGTTTCATTAGTTTGACTTGTTTATGTTTTCCCCTTGACTTATGCAGACAGTCTATAACAAGCAACACAGAACAGCGGGCCTTGGGAGAAATGTTAAACTCTTATTAACTAAGGCAGGGAGGATACTCTTTCTTGGAGCTGGACTCTCAGTGTTAGAAGCTCCAGTGCTGTTTTTCAAGAGTGCACTATGTAATTTCAGATGCAAGATGGGGAGCAAAATAGTAAAATAAGAGGAAGAGATTAGAGTAAAATGTCTTCTTTCTGAAGGAAGGTTACAGAAATGCTTATAGCAGGCTACAGCACAGTAGAGACAAATGTGTTATTTTGCACTCTGTTTCAGACTGTTCTTATTGGTATTTTGAGAGGAGTAACCGGAATGGTCTGGGGGAGCTGGGGGGAGATCTGGAAGAGGACACAACTGACACAGATGAACTCCCAAGGAAGGAGTTATCAATATTGATAGATGGCTTTGAAAACAAGAGTTGGTTGTATGAAAGCTGGAATGAAGTGACTAGCACCACTGTTATAATTGGCTAAGCTGAGACAACACTCAGAGAAAGTATCTGCTGAGTATTATTAGCGGAGATTACAGGCCAGTGAAAATGAGGACAGTTTTTAAACTTGGTGAGTTGATCTAGTGGAGGTATTCAAAGATTGATTTTGTAAAAGGTTGTCTTTCTACAGGCTGCTGCAATTAGATCAGACCAAGAGAACTGAGGAAAATCTAGTTCCTCTGGAAACTTCTTTCCCCTTCCAAATTCTATGAATGGTGCTATGATCAATGTTTCTTTTGTGTGTTTTATAGGCTTTTTTCTTTTTCAAATCACTATAGCTTTGACCAAATAAGAAACTTGAGCTATCAGTGACTGCTGAAAGCAGTATTAGGACAGCATAGAATAGAAAATACTGAAGTGCTTGAGAAAAGCACCTTGACAGAAAATGAAGGCAAAACCAGAAGTGGATGCAGCACTGTACATAGAGGAAACTAAAGACAAGGACCAACTGAAAAGAAGGGTTTCTTCCTTTTTTAGGAGGAAAAAAAAAAAAAAAAAAAGTAGAGAGTTCTGGCTGAATTTCCTTTGGGAAAATGGAATTAAAAGGTATCATTTTGGAATGTTCAATTTCACCTGGAACAGAAGGATTTGCACGTGTTCTGGGTATGCTGAAGTGAGTGGGATGCAGAGTTTAGAATGACCCCAAATTACAGTCCAAGATGATGCACTGCATAGTAGTTACTGGAGGCTGAGAGAGGGTGAGCAAGGAGGATTCTGAGAGTCTTTCTGGCTATTTTCAACTTGATAATGTTGATGGTGAAAGAAAAAATTCTATCGAATCATCTGTGTTGGGATGATAATGTATGTGAATGAGTGGTATTTGAAGATCAGATACGATTAAAGGATGAAAAGGGGAGATAAAAACAAATGCTTTTCTAACCCTACTTCACACTGAGCAAAGAAGCCTATACAAAGGAGACTTCTGCTGTAAGAGCATCTATGGAAAAGCTGAATGAACTAGGAGTAGCAAGTACTAGTGTACGCAGAAGAGGAAACCAGGGAGAGGGATAACTCTCCAGAAAAGCGGTCTTAGTTTCTCCTCTTCAGACTCCAGTATTGCTCCCTTGAAACCCTTTGTGTCCTGCAAACTTTCCTTCACTCTGAGGAACCTAGGGAAGTTGCTTTCAGATTTAGTCTTCTCAACATACTGTTTCACTGAGATGAAAGTCTGTAATTCTCATTCTATTTATCCTCCCTTAAATATAATTCCTTTTTCTTTGTGTCTTCAGATTTGTTGTTGTTTTCTCTTTCACTTCTTTGCATGTTTTCCTGTCTACCACCTCTTCAGTCTTGTATATCTTTATATGTCTAATTCTTCAAATAAAAAAAGACTTCGTTATGGAATTACTTTAGCTTTTATTTGTAGCAAGCTGTGCCAGTTCTAGGTCAGTCAAGTGGAGGAATAAAATTCCTATGAAAGGAAATTAAGACAATTTCTGATTGAATTTTCATTTGGGAAAACTGAATTGAAAGGTTTCATTTTGGAATGTTTCATTTAACATGAAATGATGCTACAGTGATTCAAGGAAGTTGCTGATTGTGGAAAGAGTCAAGATAGACTACGAAAGAAACTCTGGAGATTGTTGTACTGGTCTCAGAAAAAAAAATAGCTTAGCTGGAAGTAGGGGCAGTATGAGTGAGGAGAATGTGGGCCTACAACTCATATGATAAAAACGCAAATTTTGAACCTAAACCACTTTGATATCCTTAAATATGATGTTTATAAGAATTGTCTTTATTCCAGAAAGTATTTTTATTTCATGGCCCAGAAGAACTGATCTCCTGTCAGATACTGGTATTTCTGGAAGAGTACAAATCTCATCTTGAACAATTCCAAGAAAGTACATTTTCAGAGAATTAAGTTTAAGTGCAGTTCCCCAGGAGTCACTATTTTCATTCTCATAGAAAAGTGTAAAGAGAGCCAGAGGTCTTGCAATAATAATTCTAAAAAGACAGCAGTTGTATTTCTGAGGAAACAAATGTTTTACAGCTGGGAAGACCACATGGCTTAGAATGCAACGCTGTTTACACAGGATTGTTTGTACAGACGTTTCTTAAAGTATTACAGGAGGAAAAAAAGACAGAAAAATGTGAAACAAACAAGAAAAAAAGCTTCCCGTATGTAAACTGGTGGGTCCATAATCAATAAACAGATTGTCTGAATAAATCACCATTTACTGAACTGATGATAGAAGTTCTAAACTTGTTAAGAATAAAACTTAAGACACAAAGTCTTAAGTTTTGTGGGAATATAAATACCTAATTTGCACTTTCTGTTTATTGTACATGAAAATAACTGCTAGTATACACTGAAATGATTGCTAAAGTACCTATGTGGGTTTTGCTTTACACCAAGAACTGCTTTTTTCCATGATTCAAACATTTGAAAGAAAAAATGCATGTAATATGTTGTAGCTGAGATGAAGGTAGGTTTTGGAGTAAACAGTCCCATCCTGTTCACCAGTTGTGAAACAATGTTATCCTAGTTACAACAAATGATTATTCTTAATCAACTATTTAAAATGAATTATTACCTTACTAAAAGTAACTAATTTTTGAAAGCAGTATCCTGAAGTTTAATATTTTATTAGTCCTTGAAACAGCAGCTAACCTGCTATTCCAACCACTATGCCTGTACTCAGCTGTCGGCATCAATTGTTTCTTTTTCTGAGAAGCAGAGAAGGCATCTGACCTGTGCGTTTGATTTCAAGCCTGCTTAGTTTTTGGAGGGATCAAGTTAAGCAGGTGTAGAATAAGTGATTGGGGATCTTTCACTACCAATTAAATAATGTTTTTCATCAGTTTAAAATGTAAAAAACTCAAATGGCAGCATTTTATGACTGTTTAGAATACATGATGTTAGGAGACATGAGTGACTAACTTTCTGTGAAGGAGGAGTGAGTGTGCTTTTTGTTAAGAGTCCACTGCAAAAATATTTTCGTGTTAAAGTGTGACTAAATTATTATAATAGAGGAAACCAAACATGAGTATAAACTAAAGAGGTTCATAGTATGCTGATAGTATCAGTTTTTCATGTACTACATCCTGATTATGTCATCTAATATAAATTAAACTGACTTTTTTAAGAAACATGTTTAAAGACCTTGTGGTTTTCCCTACACCTCAAACAGTATGTGAATGAATCAAGTTCATGTTTGCTGCTTTGAACTTATTTTCTGCAATCTGTACTCCTCCCTGCTGGTACAGTACTTTTTTTTTTATCAGTATTTAAGAAAAAAAAAGTCTCTCTGTGGATTTGACCACACCGTGACACTTCTCTAATAATTCTTTGACACCTCCTTTTATTTCTCTTATTTGCAGTTATTAAATTAATACTATGTTGAGACACTCTGAAAGTCGTAGGACAGACATTATGAAAAGAATAAGAGGGACTATGTAAAGAAATGCACTAACTTTATATTGGCAATAGAAATTTGAAATACAATGGCACATACACTTTCTGCTTAAAGTTTGAGAGGAATTTGGACATGAGATGAAGCTTCTTATCATTATTGGTTAATTAAAAAAGGGGTGGGGGAGAATGTTACATAGACTTTGATAATTTTCCCCTTTGAATCTTTACAGTACAAAGTGACTATTTCTTCAGTTACTCAAGTTGCTGTCGCGTTACAGTTTAACTGCATCAATAGAAGCTTGAGCTGATCACTTGTATGGAAGAACTAGCACAGGTAGCAGAGTTGGATAGCTGTGCTTTTACTTGAGTTTATTTTGTGTGCAGAATTTCTCAAGTTTGTAGGTTTGTTTTTAACCATTTTAAACTATCCTTACTTTATAGAAAAAGTGCTTTTGGTAATACCTCCCTACAATAGGATATTGTGCAGCTTGAAAAAAGTTTGATTGCTTGCAATAGTTGATTTCTGCTATACCTATTTTAACTTTTTTTTTTTTAGTAGTAGAGATGAGACTGTGGATTCTCCACTTTTTAAAGTATAGAAATTAAGCTTTAAATATGCAATGGCCTTTTATGAATTGTTTTCACCATTTCACTTCAGAGTTTTATAATGAAGCAAGCCATTGATGAATTGACTTTTCTGACAAAAAGAAGTGTTTCTATTTAGAAAAAACATGTGATGACAATCTGACAGGGTTACCACTGTAATCAAATGCTTCTGTGATTTTTTGCCAGCTTATCTGGTGGATCACTAGTGACTTAAAAGCATAGAAACTTTTGCAGTTCTTTTTTTGCAGAGCTTTTTGTTCCATTCTGTGAGAGACTGAGCCCAGGCAATCTGCAGCTCTGAACTCTGGGTTTCAGAGTAGCTGGTTGGCCTGGGAGTTTGGAAGTCCTAAGGGTTGCAGTTTCAGTGCATGTGTTGCAACTCTTTCACAACTGAAGAGTCCAAGAGCTGTAGGCTCCTCAGGTGTCTCCTGGGTAATACGGTAGGAAACCAGGGCTATTATCTTGGACAAGTTCATAATTCAGTCCATGATGAGCGGCAGAAAATGTGGCAATGATGGTATCAATTTCAGTTAACAACGTTCTTTTCCCCCCTGTAATTGTTTTTTCCAAAGTGGTGGGAAAAGATTGTGGAATTTTAAGTTTCAGGAAACTTCTTTTTGCATTTGTCTTGGCTTTGGGAAGAATTTTCCGAATTCCAAAACTGCAACAGAAATAGTACTGATCAAATGGCTGGTTTTTTTAATTAACCTATGTTTTCTGCACAGAAACAGCAGAGTGGAAACACTACAAATACTGTGAGCTGTATGTTTTGTTGCAGAATTAAGGGGAGTAAGCAGCTACCACTTTAAAGTTGTCTTTCTGCTTGGAGAAGTCTAATGAGCTATGCAGAAGAGCATGTACACACCAGTGTTTTTGCTTGGGCAGGCAGTAGTTAGTAGTGCTCCTTTGGCTTTGTTCTCCAAAGTTACACTGGAACAAAAGGTAATTTGTAGACTGATTGAAAGGAAGAGGAAACTTTAAGACTGAAGGCTTTTGTTCTGGTTTGGGTTTTTTTTTCCTTTTTAAAATATTTTTTTTTTTCTCTTAAAGGTAGATGTATTCATGAATTTCAAGACATTCTGATATTTGCAGTGAGATAATGGAGATACTTGTGCCAGTCTTTGGCTTCCCACCTAGGAGACCACAGTTTATACTGTTATCAAGTCACTGTCTTTAAACTTGTTTCATGATTTTTGTGCTAATTACTTTTTCTGTTGTTGTATTGGGAAATCTCTTTCTCTTACAAGTAAATATTTACATGTGTGGAAAGCCACAGAAAATATTGTTACTAAGAGCTTGATTTGATAAACATTGAGGAATGCATCTGTGATTCTCGGTAGTACTGAATTTGCTTGGCAAAACTTTATTTCTAGAGATAACGTGCCAGTAGAAGGAAAAAAAACAAAATAGCGCCTCTGTCAGAGGCTTCACTGAATCTCCAGGTTTAGAATTTAAATCAAAATGGTTTACTTATAAGCTGAAGATATTTTTCTACTTGTTTGTTTAGATGAAAAATATTGAAGTCTTCTGTAATTTCCAAAGGGTTTTTTACTTACAAATTCTGTAGTTACCCTTGTAGTCCCAGAATCCGCGACCATGATATATGTTACTTGTTTTCTTTGAAACTTGTTTTAGTAAATAAGTGTAATTTTTGTAGGAAGGACAAATTTTAAGAAACTAGGAAGATGGTTACCTGTTCTTTTATTGTGGGTTTTTACTACTGACAGAATTTGAAGGAAATTATGTAGGACTACAGTGGCTGTTAACACTAAAGAAAAAAGGGAAAATAATTTGCATATGGAATGAAGTAGAAGATTTTGCTAAAAAGATGTTCTTTGTTTTGATGGCATTAACCTCTCCTTTTATAATGATACGTTCTTTGTGTTCAAGTTGAGTAGCTTTTCATAGTGGCAGATGTTCTTTCCTTCACTGTCTCACTGAAGCAAGATTTATTGTTCAGTTAATCACACTTTTCACAGAGAAAAGAGTATTCTAAGAAATACCGTTTCACATACTCCTACATTATTTGGATGTAGCCTTTTTCAGGTTATGCGTATTATCCCTCATGGATAATGGTTTAGTTTTTAGTTTTGGTTCACAGATTTGTGTGTGGGGAAGGTGTTTAAGCATCCTTCTAAATTCTTACATCCTTATGAGTGTAGTAATTCCAGAACAAGCCTTTTTGCCTTAGAAGTCTGAATACATGACGTGACAGTGTTGATGATGAAGGAATGTTGAAAGCTTCATTAGTGCTGTGTTGTAGTCCGAATTTTTGACAAATCTCTTTAATTTGGTGTTTAAAAAAATTCTTTTTAAGTTAGAAATATTGGAGTCCAAGCCTTAGAAAATGCTGGTTTTACTGGCTAAACGCTTGTTTCAATCTGTAATTCAAAACCCTTTTGTCTAACAGTTGTTGCTTTCTTCCAGTCTGAACTGCAGTCGGTCACCGGGGAGTGGAAGGGTCGTGCCAGGTTTTTGGAAGAATACCTGACAGTTGCTGTTGGTGGTATTTGATTACAAAATTAAAAAAAAAAAAAAAAATCAAACAGAACACAGTTTGCAATTGTAT
Source organism: Nipponia nippon (assembly GCF_047370975.1). NCBI lineage: Eukaryota > Metazoa > Chordata > Aves > Pelecaniformes > Threskiornithidae > Nipponia > Nipponia nippon. The sequence continues at coordinate 65,946,464 of NW_028262380.1, forward strand.
TAGTTGAGGATGCTTTTGTCTTTTTAGGTCTAACTTCAGTTGCTGCTCTGGTCAACAGTTAAAATGAGCTTGGTCATAACATTATCCCCCTCCTGTGCACGTGGAGTGTTGCCTAAGTAGTTTGCACGCTGGCCTATGTAAGAGGTGGCTCTCCCTGAGGAACCGCGAAACTGGTGTGTGAACTGGATGGGTAGAGCCACTTAGCTAAACGTATAGGCAGATGTCGTGTGGCTAAGTCAGAATTATATTGTTTTCTGTGCCAAGGGGGAAAAGAGTTGTCATACAGGGGGATCACAAGAACACCTAGAATTTATTAGAATCTAGTAGGATTAATTAGAATTTATTAGGAGAAGCACTTGCCAGGAGAAGAGTGGGGACATTATAAACAGGAGGGTATATTTGTAGGCAATAGTGATAACATATGCAACACTAGTAGTCTTTGTCTTGTTTGTTTCTTTGTGTGTGTGTGGTGTTTTTTTTTTCCCCTCTCCTTTACTGTTGTAACTATTCCTTGGAGACAATTTCCATTCAGTCATTGCCTATATGCTGAGAAAAGGGACAGAGACAAATTAAGGTGGGGTAGAGCCTTAGAGTAATAGTAGTAGCTTCTGTACTAGGGGGAAACAAGCCCCAGCCAAACAGAAAACGGTGTTGTGGCAAATCGGGGGCAGGAGAAAGCTTTAAAATGTATTTGCAAACATAGAAACGTAAGTCACTTGTAACAAACGTTAAGTAGCAGAGTCACGTTTCTGTCCTTGCTTTCAGTATTGCTTTGGGGGAATTGAAATAAATATAAGAAGAAATGGGCTAGTCGTGGAGGCTTTACTGATGTATCTGTTCTCACAAAGGCACCTTTTTCTTCTGGTGTAGTTAGTAGAAATCATCAGTTTGGCAATGGCAGTCTTGCTGTTGTAAAAGCCCAGGTGGATGGAGGTTGTCCGAGCATAGTTGTGACTGTAGTGGGTTTGATTGCTGCCTTTGCTCTTGCCCCTGTGAGCAGTATGGATGCGCTGGATAGACTTCTTGTGTGTGGATATGGCTTAGGTGGAAAAGCGGAATTGAGCACCAGTGCTGGTAGTGGGTCTTTGAGCTCAGTGAAGTATTACTGATTTGCTGTTTGGTAAGAAAATGAATCTCTTAATCCCTTTGATATACCACTTGAGTCTTGTGCTTTCCTTCTTTAAGATACTTGTTATTTCAATACACTTACTACACTGACTTCCAGTAATATATTTTTTTTAAACTCTAAACAATGTAGTGGCATATTTGGAGGGGGGCAGAATCTGAAGGCAAAACCAAAAGTAATTTCTTGGTAAGGATAAATGAAGGGCTGTTATTTATTCTAGGCACCCTTCTATTCTAGTCAGGGTCATCTGCATGGTTCTCCCATGTTGATCACAGCTACAGAAAATGAAAGAAAACGGCAACAGGGAAAGCTGAGTGTTATGTTTCCTGTAGCATATCATTTAGTATTTCTTACATCCAGACTCTTAACCATCTCTGCTTTAGCTGTGGCAGCAATCTCTGCCAAATCTGAGAAGGCAAGTGTGGTGTTTTCCAGCTGTTCTGGATCGAGGCGGTGTCAGAAATGACAGAAACAGATGTGCTGGTTCTTGCTTTCTGTTGGAATTTGTAACCCGGTGCCTTTAGTTGTGCTGAAATTCTCTGCAATTGATCTGCTGAGCTATGAAATGTGATGGCAGTTGAGGAGCTGGCACACATTTGCTTCTAGCATGTGCTATATGAAGGCTGTGACTTTCAGTAGGAGAGGAAATACTTAATATTACGGTTGCTAAATCTGATAAAACCTGCCAGAGCTTTATAAGTAAACTGATTACTCACTTCATCTTGTATTGTTTCTTGGCTTCTTGAGCTTCATTTTATTCCTTTTGTAAGGTTATTCTTTGCTTATTCTTTGTATTTGTATATTCTTATACAATTCCATACTTGGAACTTGTTCTGTTTTGTTCCTCTTCTGTGATTTCCTTTGTTCCTTCCGCCGTTCTCCCTTACTTGTAGCTGTTATCCCCCAGTCTCCACAAGCTGGCAAAACACTTTCAAACACATTTCTCAGAATAAACTCATAACCTTGTTTTACTCCTAGAACTCCACTGTTACACAGTTTTTTTTAATAATGTACTTTGCAAGTGTTACAAAGTGGATACCCAGTTTAAGTCAAAAGTTATAAAGTTACATGAAGGATTGCTTGTATAAGACTTGCAGGATGCAAACTTCAGATTCCGTAAACAGTGGTGGCTTCCTTCCGCCCACCCCCAATCCACTGTAAAATACCAGACAGATGTATTGTTTCTTCAGGAGAATATTGGGATATATTGCCTGTTTTCTAGCATCTAGGGAAGTGGTCTTCAAACCTTTTTGATTGCACACCCCATCAGTAAAAATATTTTGAGCACGCACCCCTAATAAGCTTATAACTATTTATTTATAAATTATATACATGTACTGCTGTATTATTATCTATGTTATAAATGATACAAAAGTAGAAATTAAAAAGGGTGAGATAAAGATAAAATAAAAACTATTTTTAATTTTTAAATTTTATTTAGTAATGATACAAAAAATATTTTCTTTCCACGCCCCAGAGGATTGTCTTGCGCACCCCTGGGGTGCACGTGCCTCACTTTGGATGCACTGGGAGACTTTTTGAGAATTATTTACTTCACTTTTTTTTTCTAGTTTTCTTAGCTTAGGAAGCTGCAATTTTTCAGAAGGTCAAATATAATATATTATTTTACATTAGTAACCTGTTGTAGGTATATATATTTTTAGACGTGTCCCTGTTCAGTATATGTGGTATATGTAAGAATAATTGTGTAATTGTTTCTACTTCTGTATAATTGGAAGGGGTTTACTACACCTGTGATGTCCCTGTCAAATTGAAATAAATTCAATAATTGGACTTGATGATCTTAAAGGTCTTTTCCAACCTAAATGATTCTGAGTCTATGATTCTAATTAATTACTTGAGTCATTAGTAAAACTAAATGTTTAAAGGAAGCATCTTAAAATGCTTTCTTATTGAATTATTGTTACTTTCTTTGCACACCAGTTCGAGGGAAAACAGTTCTCTTTGGTAGTCTTTTACATTTAAGTAATTAAAAAAAAAAAAGCTAGCTGTTAGTTTTTTCAGATGCTGAATACTAAGCAGGTTAGAAAAAGTAATTTAATGACAAGACAGCATGGGCATGTTTCAGGTAACTGTTGTTTTAGGGGTATCCAACTGTATTATTAGACTTGAAATTTTTTTCTTTCACTGGTCATTGCAAGAGGCGACTGTGTTCTCTGGCAGTGGGAGACCATCTACTTTGCTCATTTTAACCTACCTGTCTAACTTCTATGTGGGCCCTTATTTTTAAATACATGTAAACTTACAGTTATATTTGCTCAGGCGCAGTGTCAGTGTTGTATAGTTGTTGGTTTGGGTTTTTTTTCTGATTTGGCCTGTGGGCAGAATGAATTCGCTTCTGCCTGCAGCATACAATGTGAATGTCCTGACTGATGGAGGTAGGCGCAAGCAGGGCATTCTTTGTAAAGTCATCCTGACCGTATGATTTGTTCCCCACTTTGGACTTGTTGATTCATATGATACTAGAAATGTTATCTTTTGGGCTCCTTCCTTGAGGGGAAGAATTAAGATAGGACAGGACGCAGACCTGTGCAGCGTGGTGGCTGAGGGATGGTTAGCCTGTTTCTCTCAGTGTGTAGCAGATTGTTTTTGTTTGCTGATGGGTGATATTTCCAGACTTGACAAAAAGTTACGTGCTTGATGAAGTTACATGTGTCTAAAAAAAAAAAAAAAAAAAAAATCTATTTTTAATATTCTTGTAAATTCAAATAAAGATGTTGGATAACTTTTAGAAGTGTAGCTAGGGGGGAAAGTGTTGGATAATGAAATGGACAGTATGGTACAGTGCTTTGCTATATGTATTTCATGTGTTTGAGTTTAAATTCAGAGTAATGTAACTCGAGCTGACTTTCTACCGGATGTCATAAAATGACAGATTTCTGATTTTTAAAATGTCAAAACCATAAATCATTAGTTTGCTAAGATTGCACTAGCAAGCTATTAAAGAACATGGCAGTATTTACTGTAGATAAATGCAAATTTAAAAAGGTTCTCTGTATCATGGTTTAAATGATTTATTTGCTTTCAATGCACATATGAATCTGATGTGATGTAAAGATTTAGGATATTTCATTTCCTGTATGGAGCCACAAATTTGCATATTATTAAACCATCTCTTGGAGTCATATCTTTCTTGTATGTCTTAAACGGTATCACAGGTTAAGGTACACTGAAAAAAGTTAATTAAAATAAAAGCAGAATTAAATGCTACTAACATGGATACTGGAAAGATATGAATTTCAGCTGGATTTAGATATAGTCTACATCTATGTTAATGTCTATTGAGATCTATAATATAAGCCAAACTCTGGAAACTGTCAGGTTTTGTAAATACGCCTTTAGCCACTATTTGGAGTGTGTTGAAATCTTGTCTTGAAATTGTTTGATTTGCAAAAAATCAACTCGGTAGTCCTTTGTTTCCTCAGAGATTTGAAATAAAGCTTATAGTCACACGGCCTCTTCAGGAGCAAAGGGCCTCTGTGCTCCGTGTCGTGCTTCGAACAAAAGCCAGTAGAGAATGAGTGTTGTACTGTCTCCTCTTTTCTTCTCCGAACTTGTCCAATGGCCTGCAGGTTTGCTGGGTGTATCTACTGTTTGGTTGTCTGTGTCAGTGTGGTTCCCTGGGCCCTTAGTACTCATGTTTTTTGTCTTGGTCTTGGCAATCCTTTTTATATCAGCTGTCCCACCTCTTGATGGGTCAGTAAAGATTGGGAGGAGGGTAAAATTCCTAGTATTGGACTTGTCTATATCTTTCATTTTTGGAGTCTGTTGTTGAATTTCCAGAAGGGAAGACAGAAGTACTGTGCACCATGGTGTGGAGTGCTGTAACTGTTTTGAGTTTGAGTGTGATTTTTGTTTTTAATTTGAACTGTTTGTATTGAGATAATTTTTTTGGATGGATACCAAACTGATAAAGTAAATGTAGGATTTTTTGTCTTTTTTTTGTTTGTTTATATAGGGTAAAATTTAACTTTACTAATCATTTCACTTAAAACTGGGATTGCTCCCTTTATAAGATAAGAGATGAAATTTCATTTTTTTGGTACGTACTTAAAAAAAATATTCTAAAAGCTTTTTCTAAAATAGGTTAAAAACCAAAATTGCACTGGGGCTGCACACTACAAACTGAACTAATTTTGTTAGTGAACTAATTTGACGTAAAAATGCTTGCAAGCAGAGTGAAAATACTAGATTATTGGCTAGGGTAAACAAAGCATCATTGATTACAGCATAATCATCTTTTTAAAGTGTTTTGTGTCTTCCCCCGCCCCCCTTCTATTGGGAAGGAGAAACCCACAGGTAAATGTCACCACCATAAGGTTGCTTCAGCTGTATTGTACCTACTGGGACAAGAATTTTGCTTTTTGACATTTGTTATTTTGGCTGAGAGTGTTATTTTAATGTATACATAGACATAGCTCAGTGCCTTTTTAAAGAAAAGTTTTAATGAACTGTGTTATGTCTCAGATTAACTGGATAGGAGATATTTGCTGCTCTCTCCTGTGTAAATTGGGTAAATTGCATGCCTTCCGTAATTAGCAATTGCAAGTTGAAGAAACTCTGGTTTTATATAAACCAATACTTAAATGTAAACTTTTCTACTAATTTGAAATCTTATCCAGTCTTATTTCCTGGAGATACAGCTTTCTTCTTCGTTGTGACAGCGCATGAGGTATAAGCTGCTGATATAAAGCTGTCTTGGGGAGGAAGAGAATGATATCGTGCTGAGACACTATATTAAAAATGTGTAATGCTGGGCTAACGGTTTCAAATACAACATTAGGTGGCAGCAGCAGACTCTTAACACCTTGTGCGTGCTTGTTAAAATGACTTTTAGGCAGTTTTCCAAACGAGAGACAGACTTAAAGCAGTTTTACTTTAATACAGAACATTCATGCTACATCACTATGAAGGGAAGCAATGGGAATGATTTTTCCTGAATGATGCAGCTTTGATCATAGTCAGTAACAGTATTGAGCAGAATCATACAAAAGCATCAAGGTTAAAGTGGGTGCAATGTTGTCATGCAATGCCACTATTGATATGCCTGGTTTAAAATGGAACTTTCTTATTTGCCAGGTAAATGAAGGTGTAAGTTTTGTTAGGAACTTGGCAACAGGAGAGAAAGCAGCTAACTAAGAAGAAAATGAAATGTACTTTTTTTTTTTTTCCTTTTCTTTACTTTCTTACCATTCTTTTTCCCTTAGAAAGCAGAGGAGATGTATTCTTTTTTTGTAGTGTAACTGTCTGGTAGTGTTGGATGGGGGGGAAACTGGTGACTTCAGCCTGAGATATCAGCAGGTAAAGTTTGTGGTTTTCTGCTCAAGAAATACCTGTTTGCTCTTTGATTGGTTTTGGTTTTGTTTTTTAACCTGGAAGAAAGCAAGTCCAAAGCTGGAGCAAGGTTAAAGAGGATTCTTACGGAAGAGGCTGGAGTGGAATCTTTCCTTCTGTGAAAAAGTCACTGGTCACTTGCATACTCATGGTCTCATGTTACTTCAAACTTTGAGCTATGGTAGCAAATGACTTTAAATCATCTGTGTCTTGCTGGAAGGTTATGACCTTGCCTTTCACGAGTGGGTCTTCCCACAGTTCTTTGTGCTTAGCCTGGTTTTTCTGGTTGCATTATGGTTGATATAGTGGCAATATATTGAAGAAAAAAAGGTTGATATCCAGGCTTTTCATGTCCCTTTCTTGCCTCCCTATAACCTCTCTGGGCCTGAGCCCTGTTTGCCATGATTTCACGGACTTGACATTCATGCTAATGTCACTATTCGATATACTTATCCAAACTATCGACAGGCTTTCCTACCAAATCTCCTCTCAGGACTCGTATTTTAATATGTTCTCACCTCCAAGTGTTGTGTTAGTGATAGAAAAGACTGCATGGAAAAGTCGGGGGTGAGGGGCAGAGAATGGATTGCTGCGAATTAGTACCTACGACTTACTCTTTTTTCCCCACCTTTTTCCTCATCTGGTCTGTAGAGACCTTTCCAAATCAGAACCATCTTTCTGTCCCACCCAGGATGTGTACCACGGTGTTGACTTCTACTGTTTATTGTGTGCCCTCAGGGGATTTGACTGGCTTGGGATCACTCATGATCCTATGAGAGCCTTGCCCTAAAGGGGTTTTAGTTCTTATACTTCCCAAATCTTTGGCATGTATTTTTGATGATCAATACATTTGTTTTGAATTTCTGAATACGTGAAAGGGGGTGGAGTCCAGGTATTACTTTGGTGGAAGATAAGAGTAAATGCAGGCAAAGAGTATTATATTTATTGTTACTCAGAAGCATAATGGCTAAAATGAATCCATCTTTTTTGTGTTTGTGTTCTCCAGAAGCTGGATTCAGATTTCATCATTGAGGGATGAAAAACATAGGGTTTTGTTTGTTTGTTTTTAACCTTGCATTGACTGACATGATGTAAAATTGCAGTAAGAACAGGACCGTTTTGGATAACATTAGCTATTTTGTGAACAGAGGTAAAATGTAGGATGTATATCAAACCTTTAATTGTTGAAATGGCAACAATTTCAAACTAAACTTGAAATTTAGTTTAGCTTCGGCATGTTTGTCTTGATGTTTATCTTGTATAAGTACCTTGCTCTTATGAATAGAAGAGTTCAGGCAGTTATCAGCTCTGTACACACAGCTTTGCAGGTTCGTATTAAGCATAAACTTTTAAAATTTCCACTGAGGTAGAACTGGCCTATTTGACTGCATTTTTTTTTTTTTTTTTTTCTTCATGGGATAGGCATTTTCCATTGGATGGGCATTGTCCATACTTGTTGTTTTGGACATTCTGAGATTACAAAATCAACATCTTGAGGAAAAGGGAGGTCACGGTTTGCTTCATTAATCGTTCTTTCATCCTGGCTTTATGGAACAAAACAAGTACATTTGTCTTGATGTGTAGGTTCCCTAGTAACCAGAAGGATGAGGAAGCTCTGTAGAAGTGAAGTCTTTTTGGGAGGTTTGAGGTAAAACTCTGGAGATCCAGCCCTATGGTTCTCCCAAGTATAGCCAATTTGGCTTTTCCAGGAGAAACGCTGATTGTAGTCTTGGACTTGATTTCTTTTTTTCTGATATAGTTCATGGAAATACTTTTCTTCACATTTTCTTACAAGCTTTTGAAATATTTTATATCTGCCACTGGGAGAAATTACTTTAAATTAGATTAATAATCTAGATCATGATCTTTCAGGGAACTGGAGCTTGACTGTGTTTATTCTGAGCTGTTTTCTGCATACTGTAGTTTGGTAGTTGCTCACCCAAAGAGCGCACCATCTCTTTTATATCTTGGATCACTTCTCCTGTTTTGTTAGATGAAAGGTTTGTTGCAAAGAGAGGTTTTGTGTGTTTAAATTGGCTTTTTCTTTCTATTTAGAAGTGATGTAGTGCTATTTTATACTTAAAATTAGTGCTATTATGTTGACTTCCCATTAGTTTGGTTCTCTAAGGGGAAAAAAAAAATCACACTCTGAGCGTGTAGTTAAAAATTGCTGTAAAGTATTCTCCCTGTTCTCAATCAGCTAAATGTAGAAACATTTTACCAAAAAGCTTGAGCTATCGGTTTAGTTTATATATTTTTCAAAGGTAAATATAACTGGCAAAATGTAAAATTTGTGAGGATGTATTTGAATACTTTGAATACTGCACTTTAAAACCATTCCTGTAAGCTTATACTTAGATGCCGAAGAAAGAAAACGTTATGCCACCCTGTAGGTTGCTATAAAGATTGTTTATGCAGCTCAGCATAGGACTTAAAATACGTTGAACTGGAGAATTTTGAAAAATGTACTGTGCGACATAGGAGACCAAATCATGCTAAAGTGCAAGGAAAGACTATACATCAGTTCAAAGGCTACATTATTCAAAAAAATACAACCATAAAAAAGGTAATAAGATTACATTCTCACACTTCATGGCTAGTAAGGTGCATTAAGCTGCTCAGATATTCATAACTTACTGTGACATTTGGGAAGATTACATTTTGCTGTGCACAGCCATTACTACAGCTCAGATAATAACTAGCCAATGCATGGACCTGGATTATGATCCCTGTCATTGGAAACAAATTTGTGTTTTGAAGGTTGATCAGTTTCAAATCACCATTAGAAAGGGTTAATATGAAATACTGTGGGGGGTGTGTGTGCTTATGTGTATCTAATGGGTATGCATACATATAGTACATCAACTGCACTGTGCCTTTGGTATATTGCTTTCTCTGTCAATTTTTTTGTCCTCGCTTCCCTTAAAGGAAATCTTAAAATGGTAATTATTTTTACCATAGCACATTATTTCTAGAATGTACTTGCTGAAATGCTTGTGTTTGCAGATTAGATTGGAAACCTAATTTGACAGCTTCCTGGATGGGTGGTTACTGATAATAGTGTATCTAGCCAAAAATGAAAGATGGTGGTGTAGACTATAGGGTGAAGGTAAGGTCACCTCTAGTTGCCGTATATGGTTTTGGTGTGATAATTGATGGTTGGCTGGTAGTTAAAACCAAACGCATAGAGAGTTGAATTTCTTGTTAGGAATTAGCAAGTGTTTTGTGGCTAGAATTTAACCTTCAGCTATTCTGTCTGTACACGGAATGCAGTATATTCTTTGTTTCTTACCTTGGTGGTGAGAGAGTGAGTGGCTTCTTGAGGAATACCTCAGTTCTGTAGAGAGTGATAAATTTAGTGTAAAATAAAGTGTAACGTTGGTTATGTATTTTACATTTTCAAATGTTTTGTTCGGGTTTTTTTTAAGGGGGGTATACTTTTTTTCTTTGCATTTGTTTTGCGATAATTCTGTGTTAATCCATTCTGCTCAGCGTTCTCCCTTGAATTCTACCTTACAGGGCTTTCTTGAGGTAGGCCTCTGCTCCATCTTATGGAGGGGGAAAACTGAGGCTTGGAGAATGATAATGACTTGATAGATTTGTTTGAGTTGACAGTGTGAGTTGATATAGAGAAGCTGGGAGTATAATTCAAGTCTCCCCGTTTAGTTCCTGCAGTTTCCCTGGATATTAAGGAAGCATCTGATAGTAAATTGCATAATTATTTTTCAGGACCAAGAGGGGAGAAAATGGAAAAGTGTAAATTACTGTTTAGAAACTGTTGCCATGAGACATTGTCTATTCTGTCATAAAAGCAGTAACTTTCTCTGCTTCTTGTGGTGTTTGGCATTACTGATTTATGCCCAGAAGACCAAAGATTGCTTCTTCAGAGTGACAAGATTTAGACACTTGAGGAAAATGTATGGTAATTTCAGTAGTTAATGAAGAGCATATATTCTGTTCCGCTGGGTAAGTTTATCTTCAGATCCTGACTAGCTGAGAGAAACTGTCGGAGCTAATATGGAAGGAAGTTAGTATATGTATTTTGGGGCAGTTTTGAGATGGTATGACTTTGGCAAGTGACAGTACTGCAGCTGTTAATGGGGTTAAAGCCTGTGAAAGGAATACAATGTAGGACAAAAATGATGTCTTCTCTTGGACAAACTTGTAGAAGTGAGAACGAGCTGAAATGCTGTTGATCATGAGTCCATTTTGATCATTTGAGTCAATGCTATCTGAATTCCTATTTGTATGGTGGTATATAATGGGTATTATGGCAAGCATTAAGTTTAATACAGTTCTAAAGTCCAAGAGAAGTTTAAAAAGTGGAGTGAGGAACTGGGGTAGAGAAGTTACCTTAGTGCAGCACATCTTTCCCTCAACTGGAATTTTTATTTTATTGAGTACACAAATGAGAATGAAGTAGGTTATTTCCTTCCCCCCTCCACCTCCTTGGCACGTGCATATGTGGTTAGTTACTCAGTGTATGTTTAAACAAAGCCTGCATCTAGGAGACCTGAAATATTACTTAAGTGCCTTAGCCAAAGCATAGTAAGAGGCTTCAAACAGCGCTGCAGTTTTGCATTCACGCAAATACAGCAAGCCTTTGCTTCCTTTTAGTACCTGTGGCTACTAATGAAACTGGCAGTTAATACTTAACCAGCTTTATTCGGTATCTCAGGAATGACTCTTAAGTGTTTATAAGTGGCAGTATGTCTGATGTGTGTCAGCTCCTTTTGGCTAGAATTGCCCTCTTATTTGAGGAGTGTTAAGCACATGTGAAAGAAAGCTTTTAGGGCCAGGCCATTTAAGTTATCTTAGCTGACTTGTCTCTCTCGCCTGTTTTGGAATGCTCACTTGGTCTCTTCACTTTTCAGCTATGTGGGGCAGCTCAGGACATCTGTATCTTAAACTACCCACACGTTCTTCTGCAGCAATTGTCTGATAGTGGGTGACACCTTAGGAGCACCTTTGTTGAAGTTTCTCAACAGAACTTGAAACAAAGAATAAGACTTGATATGTTGATATTGGCCTCGCTATGGTTTTTTGAGCTTATGTCTTTGATAGCTTTCTTCTTGCAGAATGAATAACTTTAAACATGGAATGGTACTTCAATACAGTTGTCTTAAGGGTTTTTTTTTAATCTTTTGTCTGAAAGCTTGTTGGGGGCCAGTTTGACTTGGAAATGAACTTTATCATCCAAGAAGGAGAGGGCATCACCTGCATGGTAGACTTGCTGGACAAGTGTGACATCACCTGCCAGGCTGAGGTGTGGAGCATGTTTACAGCCATCTTGAAGAAAAGTATACGCAATCTACAAGCATGCACAGAAGTGGGGCTCGTTGAACAAGTGCTCAAGAGGATTGATAGAGCTGACAACATGATTGCAGGTACAGTTGCACCCACACTCAAACTGTATTCCTTTTATGTAAAATCTCACGGAGGCATTTATTAATTGATAGAAATTTGACATTGCATTTTATTAAGCAATTATATTGCTGTTCCTTTTCAGATCTCTTAGTGGATATGCTGGGTGTGTTGGCTAGCTATAACTTGACAGTTCGAGAGCTAAAGTTATTCTTCAGCAAGCTTCAAGGAGAAAAAGGGAGATGGGTAAGAGAAAACGCAAAACTGAAACCATTTTTGTAGTGTTGCTTATATTTTTCCTAATGTTCACAAGTTAAAAGGCTGTTTGATAACCTTTATAATAAACAAATTTTAAATGTACCAAGAAATATAGGATGCTTTCTGGTATTATATCAAGGAATCTTTTTACTTGCAAGCAATTAAAATATAGAATAGTGATGAAATTAAATTTCCTCCTCGATCTATGTACAGGATTGGTCTTTTTGAACACCTGGGAGTAATATGGTGACTCTAAGCAAGTGTTTTTGTGCACATGTGTGGGTTTTTTTTTTTATTTCTAGTTATGTGAAATAGAAGGAAAAAGGATTATTTATTTTTTTAAGACAAAAGAGAGAAATAAATAAATAAATTTCTACATGGGCAGTTTAGTGTGCTCATATTTCCACATTGTTCTGCTTTACCTGAAGATTTAAAAAAGTTATCTAGTTAGGGAGGTGAGAATTTGTGGCAGAAATTGAAACGAAGGAAATGAGCTCCAGCTGAAAAACTGTATTGTGTTTCCTCCTGTTTCTGTGTGAACTAGAAAGGGGGAAGAGGGTCTCCTTTTGCTGTTGAGAACCTCCTTCCCTAAAGTAAAAATGTGTATGTCGTAGAGGCCACCAGATAAAGTTTTCTTTAACACAGAATTGTTGTTTTGCTGGAATTGGGAACTGTTTTAACAATAGTTTCACCTGCTTTGAATTTTAATCCAGCTCCTGTTATTTCTAAATACTCTACCTAGTGTAGAGAAAAAGTAGCACAGTGTCTGTCGACTTCAAATAATTAAAAAAAAATGTGTTCGGTGTAAAAGCCAGTATGCACAAATAATATAGCAAGTTTTAAAAGACACTTTGAAATAAATAACTTTGGAGACCTTAACTTGCGCAAATAAAATAGTCTAAACTTAATAGAGTGTTTAAACCTAGTAATTGAACATACAGAGTATATTTAACCATAGATGAATTAAAGTTGTCTCTGTAACATTAACTTTTTCATTTCCTGTCTCTCTGCTATTTGCATTTAATTTCCTTTCTTTATTAAAGACTAAATATAGAGGAAAGGAAGAGAAAAATGCCACAGTTGTATTGCTAAGGAGTTGCACAGCTCCATAAATCTTAAAATCAGCAGTGCTGTAAAGATACAAAGTATTTGGCTACAACACAAATTACCTAGTTGAATTCTGTAGTGCTGAAGGCATTTAAGGAGTTCAGTGTTTCCTCCTCAATTTTAATTCAGATTCATGAAGCACTGTTTATCTGACTATAATTTTGGTACATTTGAAATACTTGCAGTGGATCATGCAATGCTTAGTTTTCAGAAGGTGGCTGCTTACAAGAGGGGAAAAAGGGCACTTCCAGGAAAAGATCAGAAGTGTAAAATCGTAGTTTAAAAATAGATCTACTGGAAAGTTACGCAGTGGTAAAAGGAGACGGACAAAATTGTTCTGTCACTATGACCAGTATTTGCTGTACTTCTGTTGTTGTGAGCTCATATACTTGGAGTTTGTAGTTGCTGAGTATTGCAACAAAATCAATGCAGAATTAGGGTGGTGGTGGAGAAGTGTTAAGTATTCACACTACCCGACCACTCAGTTTTGGTGCTCCAAACTGCCCTTGAGGCTTGAATCTTTCTCCATGGACTTATATGAAGGGATATATGCAACCAAGGCACTTTAATCCAGTATAGACTGTAGTCCTGATGAAAATAGTCCTGTCTGCTGATCCTCCCTCTCCCTTTTGCTAGGTATTCCCCATCTCCGTCGTACTGGCACAGGTTTCATGCAGCCACAATCCAAAACTTCTGTAACTGAAAATTGGTTTGCATTTATTTTTCCTAAATTTATTTTCAGCTGGATCAGTTAATTAGCACACTGCAAATCCACACAAACGGTAGCGCTGATGGGAACGAACAGATAGAGGGAGGAACCAACATTCAGGGTTAGTTTAGCTTATGCTGGATGAAAGTGACGCTGGCCTTTGAGTTCTTAATTTAGTTATCCAATTAACTGTATTTCAGTGCACTTACTGCGTATTGTGTGAAGGTATCCATGACTCTTTGTTAATGTTGTTTATTGGAAGTGCTAAGTGTCTTATAGTATTACTCCACCATGTGCAAAGCTTTAAAATGTGTCAAAATTAAATTTTTGTGTGTATAGTCTTTTCTTTCTTATAGGTGTGTTTTTATTTATTTACAAATGTAATAATTCTCTTTGTCAGCCACCACATGCTGGGAAGTTATTGTCTGTGTTAAAACACATGCCTCAGAAGTACGGACCCGATGCCTTCTTCAACTTTCCGGGAAAAAGTGCTGCAGTATGTAGATATTTTAAGTCTTGTGTTTTGTTTGTTTGTTCTTCTTTTATGTCTATTGGTTATTTTCATTTGTGGTGTTCTTTTGTCTCATCTGTCATTGTCATAGACCTAGAGTTTTAACCAAATTTTTTTCTCTGCCTGACACCTACATGATGCCTAAATAAATCATGCTTATAATAAGTGTGCATTATCACTATAGAAGGACAAATGCTATTACATAAAGAACGGATATAAATGAGGCTTTTTTGGGTGGTTGTTTTTTTTTTCTTTTTTTTTTTTTTTTTCCAGACTGGTTCAGTTAAGTCTCATTGCAAGGAGGATCTGCCTACTTTTCACTCCCATGTTTCTGTGTCGAATGGTACTTGTATTAGTATCCAGTATGTGTGAGAGTGGCTTTGTGGTGGGTTGACCTTGGCTGGACACCAGATGCCCACCAAAAGCCACTCTCACTCACCCTCCTCAGCTGGACAGGGGAGAGAAAATGTAACAAAGGGCTCGTGAGGGTTGAGATAAGGACAGGGATAACACTCACCAAGTACCGTCATGAGCAAAACAAACTCAACTTGGGGAAATTAATTTATTACCAATCAAATCAGAGTAGGATAATGAGAAATAAAAACAAATCCTAAAACACCTTCCCCCCACCGCTCCCTTCTTCCTGGGCTCAGCTTCACTCCTGATTTTTCTATCTCCTCCTGCTGAATGGCATGGGGGGATGAGGAATGGGGGTTGTGGTCAGTTCATCACACGTTGTCTTTGTTGCTCCTTCCTTCTCACACTCTTCCCCTGCTCCAGCCTGGGGTCCCACCCATCGGAGATAGTCCTCCACAAACTTCTCGAAGGTGAGTCCTTTCCACGGGCTGCAGTTCTTCATGAACTGCTCCAGCGTGGGTCCCTTCCCCGGGGTGCAGTCCTTCAGGAACAGACTGCTCCAGCCTGGGTCCCCCGTGGGGTCACGAGTCCTGCCAGCAAACCTGCTCCAGTGTGGGCTCCTCTTCACAGGTCACAGGTCCTGCCAGGAGCCTGCTCCAGCGTGGGCTTCCCGTCTAGCCTTACATCTAGAAACCTTTGCTAGTTAAACTACAGAAGTGTTGAACTAGAAGTGGCCATACTTGTACCGTTTGTTAGTTCTTTTAATGATCAGCTGCTGTGTATAACATATATTGCTTATAAGAATTCTCTGAGAAAATGTGGATACTAGGCACGTGTGGGTTGAATAATACTGAAACAGGATTAAATTTAACAATGGCAGTCATCTTGTAATTGTTCAGGTGACTGATTCATTTTTAAGTTACGTGGTATTCACCTGAAAAAGAGTTCGAAACTAAATAGGTAGTTGGAAAATGCTGTGCAGAATCTTCTGTAGGAATTTACGTATATCAACACTTTTGCTTCTAAAATTATAGGATGAAATAGTATGTTCAAAATTTGATGCTTAATTTCAGAATAAGAGTTGAATAAGATTTGTTAGATGACTCTTTCCAGTTCACATAAACCCATTACCTTTCTGCCTCAGTGGCTTGAGATTAAATTTCAGCAACTTGATGACGTAATGAATTTTTCTGGAATGAAAACTTGAGACTGAAAAACGCAGACTACTAGGAAAATGCTTCTGTGGTTATATGTTTATCACATGCAACAGAACTTGGCAATAGATAGGCATGTTTTTGTTCCTTTTGGCTATTCATGTACTGGTTTTGTATTTAACTTCTAATAATTGTGTTGAGTGCTTGAACCATATGTGATATTGGGGTGCCTCAGTAACCTTAATGTCAATATTCTTATATATTTTTAAATTAACAAGTCTGAGAAATTAAGTATTTGATATAATTACTCCAAGATCCATTGCGAGTTAAACCAAATGATAGCGCTACCAGTTCCAGCTACCAGCTAGAAGTTGGGCTCAAAGACACGCAGCCTGGTTAGCTAGCTGGCATAGAGAAGGATTTATAGCATTTTGTTTGCACAGGGATAGCTGAATGGAGCGTGGGAGCATAATAAGGAGTCTGGCGACACTCAAGTTCTTTGATGTTTTTTGTTCATTGGTGTTGATCATCTGGACAGCATCTTTGATCAGAGGTTATGGCAGTCTTAGTTGAAGTGTGTATTGCAAATCTGTGCAGCAAAACAGTGGAAAGTTAATAGTAATGTTAAAAAACAAAAACAAAACCCAAACAAACAAAAAACCCAAAAAACCAAACAAAACCAACCAAACAAAAAACCCCACACAATAAAACCCAACTGTTTGAAACAAAGGGCCCTGCCACACAGTTTATAACTTAGCTTTTGAGCTAACATAAACGTGGTGTTTGATATGAAGATTTTGGCTGGTGGGGATTGTATTACCTTTCTTTTAAGGAAGTTTTTTAAGTCTGTCACGTTCTAACTGGAAGGCTACATAGACATGGAGTTTCAAGAGAGAACAGAATCTGTTAAGTGAAATGTATATGATTCTCTTTTTGTGGCCAGCTTCTTTTCATAATCAGTTATTTTCTTGAATACCAACACTGTGTGAAAGTAAGTTTATAAACCTGATTATTCTGTCAGGTTATCATGAAACCAAATCAACTTGCATTTGCATTTTGAGGAGCTTTTATGCTGTAAGGCTTCCACTAAGCATTTAATTTTTGAAGTGTGGGTTAGTATTAATAATCTGCTTCCAGATATAAAGACCAGTTTTTAAATATTTAGATTAATTAAATATTTTAATAGTGGAGTACAAAAAGCACAGAAGTTAGGCCAGTTTTTTTAGTATAGGGAAACTGTAGTCATTTGTAGCGTACGCATTTGTAGTGTGTATCTGAAGCTGTATACTCTTCCTATTGTGAAGTTGATCTTTCCATGTGAATAACTTTTTGCTTTCTTTAGGCTATTGCCTTACCTCCTATAGCCAAGTGGCCGTACCAGAATGGGTTTACTTTCCACACTTGGTTAAGAATGGATCCTGTAAATAATATCAATGTGGATAAGGATAAGCCTTACTTATATTGGTGAGTATTATGTAAAACCATAATTCTGATGTTCAATGACTATTAATTGTTAAATGATTTCTGGTTCCATCTGTGTATGTGCTGATTTTGTTCTAATTTGTTAGTTTTCGAACAAACAAAGGACTTGGTTATTCTGCTCACTTTGTTGGAGGCTGCTTGATTGTAACGTCCATAAAATCAAAGGGAAAAGGTTTCCAGCATTGTGTAAAATTTGATTTCAAGCCACAAAAGGTGAGTAAAAATAAAAAAAATCTTTCAAACAGGTTTCAGGAATTTAAAAATGTAGCCTAGGGGGTGTGTCGTAGCTATTGATTAGGCTCGTCTTTCTGTATAAGAACAGTTACACTGGAATGAGCAAAACAAATTTGTGTTCTGAATTCTTACCTCTTTTTAATTTTACTTATGAAATATATAAGAAAGAGCTAGAAAACGCAGTTTACCAGAAGTTTTATGAATTTGTGAGACTTGTGTGAGTTCTCTGAGAACTCTTAGTACATATACACAGCTTGAAAGTTACAAGGCTTGTGGTTTTTTTCCTTCTCTGTTTATACTGTGTTTTCTCCCACCTCCAGGCATTCTCTTCTCCTTTTCCTAAAGGAGCCTTTGCTAAGGCTCCCCTTTATGTCGTTACTTACTCGATGTGGACAAATGCAGTCTTATTTTAAGAAAGCATGGTTACTAACCCACATTTCCTTTTCCTAATCAAGCTAGGACCATTAATAGGAATTTGGTTGTCTTGCATGTGGGAGAACAACAGATTCGTTCTTGAAAGAATGTTATACTTTATGTTCATTCAGGTTGTCCAGAACATAGTCTCCTTGCATTTGGTGCTTTATTCTATGTATCTTTTTAAATGTAAGAATTAAAATGAGTTGATTTTATTATTGATATTCAAGGCTTGCTTGCCTATTAAGTAGTAGTATGCTATGTTGAAAATGTTTAAATTTTCAATTAGATAGTCTGCTAATGTTTCTGGAGCAACTGGTGTAAACATTTTGTGGGAGAACAGGCCTCGTCAGGAATTTCTTATCAGTAATCCCTTGCTGTAAATATCGATTCTGTTTGTGATAATTTGACATGCACAGCCTTTGAAAGTCTTTAGTCTGGAGCCATCCTTGCTCGTTGGAATGACAACATTTGCAGTAGTCCATCATGTTAAGAGTAACCCAACTTAAAACTTATTTACACAGTGGTTTCAGTGTAAATTTGGTTCAGCATTGCCAGATTTTTTGAGTTCTATGCCATAAATATCTTTTAAGGTTCTGTGTCTACCTTTTGTGGAAAAAACGGCATGTATCCTTTGACATAGCTATGCAAGAAAACTCACCAATGACTTAATCTTTTCGACTTAAAATAAATCTTTCAGTCTTAATTTAATTCACATAAAAAGTTGAATTTGTTCTACTGTGCTCCACTTTAATGCTTAAGCTACTTTAAGTGTCTATAGAATTGTATCAATTGTTTTCTTATCGTTTAGTGGTATATGGTTACTATAGTGCACATCTATAACCGCTGGAAGAATAGTGAACTTCGATGTTATGTGAATGGGGAACTGGCATCTTACGGAGAAATAACATGGTTTGTCAACACCAGTGATGTAAGTAATCCCTGTATACTAATATCTATAGGTGATTCTCTTGATGGATTAAATAAATACCCTTTGCCATTTTATTAATAAACCTACCCCATTTTATGCATTTTTTGAAAAATGTTGAAATAAAATTAACAACTTTTTGGTGGAGGAGAAGATTCTGCTTTTATACATCTCAGAACTTAAAATTCGTTTCTGCTGAGACCCTCAAATGCTTGTTTATGTAGAAATAATATTCCCTGATAATATGTGTATTCTTTGCATAATTTGCTTGTGTAGCATAGATTAAACACTGTTACTGAGTTCTGTTTCATTTTCAGACATTTGACAAATGTTTCCTGGGTTCTTCAGAAACAGCAGATGCCAATCGAGTGTTTTGTGGGCAAATGACGTCTGTTTACCTTTTTAGTGAGGCTCTCAATGCTGCTCAGATCTTTGCCATTTATCAGCTTGGTCTGGGATATAAGGTATCTTAGAACTGACTGTGAAGTTTCCAAAGTTTAATTATGTTTAACCTCTTTATGGTGGGTTTTAAGAATGTTGTGACACCTCTATGTTGTTCTAAAAATGTTCTTACTGTTTAATCTTTTCATCAAATTCTCCCATGTTTCTTCTATAAGCCTATTTATCGTCTCACAAACTACAAGTAAGCATTAATTCAATTATTTAATTTCTTATAAAAAATAAATTTGTGTTCCTGTTTACTTCTCAAAATTTCCGTGTTGGTGGTTGGGAGAGGGAGAACACTGCTGTATTCTCTGGCTAGGTTCACTTTTTCATTGAGGCCGAAAACTTTAGATCAAGTATGATGTATTTGTTTTAGAAATGTAGCTTTATAGTTGATTGTGCCAGTCAGGTTTTTTTAATGTGTGAAGTTAGTGCTGAGGATTAGTTTTGTTGCAGTGATTTATTTGTTTCGTCATAGCCTGAGGGGCACTAATTGAAGACTGTTATTCCCTAGCAGCTGTACAAACATACGCTAAAAAAGATGGTTCCTATTCTATCTGCCTCTCAATTATTAGTTCCTTCTGAGTGAACATTGCTGACTGTCATTCTGTTTCCTAGCTAACGTGTTTCTTTTACATTACCCACCATTTTGGCAATGTCACTCTTCAGGGGTCAAAAAAAAATTCTGCAGTTCTAACACTGTAAAATTGACTTGGAGTCAATGTTCTTATGAGACCCTTTCTTTCTGAAATATTGCTAGATTGAAGAAGCAATGTTTCAGTAATTTTTTGGCAGTCGTTCTGTTCTGAACCGTATTCTCAATGTGTGTAATGTAATTTTTTTTTTCTTTTTTCCTTCCTCAACCCTGCTCCCCAATCCAGGGAACATTCAAATTCAAGGCAGAAAGTGATCTCTTCCTTGATGAACATCACAAATTGTTGCTGTATGATGGCAAACTATCCAGTGCTATTGCTTTTATGTACAATCCAAGGGCTACGGATGCACAGCTGTGTCTAGAGTCATCCCCTAAGGATAACCCTTCTATTTTTGTTCATTCACCACATGCCCTCATGCTGCAGGTATTTCAACATTTTCATAGATTTGGAGGATACAAATGTGTCTGTTTGAAAACCTAAAAATCAAGTTTTATAGGGATTTGGACAAGATAGGGAACTGCTGATAGGTTGGCTTTTTGTGTTGTCCCTGCTGCTACCTCCCCTGTTTCTTGAATTAATGTGGATGCACAAGAATCCTAAGAAAAAAAATTATTTTATCAAAGTTACAACCTAAAAAATGTCAGTATTACAAAGTCTGTGTTAGATTTAAAAAAAAAAAAGTCCTTCTTCCTCATTTCTGACATGTTCACTCCCCTACAGATATTACCTATCTCCCGTCCTTTGTCCTATTGAATGTGATACCCTTTTCTTCCCTATGCTTTGAACGCCTTAATCTTTTGTCAGAAGCTTTTAATGTGTTCTGTTCTAGAGTTTCTCTACTGCTAAAGACTTGTTTTAGAGTTTGCAAGCCACCCCTTGTATATTCATCTGAGGATCTACACTGTAGACTGTATCTAAAGCAGTAGGTCAGCCAGACTGGGCATTTAGTGTGGCTGTGGCAGCCAGTTTGTACTTCCTGCTGTTTCTTTTTGTTTGGTAATAATACAGTTTTTATATTGGAGAAATTTCGAACTATTTCTAACAAGCTTTTTAACAGTTTCTGAAGGAGATTTCAATATTTCTTAATTCTTCTTTGCCAGGATGTGAAAGCAGTCTTAACGCATTCTATCCAAAGTGCCCTGCACTCCATTGGAGGGGTGCAGGTACTTTTCCCTCTCTTTGCACAGTTAGACTATAGGCAATATTCATCGGATCATGTTGACACAACTGTTTGGTGAGTGCATATACTTATTGTGTTTCTGTTCTTTGTTTCTTTTTAAGTAAAGGAAATTACCTCTCGCTTTATTAAGCGGCATAGTGGTTTAAATTGTCTTGTGCAACAATGAATTATGTCTAACAACAAAAAGGTGGCCTTGTTACAGGCAGGACATCAAAGTGAAGTGTTTATTTGTACCAAATTTTCTATGAAAGTTCACACAGAATCAAAATGTACATGTTTCTACTTCACAATTTTTTTGTGTAACAGAATTAGAGACAATTCTCTCGAGCTTAGTCCTGTCATGAAGAATATCCACTGGGGAAGGCTTCAAGAGAAACTCCAGGAAGGATGAATTTTTCAACTACATGAAGTTATTCCTTAGAATTTTTTTTGGTTTTTTTTTTACCTTCAGACTTTTTGGAAGATACTGTTATTCAGTCTTACTGCTGGGCTTTTCCCCTGGTTTCAGCTTTGTTTCAACTCAGTCCAACTTCTGAACATTCAGGCACAGAAACTGGTGGAGCTCCTAAGTTCAAGAGTAGTATTAATAGCAAAAGGATTGCTTTTTAGAATCCTGGTGTAGTTTGCTCTGTTTCATTGCAATTGTAGTTTCACGACTGTTTAAAGATGATCTACATCCATACTATTGCTAAGAAGAGGGGGTTACAATGTGCCTTCAGCCCATTTTGAATGGTCCTGGGCCTCTCTTGAACTGGCTCAGACTTGGGCATCTATGTGATGAGTTAGGGATTTGACTTAGTTGCAAACTGGCCCAGCATTAGAGGGGTTTTCGTCTGGCTAAGGTCTTGATTCACAGGCACTAGTGCTGTGACACAAGGGGAGGGGCATGAACATTCCTTCGGCAGCAGCACAGAGATGAATTAGCTTGAACCAATAGTAAAGCTCTGTCTAGAAAAATATTTCCAATATCTCCTCATCTGAAAGCAGCAGGAAGTGGAATGGCATTTGTTACTGATCTTGCAGAAGTCTGTAAGTGAAGTACGAAGCAGAGGGAAGCACATGCTTAACTGTTGCCTTTCTGCAAGAACGTATTTTCAGAAGAGTTTTGCTGTTGCATGGTTATCTCAGAATCCAGAATTTCAAGTTAGAAATGCATTAATTAAAAGCAAGAAGTTAGAGCTTTCAAAATTTAGTCTTGCTTTTTGTTTTAAAATTTCTGATCTGAGCATTTATATAACACATTGAATGTATCTCTGGGCTGTGTGATGGAAGTGTTAATTTGGAAATACTTTCTCATTGTAGTCCTTTAAAACATATTTCTTTATTAAAACACAATATTTTTCAGTTCTACTTTATTGGCTTTCATCATGGAGTTGTTGAAGAACTCCATTGCTATGCAAGATCAGATGCTTTCCTGTAAGGGCTTCCTTGTGATAGGATATAGCCTAGAAAAGGTAAAGCAAATCTTTCTTGATGTTTTACATTAATGTTGAACTCTTTTGAGAGAAATACTTTTCCTAGACTGTTGTAGGGCTCTTCTTTAAGCAGATCTTCTTTTACAGTCTTCCAAAGCCCATGTTACCCGAGCTGTGCTAGAACTTTGCCTTGCCTTTTCGAAATACCTGAGCAACTTACACAATGGGGTGCCCTTGCTGAAGCAGCTGTGTGATCATGTTCTCCTTAATCCTGCAATATGGATTCATATCCCGGCACAGGTAAAATTACTTATTCTTATAAGGTATATTATGATTTGGGAGTGTTGAGACTAAGCCTGGACTCAAAGAATTGCAGGTCCTGGCTCCCCAGCAGAAATCATACAGAAACTGTTTTTAGACTCTGTGTTTCTGCATGTAGCTGTCAAGTTTTGCAGACTCCCAAGGTTTTCAGGGAGTTTGGAAACCTGCAGCGTTCTGCAGAACAGAGCTGGGAGTGACTTCTGGAGTCCCTGACCCAGTCAGTGTTGTAGATTGAGAAGGAATTTTGAATGGGTTATTTGGCAAAAACCCAGCAATTTTTAAGAGAAATTATCCTGGGTGTCAGATTTGAAGTCTTCATTTAAATCGACATATTCTCTGCAGAGTATTTTTGTTTTGGTGAATCTATGTTCTCTGAGAGCGAACCACTTGAATGAAAACTTTCTAGTTGATTCTACTTCTTACCAATTTTTTTGATGCCATCCACAACTGTTTGTTTGACACCTCAAAAACTGAGACAGCAGTAACAATGTTACTGTTGAAGCTGTTGTAAAACATGTATGTTTGCTACAGCTAAATTAGATTATTAGGTATTAAGTCATTATTTCTCAAAAGAAAAAGGGAAAGATGATGTGTAAATAATTAAGCCTAGAATGAATACCTAAGCCTATAATAAATATGCACCTTTCTATAATACTTCATGTGTGACCCTGTTCTGAACAGAGGTTGGACTAGATGATCTCCAGAAGTGCCTTCCAATCTCAGCTATCTGTGATTGTGTGAATACCATGCTTTCAAGCTTCTATGAGTGTGGACCAGCTTAGAAAACCCACAGCACTCTATAGTTTTAGAAATAAAAGGAAATTTTTCATCAGTTTGCAAGGGTTGTAAGAGTTGCGCGACTATTTCTTTAAGACATTTTTGTAGATGAAATTTAAGGGTGCAGTTGTCTGATGTGCTGCAATTTTGCTGTACTGATTTTTGATCTCGTGATTGGGTGTTGTAGGTTCAGCTGATCCTGTACACTTACCTGTCTACTGAGTTCATTGGCACTGTTAACATATATGGTGCAATCCGGCGGGTTGGGACAGTTCTTTTGGTCATGCATACCCTGAAGCATTATTACTGGGTAGTGAATCCTCAGGATCGCAGTGGTATAACTCCCAAGGGCATAGGTATGTATTCATTTCTACTTTCACAAGCTGATGTTTGTTTTAAAAAAATGTTGTATACAATGTATAGAATAGAACTGTAAATGTTCCAGAAAGAATTTTATTTTCATGCAGTGGGTTCAGTGTCACAGGTTGCAGTGTGCTTTTGTCCATAGGATATTCTTGAAAGCTTTTTTTCAGAAACTAATGGAAACTTTCTTTAGAAGTCATATCCTCTGTCACCAAAGACCTATGTGAATTAATGATAGATAGAACTGGTCAGAGAAACTGTAGGGTTTTGAAAGTGTAGAGCTGTGCCTGGGAATGCGGTCTCTTCATGGAGCTTGTTCAAGTACTGGACAGGCTTTAAGTGCTTGTAAGATCTATTGATAATAGCAGTATAGCTGAAAACAGGCATACTGAGTCTGTCTGACAGGTGTAGGGATCTGAACTTGTTGGAAAACCACTTAATAAGCGTGCTTAATCCAGACAGCGAACTCATGGCGAAAGAAGTAGTAAGAAATTTAGAACAGGTGTTTAGTACTTGTCGTTGACACAGAACATAGAGCAAGAATACTGATCCTAAGAAAAAAGCAACGGGAGTAGCTGCTTGACTCAGAAAGCCAGTACTGTAAAAGGAACTGGGAGAAGTGAAATGCGCACCAGCATAACGTAGACACGTGCAGATGCAACTGGCATAGAAAAGGGAATGAATGCTTTTTGGAAGTATGGCTTTACAACTCTCCTAGTTGTCGTTCTGCGTTTTATGGGGTTGGCACACAGCCTTGCAGAGGGAGAATAACTTACATCTCTGCTCTTTCCTGTAATGAAGAAAGGCCCTGGAATTTCAGAGAGAGAAGCAGGTGATGAAAGAGAGCTAGATGTCCTGGGAGTGAGTGCTCCTTAGATGGGTCCAACTTCCTGCCACCAACTTCTCGAGATGACCGGCCCTTCCTGTTAGAGGCTTGCAAAGTTGTTTTGTAGTATTTTGCATCCTGTTAGGAGCAAAGCATGTGCCCTTTCTCCTTTCTTTGTAGCGAAGACATGGATTTACTTAATTAGTTTCTGAACCTATTTATTGAGCCTGAGGCAAGTGTATGTGTAGGATAGTCTTATTAATACAGTCTAGTGGCTTATTTTGACTAGACTGGTCTGTATTTAAAATAACTATTCTTAAACCAAATATGCCTGTGGGTCTATACTGTATAAAACGAGACTCATATGATCACTTACATTTGCTAGTTGATTTGCTTTTCCCTGATGATTAAGATCATAAGAACTGTGAACCTATGAGCAAATGTAAAAACTATCCCTAGAAATGTATTTGCAACAGTTCATTTGCTTTCTGTATGAAAGCTTTTACTTGGCTTTGACATTTGGTTGCACCTGTTTTTTTAACCTTGCCTCTCCTGGGAACTACTCAGTGTTTGAGTATTTAAAATGTTTCAGTGAAAGTCTGCTTTACACAGGAATGGCAGAAGCAAGTCCTTTTGACTTTGAGTTAACAAATAAAGTCTTTTGCTTTCGAAGTCATCTTTATATATACACCATTGTAAGCTTGCTTTTTGTTGTGTATATAGCCAATGTGTAATAATGGCATGTAGTTCTTCCTTTGAGCTTTAGTCGAAAAACTTTAAGAACAATAGTAAACTGCAAAAATCTGAAATCTGGAAATTCTGACATAAAGTTCTCATATCAGTCTTATTCCTTGCATGAAGTTGGTTCATAGACACTGCAAGGAAGTGGTAACATCATGATAAGAGTTTAGAGGGCTTTAGAAAACTGTATTTCATAAAAGCCTTAGTAGAACCTTAGTAGAACCTCACTGGTTGGGCATTTTGCTAATACAGTGATAAAACACATTACTATTTTGTAGTCTGAAGTGGAGGAAAGATAACTTTACTTAGAATTGTGCCCTCTTCATGCAAAAAATGCCTTTTATTTTTCTTTATATGAAAATGCATGCTATGCTAATAACAACTGTTAATTTGCATTTCATGTATCTTCTTTTTTTGTAGATGGGCCGCGGCCTACTCAAAAAGAGATTTTATCTCTGCGAGCATTCTTGTTGATGTTCATTAAACAGCTAGTGATGAAGGTAGGATAACTTTAAATTATTGATAGGATACCTAAGTTTCCTTTCATAAAGAAATGCACTTTAATATAGCATTTTTTTCTACGTGTGTTGAATTTTGTAAACAAATAAGTAAATAGAAATACCATGTAAGGTGCGTCTTTTTATTGTGGCTCTTGCCACAGACGGCAGTGCTAAAGATGCATTTTTCTCCCTTTTAAGCTGTTTTTATCAAAAGTAGAGCTGTTAAATCATTAACTAAGAAACGTTTGCTACTGGGGAAATAACTATTTGATTCCATGTTTTGTTTTTGACAAGAAAAATACCACCTGCATCAGAAGAAGTGGTTAAAGACTAAAGAGCAACATTTGACATTATATGCTGTGGGACAGAGGAGGATAAGAAAGACTATCAATAAGTTTCACAACTGTTTGTTAGGCATTAGAGGAATACTGAAATTCGGCAGTTCTACTGCCTATAGACTCTTCTTAACCCTTTCCTCTTGTAAGCTCTGATCTCTCCTCTCCCTTCTGTAGATTGTCTTTTCTGTGTTTGAATCTAGCTCCCTTTCCCTTCTTCCTCTGCGTTGCTAAGGGACCGGTATGCTCTCTGTGCTGCTACCCTTAGCCCCAGCAGTATGGAGGAGTAACTACCAGAAAAGTTCTGCTCTTGACTCTTGTACTCTTTCTTTAAATTGGATGTTCTGCAATTGAAGTATCAGGGACAATTTAGCTATCAAACTCTAAAAGACTTTCATTAAGTGTTAGCTTCATTTTTTTTTTTTTTCTTTTTAAATTTCTGTTAGAGATTTATAACTTGAACAGTTTTGCGTAGAGTTTCACTGGGACAGTAAAAACCATGTCCATCATAAAAGGTTGATTCTTCTGCAGATTTTCTATTTGTACACAGTGGTGCAAAATCTTTTCAGGAAATGAGATACTTGCTTTAAAAAGTAAAAGCTATAGAAATGAAGAAGTCTGCTTTTCCCTTCCCTCACCCTGTTCTTGGAAACCGTTGGGTTTTATTTTCCCTAAAAAGACCTCAAGGCATATTCCTGACATGGATGACATAAATGGTTTAAATTTCTGCAAAGTTGATAGCGACTGAAGATAGGATTCTGTAGTGGAAAATAAGAAGCAAACTCAGCTATAGGCATAGCTAACAGGCTTTTAATTAAACATCCAGGTCTACTTTTGAATGCTCTTTGCCACCTTTAATTTAATTTTTCTATTAATAGGAATCTCTCAGTTCAAATGATCTATATCAATTAACATGTGTTACTCTTAACAATTTCATGTACTATATTATTATCTAGCTTATTTTTATGCCTGTATTGGAGTTGTTGTCTTAATGCACTTTTATAACCTTCAGTGGGTATTTTTTTGGGTGGGGAAAAAGCTACCTTCCATCTATGAAGCTATTACAGTACCAAGTGAAAACAAATTTGTCTTGTGGGGCTTGCTCTGTATATAACCGTGGCTTGTAATAATGCTCTTTTGGGAACTGTACTTTTGTACTTGAAAGATGATAGTTAAAACCTGATTGTTTTTAAAGGACTATGGAATAAAAGAAGACGAATTGCAGGCTATCCTCAATTATCTGCTCACTATACATGAGGTAATTTTTAATTTGGGGGGTGTGCGGGACAGGGAGAGAGGTACTACTTCTGCTGTTTGTGACCACCAAATATCTGAATATTTTCAAATATTACCTTCTTTATGCCACAAGATGGCTCTGTAGGGGAAGTAGCAAACATTGTCCAACTCTTTAGTGTAGTGTGCTGAATTGCCAATATTCTTGCAGTGATTTAAGCACTATGTTCAATGTTAGATTGAAGTTCATTAAGCCAGTAAGTCAAAATGGTTTCTTATGTTGTTCTGCAAACCGATTTACCAAGCAGAAAAACAGATGGTGAGGCTGACTTTAAAAAGAAAAAAAAAAAAGACAAACCCTTTTTTTTATGCTGCCTAAGTAGTATTTTTTTGTTTTGTTTTTCTCTCCTTTTTATTTTGCTTCTTAAATAAAGCAATAAAATGGAAAACATGCATTAAAAAATAAAGATGTATGTTAATGGCATCTAAGAGAAGCATATAAACTTAATTGGGAGAAAATGTTGGTTACCACTGATACATCTGCATCTTCATATTTTAGTACCAGGAAAAGGCACTTTATGCCAGATGCAACATCAAAGACAAGGGAAATGGGGACATAAATCTAACTGATCTCATCTCTATAAGGGTGCTTGAAATGGGTAAAATAAGGAATTAATTGAACTTCAAGCAGTATGGATTTTTTTCTTTTTTTGTTTACACCTATATTTTCCTTTTATTCTCTGTGCTGGTTACTACTACTTGGTAGTACCATGGTCAAGCAATTTAAGTCGTTCTACTTTATGTGGAGATGTAAAAAATAAGTCTCTTGGTAACATGTAAGAGTAAACCAAAATAGCAGAAGCTTTATATAACCTTCAGATGAGGAGGTGGTATTTTAACTATTTTAGCAGTTTGCATGGTCAAGTCTAAAAGATTCATGAATGCTGAATCCCACAGAATTAGGTATCTAGTTGTAAATTCAGAAAACATCAACAAAAAAAGTAAAATTCAGCCTTCTCATAGAGCTCATTCATCAGTGATAGTGTCTGTAATGTAAGCCGGTGATATCATCAGGTGAACACAGTAGTTCAGGGGGTGTAAAACTGGTTTTCTAATAGAGAAAGAATCAGACTATTCGTTCAAAAGTGTTTGGTTGTTTTTTTTTCCTTTTTTAAATAAGCTCTCATTTTAATACCACAAAGAATGGGAAAAAAAGACAGTTGCATTTTGCTACTTCATGGGTTATTTTTAGTTATAATTAGCTTGAAACAAATTAATAAACTGTAGTTCAGAGTGCTTTAGACTGGTAGTATGGAAAACGTTACTGAGCAGCTTGAATGTTAAATTTAAAAAAGCATTTTAAATGTTGTCTGTGGCAGGTGGTGGTATGTTGTTGGTTGTTGTGGGTTGTTTTGTTGTTTGTTTTTGTTTTTTTTTTTTTCCCCTTGGGCAGACATTTGTTAGTAGAGATTTTGCATTAAACACCACCCTGTGCCCCAGAAAATGTGCAGCAGTTTATTTCTAGCTCCTGTGCAGTAAAAGGGGGGGAAACATACATGCAAACAGATGAGCATGGGTGTGGAAGGAAATAGCAGAGTCCAATAGTCCGTTCCCTGTGAAAGGCTTACATCCCAGACACAGATGTATCACTTTTCGCTCTAAAAAATAAAGTGGGTTTTTTTGGGTAATATTTACTCCTGCACTTGCCTTCCAGATCTGTAGCTCTTTTGATCCTGGCCTAATTGTTTTGGTCCTTGGTTTACTATTACTTTCCAGATCATTTTGAAATGTTTTGTAGTGGTTCTTTTAACCAAAACAATGTTCTAGTCTACATGCATTTTCAATTCAAATTTGTAACTTTTATTCAACAGGATGACAATCTAATGGATGTCTTGCAGTTGCTTGTTGCTCTGATGTCAGAGCATCCCAGTTCTATGATCCCTGCTTTTGATCAGAGGAATGGATTACAGTAAGTTTGAATTTTGTAAGTGGGCAAAAGGAAATAGTATTTTGACCATGCTGTTGCTTGCTAGAATTCCCGTGAAATTTGAAAGGTCCTCCTCAGCGTACGCGTTGCAATCTTAGACTCCTCATATTGGGAGATTTTTGTGTCCAGGTGTTCTTTTGACAAGAGGTGATGTTGGATTTATTATCAATGAGGTCTTTTTTTTCTAATGTTTCCAAGCTGTCAGTCATGCTTAAACAGGTAGTGATCAATTTCAGTTAGTCTATACATCGATGTTAAGTCTTCATCTACTAGCGCTTAATCTTCAGCCTCTTGTTCTTACACATGTTTTAGAACTGAAAGTGAGCTGACAAAAATTGGTTCAGATTTCTTCTGATCTTTGGTAGCTTTCTTTCCTTTTTAACATGTACAGCGTGATGGGACTTTTGCAGAAGAAACCTTTTATTTGTTTAAATTTAGCACTTTGTGGTATGGATTGTCTTTTTTTGCAACAAACAGAAAAATATTGTTTAACTCTATTGTGAGAGAAAAGTAGGGAAAGTAGCAAATTCTACTAACAGTAAAAGCACAAGAGAAGATCTGCTAGAAAAAGGCTAAGTTATGACTCTGATTTTGTGTTGTGGCTCTCAGAGGGTGGTCGCGTTATTGAACTTTCCTAATTTAAAATGAACCTGCCTGGACATAGTGGGGAAAAAATTGGAACAGGCAAACGAATGTAAGAACTATTCCTAGAAGGGTATGTGGAGTAGTAATTCTCTTGCTGTGTAAAGGCAGAGTCTCATTTCATACATTTTGTTGCACCTATTGGTTAACCCCTATTTATACATATATTTTTTTTCAGTCGCCCTTTCTCAAGAGACAACATCCAGGCACGTTCATAATTGTTTTCTCCCCTTTTAGTGCTAGGCTGATTTTTTTTTTTTTTTTCTTCCCATTTTCTTCAGCTTTGACTTCATTTGTATGGTAATGTGTTATGCTATGGGAAACTAATAAAAACTCTATATAATAAAGTATTTGAATGTCATGTTGGGTCTCCAATGCAATATGTTTGTTTTTATTTAACAACCGACAGTAGACATTTTCTTTTTTATTAACTAGTATATGGGCAAGTCAGTATGAATAGTGAGTCCACAATGAGAAATCACTTTGTTTTCCCGTCTCATTTGTTACACTCCTTGCTCCTGCATTCTCTCCAGTCACTTAGCGGGTTGTTTGTATGCTTATTGATACATCTACTTTTCTGCAATTAAAACACCATATTCTTTAAATTTGGAAATAATTTTGCAAAACTTTATAAATATTTGGAGTTTTAAAATTATTAAAATTTTAAAACTAACCAATCTACTGAAGGAATAATAAGTGTAAGGAAATATTTTTTTTCCTATGCAATTAGGTAACCCTCATCCTGTTCTGTTAAGACAAGCAGGGAAATGGATTATATTGCTTGAATGAACATCGTATCGTGGGCTTGCTCGTTTGTTTGATTCTATAGTTGCTGTGGCTGCAGCTTTCTCCAGGATAAGTTATTTGTTATAGATAACTGTTTTTTAATCACTCCTGGGTTCTCACTTAAATTCTATTATAAAACTAGATTTTTTTTTTGTCTTAGTTTAGGTGTCCTGGGTAATATTTTTAGGTACGTAAAAGTGAAGAAATATATAATTAGTGATGAGTGCTCAGTTATATATAGATAAGGCCTAAAAACTTGAATAAGTCCTTTGAACTCTTTACAACTGTCTGATCTAAAATGCGATATTGTAACGTGGGATGTTTTTGGAAAGACTCAAGAATCATTGAACTTAGATTTTTTTATTTTTTTTTCCCCTTCCCCCTAATAGTGATACAAATTTCCTCAAAAATTTACTCAGAAAATATTCACAGTAAAGGCTGAATACTGTGCCTTCTGTTCCAATATAATTTCATGGAGCATTAGGAAATTAATCTTTTTTTCAGAGAGAGCTTAGTAGTCCGTGTAGGTATAAGCTAAATCATAGTTCGCAAATTCAAAGATCTGTCCAATACAGTGAATGACAGCCCAACTGAAATCAGATACTGACATGGTCATAAGCACTGTACTGTCTAAAAAGTAAGCAATGAATGAAATTAGATGTAACTGATAAATACCTTTAGATGTCTTATGTTTTTATTGGAGATTTAAAAGGATCAAAAACTTGCATTTGTTATTCTTCACATTGACAGAAGGCCAATATTAGAATTTTTCACTGTGTAAATAAACAATTTAATAAAAGAATAAGCTTTAATGTACTGCAAATAAATGTTTGAGAAGTTAAGACTAAATACTAGTCCAATTTCTTTTTATTCGGGGGAAGGCATAGATGCAGGTGATGAGATCTGTGCAGTATTACGGATGGAACTGGTAATGTCAAATATATGTAAGGTTACTGGACACTTCCCACTGTAAGACTGTACTTCCAATTGTTTATTAATTTACCAGACTTTCATCAGTTACATTGACACTTTCCTTGCTGTGTTTGTTACACACTCTCATTTTCTTTCTTGGGAAAACTTCAGCTAGAACTGTTCAGCCTAGTTAAGTCTAGTACTTTGCTACAGACACACCCCTTGTTCCCTTCAGCTTTCTTCTTAAACCTTCCTAGTGGAGAATCGTAAGCGGATGTAGAGCATAATCATAAGGAGGTGAAGAGCAGAAACCAATGTAGGTGAAACGAGAAGAATGCCTCCTGACTTGGTGTCTTCCTCTATCCCTCCTGAGGGAGCAACAGCTCACGCAGATGTCAAATACTAGTGCTAGTAATAAATCCCCCTCCGTACGTGGCTATACCTATCCAGCCACTTTTATAGTAAAACAATTGCTTGCGTGGTTTTCTGGATAAAATGTCAGATTACGACGAGTCTCAATATATGCATTGCAGCAACTTGTCACAGCATGTTTTATGTGTTGATATTTGGGAGATATTTAAATTCGATTAAAAATCTCTAAATGTAATTCTAAAATGTGAAATCACAAACTATTGTGCCATTAACAGAAATGTCATGCTTGTTTTTTAGTCTTATAAACAGTCGTTCTTTTAAATTAGGCTCAGATAGAAATTTATTTGCAGTCTACTGCTGTTAATTTGTCATTCCAAAAATTGCTGTGTGTTTCAACTATTTTAGGAAGCCTTGTGTTTTCTTCACTTAGGGTTGTCTACAAGCTTTTAGCATCACAAAGTGAAGGCATCAGGGTGCAAGCTCTAAAAGTGATGGGATATTTCTTAAAGCATCTCGCTCCAAAGTAAGTACTGGTTTAGGTCTTAAAACACCACCCCTCCAAAAGAAGGAAAGAAAGGTAGGCTGTGACACATACATACTGTATATTATTGTGTGTATGTATTATTTGGGGGGGGTGTGTGTATACACACGTTTGTACGTAAAGTAAGAAAAGCTCTATTGGAAGTTAATCGCTAAATGTGCTTCACTGAATGGGAGCTACTGTTCTTCAAGTACCCTTCAATTTGTAATTGATACATTTCTGATGTGGTGGAATGACTTGTTATTGGCAACTAGTGTCCAGGCATTATTACTTCCTTATCGAGTTCATTTAATACCTACTTGCAGTATGGCTGCCTGCTTTTTAAAGTGGTCTTTTTCCACGGAAATCGGTAGGAAGAATTAGACTGGTGATATTGAACCCTGTCTTTCTTACTGAGAACTGGATTTAATATGTCTCAAGTTGACTACAACAGTAGATAACTATTGAGATCGCTGTCCATGGTTGTATTTTTGAGTGAAATGAGGACAAAGATGCCCTTTCCTTGTGTTTATCAAGAAATCCCTAAGGGTGTGTTTCAGCATTTTGCGCCCTTGGGTGAGTGGACTGCATTTATGGCAGAAAGTTAGCTGTCTTCTGTCTGTCTTCAGGGAATGACTTGTCCTTTCAGAATTTGAATCCTTGCCCTTTTCCTTAACCAAAAGTGAAAGACCTAAGGAACAAAAAAGGAGAAGATGTTTCCAGTGATTCCATATTTCTTAAGGCATACTTTTTAAACTTTTTCTTTTCCCCTAAAGCAAGTTGGATACATACATTTATTTTATCTTTCTGTATTGTTTTAGGAGAAAAGCTGAAGTCATGCTTGGATATGGATTGTTCTCTTTGCTGGCTGAAAGGCTGATGCTTCAGACAAGCTTAATCACCATGACCACATACAATGTCCTATTTGAGGTAGTAATATACTGTAGTTAGGATCCAATCTTCCTAATTACTTGTAAGACATTGTTAGAAAATTGCTTACATATTTGTGCTGATATGTTCCAGATGACATTAAACCTTAGTGTGATGCAGCTGAGTGCTGCTTTTTTTTTTTACAAAGCTCACTACTTGAGATTTCCCCCCACCCCCTTTAACTTGGTTATGCTCATTATGAACAATTCTAGATAATGAGTAACCTGAATGTCTCAAGCAGACACTCAGATATATGTGAAATTTTATTATAGCGATGATCTTGCCTTATGATGATTGTTATGGTTAGATTCAGATTTCTCTTCCAGTGTATTTAAAATAAGTGTGTGCTTAAGAGAAAACAAAAAAAAATTAGAGTAAAATTTTAGGAACAGGATGAAATAAATTATCAAGAAAGAGAACAAGTGGGTTTTTTGGATAACTTTTAGAACCATGGTGAAATAATGATGGTGCTGTATGAAGGATGTATCCAACTATTTTTCAGTAAGCTGTCTTTATGAACATTGATATGGCATCTTCTTCTTTCTTGCTAGATTCTGACTGAACAGATTTGCACTCAAGTGATACATAAACAACATCCTGACCCAGATTCAACAGTGAAGATACAAAATCCTCGTAAGAATGATATACGTTTCTAAGTGCTACCATAAGAAAAGTCTGCCCTAAAAAGAAAAACATGAGAAAGCTTGTTAATTACATCCACCAGTCTTAATTCTGATCTCAGTTTTCAGTTTTACATAGTCTTTCATACAAAAGGAAAGCTAATGTGCATTTAGCTGGAGTTATTTAGGAAGTATGTCTATAGCTTTTTGAGAGACATTTTATGTGTCTAAATGTGTATGTAGTTCATAACTCACCCTTTTTGGCTGTGCGGTCGTGTTATGAAATGGATTTTCAAGACTTGCATGCACAGGATACTTTGATTTAATACATATTAAGGTTCCAGCAAAATTCTGATTGCATTATTTAGTGATGTCAGACTAAATTACCTGAAATATGGAAACAGCCTTCATCTTAAATTACATTCAGTACGACAACGCTAGATGGCAAGTAGGAGAAATGTATCTGCTCACTGTTTTGGTTAGCTTACTTTATGGGAAATATCTTGATATGAAACTTTAGATGTCTTTTGAACTAAGAGAAAATACTTATCTCTTTTCCTGAATTATACGCATTACTAATGTGCTCTGTATATAATACAATGGACTTATGATAGCTTTGGGAGTTCGTTTTTTTCTGGAGAAATAATAGATTTTTTCACTTTCATAGCTGCTTTGTCATTAAATGCAGGTCATAGTTGTGGGTTTGCTTCATGTGGAAAGTGGGGGAAGAGAAAGGAAAGCAAAGCAGATACAGAGGAAAGAAATCTGGTTGCAGTATGCCATTTGCCTTCTGGTAAATCTGTATGAAGCAAGAGATGTGAGGAGATCTCTGTTACTCTCTCAAGATTTTTGAAGTTGGCAGTCACTGCTGTGGTTAATACAAATATATTTGTAGTGTGAGGTATGAGTCTGGAATTATCTAGGTCTAGTAGGAAGAGTGACTTCTAGAGTACCTTCTCAAGATCAGTGCTAATATTATCAAAGAAGGAATTTCTCTTTCTAAAGAAATTGTACAAGGTGAACTGAAACTATCACAGTGACCGTGTTCAAATTGCACCGTAATTTATTTACAAAATTAACTTTTTTTTAAAGTAACAAGAACAGTGACTGTGCCACTGCTTCAAAAAGTGGAAAGTACCCACAGTTTTGACTGTCCCCTAAAAATAAAGAAAACATTATGCTCATAAGAGATGAAATTTTATATTGGGAAGGTTTTGTCCCCTTTCTCAAACTTTTTATTATAACAGAATTCGTTAAGTGTAATCAGAAGTTATTCACATTCTTTGAAAATTCAGTGTTATAAAGGTAGAGCAAAATCTATGCGTTTTTCTCATATATTGATTTTATAATGGATGCATTGTTTTATGTGAACTTGCTTAGAAAAAGGTTCTGACAGATTCTCATAGCTTGTCATTTGTCATGCAGTAACATTTGTGTTGCTTAAACCTGATAATTTAAAAAAACTTCAGAATAATTTAACTTAGATTCCATTTTCTTCAGCTGCATAGGCCTGCAAATCCCCCTGATGGTGACCAGGTTTGAAAAGTCTTGGATGAAGGGATTTGTATTAGTTAAACCTTCTACTCAAATAGAGATGTGCTTTTTCTCAGTATAAAACTTTTTTACATAGCGTGACTTTTCTTGTACAAACAATATTGGAAGATGTCCTGTATTTTATGCTGTGCTTAGTACTAATATTTTGTTGCTCATGAACTGTTTTACAGAGATTTTGAAGGTTATTGCAACCCTGCTACGTAATTCTCCACAGTGTCCGGAAACTCTGGAGGTTCGGCGAGCCTTTCTCTCAGATATGATTAAACTTTTTAATAACAGCAGAGAGAATAGGAGGTAAGATAGCTTGCTATATGCACATGTATACGAAGTAAGTAACAACGTTTCCTAGTAAATTAGACTCATTAAGCAGATACAGCTTCGTTGCTGTTCAGCAAATTCTATACTCTAGTACTGTCTTCAATATGTAAAATTAGAGAAGCTTGCACATAGCAATTGTCTTAAACATGTTGAATTCCTGACTTAGCTGCTGTATATTTGTAAGATATATTTTGAAATTTG
Organism: Nipponia nippon; assembly: GCF_047370975.1. Taxonomy (NCBI): domain Eukaryota; kingdom Metazoa; phylum Chordata; class Aves; order Pelecaniformes; family Threskiornithidae; genus Nipponia; species Nipponia nippon. Next base: position 65,983,096 of record NW_028262380.1, read on the forward strand.
ATTAAATAGCATGTGTGTATTTTGCAGGAGTTTGTTGCAGTGCTCCGTCTGGCAGGAGTGGATGCTTTCCCTTTGCTGTTTTAATCCGAAGACTTCTGAGGAACAGAAGATAACCGAGATGGTGTATACCATATTTCGAATTTTGCTCTACCATGCAATCAAATATGAGTGGGGTGGCTGGCGTGTTTGGGTGGATACACTGTCGATCACACATTCAAAGGTGAGTGTCTGAAGTAGTTGGGAAATTTTGTTTGTGTAATTAGATTTAGAGCCTTAAAGTGCTGTGTCATACAGTGAGATAGTCTTGAACTGAAGGTCAATAGTTGAATAAAAGCCCAGTGTTTATATCTGTTACTGGGCATAACTTTCAAATATTTGACCATTAAGTATTAATTTCGTTGTTTGAACACAAATCTTTTTCAGTTGTTGCTCAAATTGTGATAGTATTAGTTTATACTGAAAATGGCACATATTTTAAAAAATGAGATAATCATATTTCAGGAGCATTTCTGAAAAATTTTAGTGCTGGTTTTGGTTTTTAATAATGGCATGAACACAAGGTGGCGCACCATATCTATTCATAAACAAAAATACCTTTCAGTAACATCAAAAGACTGTAAAACAAACCAGTAAAAAGCAAAGAAATCAAAGTTAAGACAGATGCTTCAGCTGTTAAGCTGTCATGGAATACAGGATGAGAACGCAAATCCTTGCAGTATGAAGGAGACTATTGCCCTTCATTATTCTTCTGTCTGATTTTTTGTTGTTGTTACAAACAGAATTATATCATAAAAGTTACTAGTGGATCTTCGAACAAGGCGCAGTAGTATAAAAGATAACTGCCCGGCCTTATTCTGAACAAAAGAGTGAGGCCAGTGTGGGCCTCGTAATTATTCTGGCTCATCAGAAACATTTACCCAAGATGAATTAAATTATAAATTGTGTATTTCTAAGTGTGTGCAACTTAACCATGTGAAAAGGAGGTCTGTGAATCCTAAAGATCACTTTATGATTCTAAGCAATTGTTAGCATTTCTGAGGTCCTTGATTTTGTATGAGTTTTTCTTAAAAAAAGTCAGTGTCTGCAGACAATAAGAATACTGTTATTTTGCAGCTCTGTTTATCACATCCATAGCTCGATGGTGGATTATTGGGCTATGGGGAGACAAATGTAGAAGTCTATATCATTGAGTGAAATAATATCATTAAATAGTCACTTAGCTAAATGGAATCCAGGTGCAAAGAATCCAGGGCCAAATTTTAACCCTGACAGAGATCACATTTGAGTCGTTGAAATATCCTTAATCTTCTTTTGTGTCGGCTCTGTAGTCTTCAAAAAACCTGTTTCCTCTCTTTCCCCCAAGATGCAGAGGCTGTGGGTGGAGTAGATTGTACAATAGCAAGCTGTAGCCACAGTAAAGATCCCTAATGTGCTTTTATAGAAACTGGCGTAATTTAAAGCATTTCTGTGATTGCTGGGAATTGCTGGGGAACTGTCCCTAGGGAAAGATGGGGAGGTGAGTGAAGGAAGGCCACCTTTCTACCTCTGTTATACAGAGCTTTGGTGTATTGAATTTAAAAATTACCTAACACATTATCTTATAAGCTGTAGTTCTATTCTTAGACTCTTTTTGTAAGATAAGGTAATGTCGGAAATCTCATTTAGACAGCTTCTATGTCAAAATGGTAATATGGATTTTTGGTCATTATCTACAGTGACTTAATGTGGCTAATCAATGGTCTAGAGTCCAGAGAGGGAAACCCAAGATTTTATTGTGATGCCACGGCCAAATGTTAAGGAAAAACCCTGGTTTTAGAAAATACCACAAAAATTGAGGAGGTACAGATAATGTTACTTCCCCCCCCCCCCGGCTGTATGTTTTTGTGTAATACCATAGTAAATGAGAAAATGACATGCTTTGCTCTGCGCATTTCTCCTTTTTGGTTCCTGGCATGCTGGCATAGTGAGGTATCCTTGGCTGCGGAAGTAACTTCCTGTATCAGTTTTCCACAGTCTAACTTTGTTGGCTTTCCAGTCAATATGTAAGGACTGTTTGTTCTTCCAGCCTACCTCAGAGGAAGTTGAACAATGGCGAGGTTAGAAGTGTGTGAGTGTGGGCAGAGCTAGCAGCAGAGTGGTGGTGTAATTTTGAAGGAATCATAAAGGAGTTCAGTTTGTTTGGACGTTGGTGCTACTATTATCCAGTTCCAGAAGCCTGAACAAAAATGATTAAACAACAAAAGCGCCCAGAAACTAACTTAACAATAGTGATATGAATGACAATGCAATTATCAAGGATTTTAAAATTGGATTTTTTCACCTTTATTATGCATTTGCCATTTGAACATAGTACATGCAATTTATGCAACTAGCAATATCAAGCTAGATGATGTTTCATAACTATCTTTTAATTACATAAGCATAAATTAGGATAAATCACAATAAAAGCCCTTTGTGGTAAACCCTTACTAATCACTTGAAAATGTCCTTATAAACTGATATTAATATCTAATGATAATGAATTTTTAATCCCTCCAATTTTATTTATTTTGAAGGTTCTTGTATCCTGTTATACCAATATTGAGAGTCATATAGATTCACACATAACATAGAGAAGACATATTTCAGTGGGCAAATTGTTCGATGCTAAGTGCATCTCAGATATTTTTGATTTCTAGCAGGCTTTCAAAGTAATGTGGGAATTACGGGAACAAAAATATTTCCTTAACATTGCTAAGAGAATAACCAATTTGTGTTTTTATTATTTCATCTCTAATTGTATTGGGTTACTGCTTATTTTTCCTTTTTACAACCCTTTGCGTCATTCTTGCCACTAATTTATAACACCATTCTATGATAAAGAACTAGTATATAAAGGACTAGTGTTACAGAATTGGATAGGTTTTGCAGAGCTACACATCAAGATACATGCAGCTGCTATAAAAAGCCAAAGAAACTCAATTGCAATTTTATTGTCCAGTTTGATAGATTTCCTGCCACCTTTGTAGCAGGGAAGCTGTTTGTCACTGTAACCCTCTCCTCCAACAGCTGCACAACGTTTTATAAGCAGCAACGGCTTTTCTAGCATAATTGCACTACGCTGGTTTCTTGCACTCAAGATTTAGAAGGTGTGTGTACCCTCTTTAAAGCCAAATTTCTTAGTATTACTCATGTATTTTGCTCATTTCCATATTATATTTTTTGATGTTTTCCAAATATTAGCACAGTGTATACAAAGGTGTTTAATCTGTGGCTTCTAGTTTAATAAAAATGTTAATGAAAAAATTAAATCACAACTCCAGTTCATTCTAACGGGCCAGTGCTGAATTTATGAAAGCAACTAAGAACAACTGGTTTTTAAACATGGTAACCATGCTAGCTAGGCCTTAGATTTTATCTGTCTAGCCGTGTTACTTTGTAAAGAGGACCAATGATTTGGGGGTTAATAATGGGAAACAAGTAAAGAATGGTGGACAGCTTGCCTTTTTGACCTTCCAGCTTCCCCAAGTGTTAAACGAATGTAATGATTTACATAGTATAATATCGTCCTAAATTATCTGAATGTTTTAAACTACTGGGAAGAACTAACATTTGCTTATTTCGGGCCCTTAAATAGATTTTTCCTATTTAAAAGTTGCTTCATGTTACCATGTGATTCAGTTAAAGAGAAGAAATTTGGGTAAATTCAGATTTATTTTTTTTTTTTTTAGTAGCTCAAGAAATTTTCATTGAGTAAAACTCAGAAATGTTAATATGTATAAGCTACAGTTTTATTGCTGTATAAGTGGAAATTGCTGTATAATTGGAAAAATTTTGTTCACTGGTCTGGATGGGAAGAAGTATAATCTTAAAACTTTAGTACTGTGACTTTAACATACAGTGTATTTCTAAATAATTGTTAGTTTTCAGTCTAAGGAAGTACAGTTGTAATAAACATTGGTGAGTGTTAAGTAAATTTGTATGTTCTTTGGTGCCCTGCTCATTTAATGCAGGAGGTAAAAAAAAAAAAAGGTGTGCACAGCATTTCCATGTGTTACGTTTGTGTGATTTTCGTCCCTGTCAGATGAGGGAAAACTGGCAAAACCAGCAAAGATTAGGTGGTGGAGGAGTTAATATATGATGGCAATTTAAAAACTAATTTGCAGAGAAGTGAACATGGCTCAGTAGTTTTAGAAAGTAACAGGCCATCGGGATCTCTTGAGTCCAAATCCCATTGGCATTCATGAGTTATTGAGGACGGTTTTGTCTCCATTTTTTCTCCCTATCTTGAAGAAAGTAGCGTCTCCCACAGTGGTATGTGCAGGCATTTTGAAGTCTTCAGATGTTCTTCAGTCCTCTGAAAAGTGTGTCTGCGTTGCCCTGAGGGGAAGCAGAGGTAGCTAGCCAAGAGGGTCATTGCACTACTGTAGGTTTTTGGTTTTCAGTTGTGCGATGCCCAATGTATTGATGAAGCAAAGCTGGGGGAGATGAAAATTAAGTAGCACACTTGAAATACTTAAATATGGGGTTCATTTTTATGGTATAAATAGTTATTTATAAAAAACTATTGCTTATTCTAGATATAAAGGATTCTCAGGGAGGTCACCTGACTTAGGGAGAGCAGAAGGAACGTGGGGACTAGAACGTGCAGCCTCCTTTAAAGCTGTGTACCCTCCAAGATGTGTGGCTATGATGCAATCCTTCACCTGTTCTAGGTGTTTCCTTGTTACAGCTTCTTTTGTAGTAGGTGTGTGGGAAGGCTTTTCCTAATCAATGCTCTGAGGAGAAGAAAGTGTTTTCATTATTCAGCAGGCAGAATAGTCGAGAGAGGAGGGATCTGTACCACTGATGGGCTCTTATGCATGCAGCATGTGTGGTTTAATGGGGAGTTCCTCCATCTCGTTATTCACTCAGGTTGAGTGAGTGGAATGTCATGAATAAAGCTGCAGGATGCTAAAATTTCACTAATTCAAGCTGAAAGAAGAGTGTGAAATAGGGGATAGGAATAGAGTGAGCAAGTTAAACTGATAATTTATGAAGCAGAAAAGAACAGGATCAGCTGGGTAGAGGAAGCTGCACAGAAGCCTTAAAAGAAGAGTGTAATAGAGATTTGCTACTGGTTGAGAAGTGCCAGAGGTCTCAAAAAGAAGAAATGGGGAAACATTTGCAGCGGAAAGAACTGATGCATAAAGAGGCAAACAGCTATGAGAGAGTCTTCCTAAGCAGAGGTGACCTGAAGAGACAATGGCTTGTCCTCTGTATAACTTGGTATAAAAGTAGTTGCAAGATGGGGCCTGTGTCTGCAGCCTCAAGAATTGTTAGTGGCCTCCTTTGCTGTTGCTGCAGAGTTTGAGGCAAACCTCCTCCATACTTGCTGCTACCTGTGTTCAGGTTGTGGCTGGGCTGTGTCTGTGGGGACTGAATTGGGCCTCAGGGCCACGAGTTGAAATGATGGATGTGGAGTCTCTGCTACAGGGCTGCCAAGAACACACGGAGACATTGCAAAAGGATGGCCAAAGAGAGAAGTGCGCAAGACACATAGCTGGGTATTATGACAATGCAGAGTGGTAAACACTGAATTTAGTTAAACATATTTTTGTTATTAACTAAATATCAAGTGTGCACAAGGTGGAATTTGACAGTCTACTGAACTGTAGGAATGGTGACAGGGATTGGGAAATATATACCTTGAGAGGCTAATGTGCTCATGTCTTGCAATTTAAACAAATTAAAAGCAATGGTTGCATTAGTGAAAATGAACAAATACATGTTTGGTATGCTGTTTCAATTAGTTATTGTATGCTGATGTATCAGTAAGCTATACCTTGACTTGATTTGAAAATAAAACGCTTCCAACATACATAAAATTATCTCTCAGATAAGCAAAGACTTTTACGTATTATATTGACCAGTACTTGCTTTCTTATCCTAGAAATTATTTGCATGCGTATTTTTTTGCTCAAGCCGAGGAGAAAAAAAGGCAAAAGTATTGCTACTTAGATGAAAATGCAGGGTGCAGGAACATGAAAATGTCTTGATACAGTGGTTTTCTTTTTTTTTTTTTTTTTTTCCTTCCCCCACCCCCCTCTTATGTGTCAATGAATGCTTTTTTGGTGGAAGCTTAGACTCCTCCTAGAAACATCTCCTACGTAGTGTCCTGTGTAATATATGTTAATTTGCTTTTCTTAGCTTTCTTCTGTGTATTTCTTACTCAGTAATAAACCAGAGATTCCTCAGGTCAGTGGGTTGCAGACTGTAAGTCAGTGTATGGTACACACAGTACCTTTATCTTTCGCTTCACTGAATTGAAAATTAGGTTTGATATCTTCAAATATTGTTGCCTCCTGTCCAAATAAACCTGTTTTTGTTTGGAGATCAGTTTCCACTTTTGAACAGTTAGTGTTGCTAGAGGAGAAGTGGGAAAAATGTCAATAAATTCCTTGTTAAGATTTAAAAAGTTGTAACGCTTTCTGGAATTATGAAGAGTTTATTGACGGTGTCAGCAGCACAGGAGCTTGTTTGCACTGAGCAGACTCTATAAGGAAACAGCAGCACTATATAATTGTCTGACCTGTCTGGCAGACATTCCCTTCCTCTCTCCACTCTACAAAATTGCCCACCTGATAATGAAAAAAAGGACAAAATCTTAACGTATAGTTAAAATATTTTCCCTATGTTCTTTAGTGCAAATGTCAATCATCGTAACCTTTTTCATTGCTGTATGCTAATTTTTCTCCTTGGCAATTAGTAAATGTTGGATGTCAAATTAAGTTAAAATTAATGGCAGAGGCAAATGTTGCAGTTATTAGCTCACAAGTGTCTTTAACTAGTAGTGCGTAGAGATGCATTCCAAGCATTGCAAACAGCTATGGATTAACCATCAAATGATGGTGAAGATTAATGATTGGCCTTTTAGCTCACTAATTTAGAACAATTTCTAGTAATTAATTTTGTATTATCAGCTTTGCAGTTGCAAATGCCTTAAGGAAAATAAAAAATGACTTAAGTACATTTGAGGTTCTTCAAGCTAACAGTTGTCTTGTAAATTGTTGCATGCTTGCAGATCCTAATGTTTAATCTTTAATACCTTTATATGCTATCTCTGTCTACTTGTATTTAGTAATCATAATTTCTACTTCATTTTGCATTTTTGTTGATACTGCTTTTGTTAACCTTAGGTGTTTTCTTGTTAGGGTGTATTGTTTGGCTTTGTGAACTTGTGTGCTTCATAAATGCCATGTCATGCAACAGAAGTGTGGAGGAAGAATTGTGCAGTGTCTCCGTTATAGTACCACTATTTCTTGGTTTCCTGTCAAACCAAATTACAAATTAATATAGTGAGCAGAACTGTTTATACAGGCTTGTTGAAAAGTTGGGTTTTATAAAGCAGTATTTCTTAAACTTGTTTTCTTTTTTATATATAGATAAGAAAACCCTCAACTCGAAATGCATGTTTGAAAAATACTGTTTTAGGTAGTCTGCATAATTTTGTGCATTGCTATTTTAATGTGAATATTATTTAAAAGACAGTATTTAATACATTAAGTGACATGAATTCTTTCTCCTGTTTACGGTAGAAATTGCTATCCTTCTTAAGTGGATTTGGGTTTTTTTTTGTAAGCGATGTTCTCCTGTAGTTCTGTACTGTCTGATTTTCTTTACCAGCGTGTCTCTCCTTGTAGTTTCTTGCATTGTTCTTAAATCAGTGTAGATTCTCATGAGATTGTGCTTGGATTTATTTGCCCATGAGTTTACATTGCCCATCTGTAAAGATAAGTTGTCTGTATTGACCTTCTTGCTGCTTTTTTTTTTTTTTTTTTGTAGTAGTAGTAGCAATTAACAATCCTGAAGAGCACAGTTCGGTTTCCAGAGTGTTACTCTCTAATGGCTTCCAAACCATTGTCTATTCCCTGTTTCAGATGAGACCGATTGTGAAATTATATTGCATCCCTGTACCATACATTGTATTTTTAACTGTTGACCATAGATCAGCTTTGTTGGCAAAGATCAACTTGTTGCAGAGTTGATTGCATCTCTAACCTATACAGTCAGTAGAACTTATATGTGTAACTTTCAACAGTCTTAGCTGGAAGAACGAAACCACTCAGTTTGTAATTCATTCAAAATTAATACAAATAGCTATGGTGCCTATTTGACTTGAAGGTAGCACATGTAGGTTATTAAGAAAAGCAAAGCATGCAACAGGAAACTTTCCTAAGAGATAAAAGAGAGAAAGTAACATGGGAAGATTTTGAATAATGAATGAATAAGATAAGTATATATTGCTAATAAATACTGGGGGGCTTTGCTGAAACACTGGATATTTTTTAGATAGAATTTGGTTTTGTGATTGTTTGGATTATAAAAAAAGAGGGAGTCTTAGATCTAGATGAACTTTTCTTCCAGCACTGAAATGTTAAGAATCTTTAAAGTTAAATGAGAAGTTACGATGTGAAGGAAAGAGCTTGGAGGCAGGGGGACTCCATTGTTGGCAAGGAAATAAGAACTTAAGCTATTAAGAATAACTGAAATCTTGGCTATCCCACGTTTATTAATGAGGCAGTGAAGTTGCTAGTGAGGGGCCAGAAAATTTGGAGCTTTCAGTAATGTAATATGAAGTATGACATGCGCATAATGATCTTGTCAGGATCACGGAGATGTGGTGGGATGGTTCCTGCGACTGGATTGATGTAATGAAGGGATACCAGCTCTTTAGGAAGTACAGACTGGGAAGATGAGGAATGGGAGTTGCCCTTTATGTGAGAGAGCAGTTGGAATGCATGGAGCTCTGCCTGGGGATGAATAAGGAGCCATCTGAGAGTTTCTGGGTTAGGATTAAAGAGAGGACAGGTAAAGGTGCCATTATAGTGGGTGTCCGATATGGGCTGCCTGACCAGGAGGAATAAGCAGATGAGGTCCTCTACTGACAGAAGCAGCCTCGTATTTGCAGGCCCTGGCCCTCATGGGCCTGATGCATGCTGGAGGGACAACACAGCAGGACATAAGCAATCCAGGAGGTTCCTTGAGTTCATTGACAACTTCTTCCTCCTCCAAGTGATAGAGGAGCCAATGAGAAGGGATATTTTGCTGGACCCTTATGCTCACCAACAACAAGGGGCTTGTTGGGAATGTGAAGGTCAAAGGCAGTCTTGGCTACAGTGACCACGAGATGGTGGAGTTCAGGATCCTGAGGGGAGGGAGGAGAGTAAAAGCAAGCTCACAACCCCGGACTTAGGGAGATCGGATTTTGACTCGTTTTCAAGCAAGGTTGATTTAATGCTGTTAACAGGATGATAAATTTGGTTGGTAAGAGAAAATCTGAAGTTGCAATAGGCTTTTGTAAAGGGGATTGACTTGGCAGCACACCAGAAAAAAGCGTTATAGAAAAAGAATACATCACAGGTTATACAAACTGAGATATAACTAACTGACCATTTCTCCAGAAGTAGTTGCCAGCACTGTAGAATGTGTTTGTGGAGTGGAAAGTGAGAAGCCATAAGGTAGGTTGCTTTTACTCCTGCATATGAGTTTAATGAGACTGACACTGGACTGATGCATGAAAATATGGATGTTCACACTATTAAAGATGATTTTTTTTTTTTTAAGAGTGGGAAAGGTTGCAAAAGGAGGTCACAGGAAGGATTCTAGTCCTTCCAAATGAAAGCCCATTCTTTTCAGATGGTCCTGTTACTTCTCCATCTTTTGGGTTTTTAAAAACATTGTTATAGTATGTTAAAGAAAAAAACAACCCTGAAAACATGGTGTTTCTTCCTCATTGAGGTATTTTTAATAATTCAGAAATGCAGACATAATTAGTGACTAGAAATCGAAGCTAGACTTTAAAAATGAAGAAGGAGATTTTTTTTTTTAATGGTAGAGTAGATTTGGAACAAATGATCCAGTGCAGATTTCATCTCTTGATTTTTAAAATCAAGGCTGGACAATTTTCTGGATGCTGTCATCCAATTCATGTTACTGGGCTCAATGTGTAGGAAAGTGGGTTAAAATCAAGGGCTGGGCTAGATGATTTGATGTTACTTTCTGACCTTAACCTCAGTGATTCCTTGAAGTGCTAGGGAAAGCAGCTGTAACAGAACTGATGATATGCTTTTAGAATGCATTTAAAGTTATATCCCTCGATGCTTGCAATTTACTTTAACCAGGTTGATGATTTATCAAAGCACTTACGTAGATAGGGCTGCCAGAATTTAGAACTTTACATTGCTGTTAAAGCTTGTTGTGTTTTGTAATGCCCAGTGTAAGCATCAAGTGTTGCGTGATTAAACTCTTGCAACACTGAATGCACTCTTTTTGCGAGGTGGATTTAGTAACTGCCAGCCCTGCAAAACATCTCTGTGATTCATTCCATTAAGACTGAATTGTTGCTGTTACTGAACATGTTCTGTGAGTCATGTACTGCTCTCCACTGCACTCAAGTTTGAGCACTGAAGAAAATCATGTTTTGTAACAGGTCCCTCCAGCCACTCTCTTGTGATCATCTTGGTGTCATCATGCCTATTCCCATTTGTACTGGGGAGAGATGGCAGAAACAGTAATAGAATTTGACATACATGTCTCCCTCATTTGCCCTTTTCCACAAAAAAAAAAAAAAGTGCCATTCTCATCTTCATCTTTATCTTGCTTTGCCTTGGTTCAAGGGAACTATGGAAATAAGATTTTGAGGCTAGACCTGAGACTTGTTCAACAGTTTTGGAAGCAGCGCATAACCAGAGTAGAATCCAGGTCTCATACTTGGATGTAGCTTAACAGTGTTAAAAAAGTAAGTATGCAGTGTAGCTAAAGCCTGCAAATACTTTTGAGGAGTCATTTTTCCCATGTATTTTTCAAAATGAATGTTGCAGTAACAAGTCTGATACTGAAGATGGAAATGAGTAAAGGTAGCTATGTTATCACAGATTTGTTACAGCTATACTCGCATTGCGTAGGTAACGTGTATACATATTGTGGGTCAGTGTGCTTTCTGGGAAGTTGTGCTGAAATAAACCAACAGTATTTTTATTTGTTGAATGTCTCTTTAGTACTTGTTGGAATAAAACTTTTTAGTAGTTTTGGAAATGGAGGAAGAAACAGAGAGAGAGAGAGAGAGAGAAGAGGGAAAGCTAGCTGGAGTTGTCAAGATATCTTCTTCAGAAAAGTAATGATTTGACCCAAGTAGCAGCTTTGCCTAATCATATTTTTGAAAACAAATCAAAAGTGCAAGGGAGAACTTATTAGCATGATCTATTTGGGGTTGCTTTTGGCATCCTGAGTGTGGTACAGTTCAGGAAGGAAGTATTTCCAAAATAATAATGCCCCACACGAGCTCTATTTAGCAATACCCTATAATCAAATATTTTATAGATCCATTGTGACAGATGGATGAACTTTCAGTCATTTGTAATCATTCACACTTCTTTGTTTGTACATAACTGATTTAAAACTAGTACAGGAAGATTTTTTATTTTTTTTTTTTTAAACAGGAGGAGGAAGATATCCCAATTCTATTGCTAGAGACTCAAGTTTCAATTAAATCACCTTGAACAAATAACATGCTTCAGGTCATGTGTTAGAATAGTACACTGCTCTTACAGTACTTTAATTTATATTTGATTGATGGAGAAATTAGCATGTTAAAAAGCTAATGTTGACAACACAACCTGCCAAGAATATCCTTTTTTACCTTTGTTCTTTCTTTGCCCCTGTCTCTTTTGTTAACTATAATTTCTAGTACCTTTTTAACCTGTCAAGTTAGTTTTTGACTTACATATATCATCTTAAGAGAAAATATTCCTACTGACTAATCATCACTTTGAATACCAGGTACATGGAATTTTTAGATGAGATCCAAATGAATGAGTTTCGTATGTAAGAGAACAAGAAAATGTGCATTCATCTATTTAGTAAAATGTACTGCTCTGCTTTGTCTATGGAAAATGTTTATGATAAAAAAAATGGTTTAAAAAAAATAAAACCCTCAGCTGCAGCTTGTATGTTGGGAAAATTTTGTGAACTAAGCTTACAGATAAATAAACACTTCTGTTATAGAAGATAAATTTAAATACTGAGTAGAAAGGTGTGGATAACTAAATTGAATGACAGTGTAATAAAAAGTTCAGTTAGTCTAGTGAGACTTTCTTTCAACACACAGCTATTTATTTGGGCAAATTAGTTTTATCAGTATGTATATAAATAATTTTTCTAGCTGGAATTTTTTTTTATATACCTAAAACCAATGATTTTTTCAGCTCATCCGTAGGAAGGTCTTCTCACTTTAATCAGATTGTGTGGCTGTTTTCATGTGCCTTTTAGACTGGGTGAATAGCACTCACCAGAGGAAAAGTCCTCTGGTGAATTTTAGGTATTGTTTGGAGGTCCCCAGAATTTTGGCTTCATGACATGCTTCTCTCTGCTCTGAGTTTATGGGATTGTATTTTCTTTTATGTAAACTTCTCAAAAGTTTATCTGTCTTTGCAGATTGTTAAGCATACTCAAGGTGCTAAAATGTGAAAGCTCAGCTATAGTAAGTGCCCCTGCTACTTGTCACAGTGTCCCCCCTCACAAAAAAACTGGGATTGTCAACTACCTCAAATTTAGTAATTCTCTCGATGTCATGCTGTCACATTTTCGTCTGTGTCCTATAAAATTACATGGATGCAAGTAGCATAGATAACTCTAATTACAGATGACTGTAATTAGCCTAGGAAATAATGCAAGTGTTAACTATAAATATTAAACTTTAAACATTTTCACTTCTTTTACTAGAAATAGTCTTAAGAACTCCGAGTCTTTCTAGTAAACATTTAATTTCCTATCCTTAGGATCTGTCTAAGATTTTTTGACTCCAGTGTTACTTTTTTTTTTTCCTTTTTGTTCTTTTGGTCAGGAATAACAGGTACACTTAAGTAAAACTTGCTCTCAGTTGAAGTGATCTCCAACACGAAATTATTTTTTTATCATGAGGACAGTATCCAATATAAGTTTGTAGTGTAACTTTGTGATTTGAGCAATGATTTTGTTTTTTTTCCAGAGAAGACAGTCCTTAATATATAATTTTTAATGTACTTTCAACTCTGTTCTTTTAGGTAACTTTTGAAATGCACAAAGAGAGTCTTTCTCAAATGTACAGGGAGTACCAAGGGAAAGGAGGTGAAGGGAGTGGAATATGTTCTTCAGCTCCAATTAGAACAATCTCTGGAGTTAGCAAAGAAGCTGAAACCAAGAGAAAGCAACAATGTTTGGAGTTAAAAGAAGATGCTACTGCTCCTTCCTGTGTCATTGATGATGATATGGAGTGCAGTACTGAAAAAAAAGAGACAAATACCTCATCAGATGGTGACCAACAAACTCTTTCCGAGTCTAATCATAGGGAGGAGTTAGAGGGGGAAGACAGGGAGACTACGCAGGATTTAAAAGCAGTGTCTTGTGTGGAATTTTCTCCAGAACCAGAAGCAATAAAGCCCAGTGTTTCAGAAATCAGTACTGGAATAGCTGAAGCAATTGAAGATTCTCTGAGCAAAGCTGACAAGCTTGTGGAAGAAACAGTAGCTGTCACTGCTGCATGTTTAGCAATGCAAACTACTTTGGAAGGAGAAACTCCTGAAAGTCCAGAAAGGCTGGAAAAATCAACAGTAGAGGCGGAAGATGAAGATGACTTTGTTGATTTAAAAGAGGAAAGTAGTATGCCTTTACCTTCAGAAGAGTTTGCAGAAACGAGCAAGGAACATAGCCCTAATGAAAGTGAAGTGACAAAGCAGGAAAAAGCAATAGAGAAGCAACCTGAATCTGTGCTTTTAAAATCTGAAGATACTGAAGGTGTGGATGGGAAAAAACAAGAACTGACGTCTTTACCAGAGACAGTGAGTTCTGCGGTTCGAGAAGTAGCGACTCAGCTGGATTCAGAAGGGAAGAAGAAGCTGGAGGAAGAAAAGGTTCTTGTTAGTGAAACCAAAACAGCTGAAGAAAATGCAAATGCATGTGTGTCAGAGCCTGCTGGAGCCTCTGACAAAAGAATTGCCAAGCTTGATGTTTCTAGTGTTGCATCAGATACAGAAAAACTGGAATTGAAAGCTAACGCATGTCTAGAAGCACCTCTGCCTGCCAGATCCATACCGGAGGTAAATTCTACCTGTCCTTCACCTGTCTAGCTTAAAAATAAAAGGAAGTTCTTACTTTATGAGATTTTTGAAAAAGTGTGCCCATTGACATTTTAGGGATTTTAATGTGTGTGGATTTTGTGAGTTATCTAAAGAATACTTTCAACCCTTGATTAAAATAGCCATAATTCTTACTAATGTGTGTACTGAGAAGCCTCTAAGATTTTATTCTTTGTACATCCACTTATGGATGCTGATGGAGACTGAGTATTTGGCTAGATGGACACTTCATCTGTGTTGGTACTGCTGTTCTTAAGTTTGAAGAATTGAAAGAAACACACATGTATTCTGAGAGGATTTTATCTAGAATTTCTTCTGCTTCTGTACTCAGCTGCCCTTATAGTCTTTTCAGTCTGGTCTCTTATAATCTCAACTCTTTTAATTATTGAGAAGCGAATATTGTTTGTGCAGAAAAAAATAGCACTGAGTTTCTTTCATATCCTAATGGAGCTTGTGAAAATATTTTTTTACACTAACTACTCTGCAGGAGGTACGCTATATATACATATATATATATGTATATTTGAAACTATAAAATTTGATAGGATTGTCACTCCATCATGTCAGCCTACCTTCTTTGTGCAAATGTAATTTAAAACTGGGCTTCTGTTGCATGCTGCAGTGCTGCACCCCTCTAGTCTAGTTTCTAACTCAACTTCTCATGGTTAAATAGTCATGTATCTGAGTACTTCCCTTCTGCAGAGTTACCTGCTAATGGATGCTCTTCATTCTGCACCATTCTTCCTTAAAGGAGGAAAACCACTGTCTACAGCAACATATACTCCCCCTGTGGTAAGGTTGGGTTGCTGCTTGTATATGCCTAGAGTGAGAGGTGTGGTAGTGCAGCTGTAGACTAGTTTGTAGGTGTGGTATATCCAGTAAATAACATTGGTGTAATAGTTTTAGCTTTTTTGTAACCATGTACACAGTCTAAACTTGACGAATATCTAAAATCTCAAGTCTATTAAATGCATTTTGGTGTATGCCATGGAAGCTAATAACGAGTATGTGTTGGTTGTTTTTTTGTTTGCTTGTTTGTTTGGTTTTTTTTGTCTGCAAACTGTGTATTCAGACCTCAAGGCAGCAAGATTCCTCAGGACAGGAGCTAGCTGCTACATCAGATGGGCAAAGAAGAGACTCTAGGTCAACTGTCTTCCGTATTCCTGAGTTTAAGTGGTCACTGATGCATCAGCGCTTGCTCACAGACTTACTCTTTTCCATAGAAACAGATATACAGATGTGGAGAAGGTAAACTTCTATGCTTTATATGGAATGATCTAGACTGGCATTTCAATTATAATTAACTCGACATTTTGTGGAAACAGCATCAGAGTTGCTCTTTAACTTTGAATTCTGCACATCTGGTATTTTACTCATTCAGTAGCCTTACTTATTTTGTGACCCATACCCAAATATTCTCAGATTTTTTTTTTTAAGACTCTTTACAGACTTAAATGTGTATTGGTTGAGGGCCTGCACATATGTTTTGAAATCCTGGCTACATTTAAGTCAATGGCAGTCTTGCTGTTCTTATTGGACCATGATTTTCATGTTCCTAATGTATGTAAGGGCCTGCATCTTTTATTAGTATCTAAATATGGACTCAAAAATAATCTGTCCCAAACAGTATTTATTACTTCTGCATTTACACACACCATGTTGCTGCTTTGATAGGGTTCTGTGAACACAGAGATATTCTATGCATTTAAAAATAAACTTGTAATGGGGATCTGGAATGTAATCATCAAGATGAATTTAGTAAAAAAAAAAAAAAAGGAAACTTTGAAAACAGTGGTAATTCTTCATTTTAATGTTAAGATTTAATAACTTAAATAAGAGTGGTGTCTATTATTAGCTTGTAGTAGTGAATGTCAAATTTAAATTGAACCATATAGCTATACTGACCCAATAAAAAGGAATGTAAGGATGAAGAAATAGAGTATTTAAGTGATTAAAATGATTTAAAGTGAGGTGAATTTTTGTCTGACTGTAATTTTTAGAATGTGATTAAATGAACCTCTCCGAACATCATCAGATATACCTAAAATATATTTTTAGTTTAGGTTCTGTTTTGAAAATCTATTTCCATGTTTAACAGGATTTAAGTTTTTGTGGTTGGTTGATTTTTAATTTCTCTTGAGAAGCCCTTAGTATTTGCTTTATTTTTCCAAAGATTTAAGTTCAAATCTAGTTTACACTTCCAGGAAACTTTATTGTATTGCCTGATACAGTAACTTTTGCTATAGCAAGTAATCATAGACCAGCCTATAATATATCCGTATCCAAATGATGATTAACACACATCTTGATGTTTTTAGCAAGCTATGATCTGGAGAGGTTTAAGAACAGAAAGGAAAGGTAGTTTTAGATTAAGATTAAGGTACAACAGTTGACCCTTATGGTCATGTGATATTTGCTGCCCCACTGCTAACTGTCTGGTTTTAATTTTATGAAAGCATAAAGATGCTAAAATTTCTTTTTTTTTTTTTTTGGACAGCCATTCTACAAAAACTGTGATGGACTTTGTGAATAGCAGTGACAATGTCATATTTGTGCACAACACAATTCACCTCATCTCTCAAGTGATGGACAACATGATCATGGCTTGTGGTGGTATATTGCCGTTGCTTTCTGCTGCCACATCTGCTACTGTAAGAAATTTCTTTTTTATTTGAAAATTTCTCTTGTGGGAGGATGCCTTTCTTTATGCATTGTATTAACTATTATATCTGTCCTTTGGGAAACAGGAATGCATATTTCCACAAGCATCTCTTTCCTCCCTTTGCTACCCTCTTTGCCTTGAAGTGATAAAAAGTTGCCTAGCTTCGTTGTCCCACAGTGGTCTGGAATGGGATTAAATCCCAATACTAATGATTGTTCCAAGAATATGACTACTTACTGCTTTTGAATGTGACTGAAAATGGACTTCCAGCATACATTTTTCTACATTCAAGTTGTAGGAATATTGCCTTTGTGAAGAAGTAAATGTTGCTTTCAATTTTTCTCTGTGTAGCATGAATTGGAGAATATTGAACCAACTCAAGGACTTTCAGTAGAAGCATCTTTAACATTTCTCCAGAGATTAATCAGCCTTGTGGATGTGCTAATTTTTGCAAGCTCTCTTGGTTTCACTGAAATTGAGTCTGAGAAAAATATGTCATCTGGAGGAATTCTGCGACAATGCCTTCGTCTGGGTAAGCAAATAAAACCACTTAATGAACATAGGAGCTTGCTGTTGTTGAAGAGTTAGCAATTGTTAGCCTTATTTTTTTTCTGTCCTTTTTTTTGTTAAATCAAGATCAAATTAATCAAAGAAGCATTGGGATCTTTTACTGTTTTACTGTTACTGTATTCTGCAATGCATATACATAGGGTTCTTTTCGTCTTTAAGAAGTTTAAATAAAATAAATGACTAAGTTTAGTAGCCTGACTGAGGATGCATGTTTTCATTTTATCATGAAGATATTTCTTTTGCCAAAGTTCCCCAAACAGTCAAGGCTGAGAATATAGCAGCTTTAAGAAAAAGAAATCTGGTACTACATACAAAAATATGAACCTTTACAATACGTAGAAAAGAGGTTTAAATCTTGAGGTCAGTAGATGAAGGTATGGTGAAAACTAGAGATGTAAATTTCTAAAGAGTAGGGTTCAAATCGGGCAGTAGTTGTATCCAGTAGTCAAGTATAAAAGAAAGTGGTCGTTACCTAAAAAAGTAATGACTGTTCTGGAAATGAGAACATACAAGGTTGTAACTCCTGGGTTCAGTTAGTTAATACAGGAGGAGAGTATTCATGCTAGTTGCATGCTGTAAGACTTTTTGTAATGAAAAGTTTAATTTGCATGAGTGCCAGAGCAGCTCAGAGCCTCAGCAGTAACTAGCCTTCCTCTCCCTTTCTAGGCAATTAAAACTTTGTGCAGGTAGAACAAGATTTGTGGGATGCAAACAGGTATAGAGGTGGGGTTAGTTCTTTTTTCCTTTGAAAATAATATTAGAAGATGAAACAGGTACAACTGTGAAGCTAAAAAAATAAATCATGTAACATTTAGTCCAAGATGAACAGAGCATTGTGAAGCAAGCACTGTCATTTGTTTCACTAGTGTATCACTTGTATTTCTTCCTTGCTAGTCTGTGAAATTTAGCTGTCTTCACCCTCCCTGGCCCATGGTTGTATGCATGGTAAAATTTCAATGAGGGATGCTAACTTACTCACTTTGAAGTATCTGTTAGATATAGCATACATGTTCTAATAGTTTAGTATTAATTATTAGTTATAAATTATTAAAGAATTTTGAGCATTGTTTTGCAACTATTTAAAATGTATGGAAGCAAAATATCATTTTACTTGTGTGCTTAAACTTTTTGGATTAAGTGATAAACAGAAATGTATTATATATCTCTAAGGGATATAAACAATACTGTTTCCCAGAGTAATTCTTAACATTTCTTTTCCTTTCAAGTATGTGCAGTGGCAGTAAGAAATTGCTTGGAGTGTCAGCAGCATGCACAGATGAAGCCTATTGGAGACATTGGGAAGAACCAAAGAACAGTGCAGGGCTTTCTAGGAACAGGAAAGTCTGCAGCAAAGGCAAGTATAAGGAACACAGAAGTCAGTAATTATTACTCTGTACAGAGGAATAAGTTTTTAAATTTATACCTGCACCACCGATACTTTCATAGAGCTGAAGGGCATAAACACTGGAAGTCCCGAAGTAGTTTTTCCAAGGTGGGAATTTAACATTTAAATATGTAACCTTCCACAGTGAAATAAATCTGTCACAAGAATTTGCCAGATTTTTTTTTCCTTTAAAGATGAAATGCATATCTGATCTTTGTGCTCTAGTTATGACACTATGATGTACGGTGGGTGATTGTACACACTTAATGATTCTTGGTAGAATGCTTTTAAAGGCAGAATCTGAAACAATTGCTTTTTTTTTTTTAATAGAGTCCAGTGGACATTGTGACTGGTGGCATTTCTCCAATACGAGACCATGACAGACTTCTGCAGGATATGGATATTAATCGACTTCGAGCAGTGGTGTTCAGAGATATAGTAAGTTACAAATAATGTTGTTTTCTTTGTAGCTAGATTTCTGCATATATCTATTTGCTGAACACTTGCCATGTGTTACGCAGTCTGGCTGAATTGAAGTTTTGTTTTGAACTTGTTTTGAAAAACTGAATGCTGTTTATGGTAATTAGGAACACATAATACTCTGCAGCTGTTGTAGTGTTTAGGTTTGGAAAGAGGGAGAGGTGAAAATCACTGCCTGCTGATCAGGCTCTTTGGTGTGTTCCTAAGAGCTGATTCTCTGGAAGCCTGCCTATTGTATATTAAATATGTTGTGCTTAGTACAAATGTATACTTTCACATGCTGTACATAGCCAAACTGTTTATGTATACTATGTATCATAAAGATGTGTACGTATACTTTTTGAAAAATGAGTAGCTTTCTAGCTAATTAGAAATCAGAGGTCATCTCTAATTCCTTTACTTCCCCTCAGAGGAACCAATTTGTGTGCATGTGCTGTAAATATGCATATGTTTTTTTAGTCTTGAATTGACTAAAAATATTTTTGCCCTATGTCAGCAACTTTATAGCTGATATTGAGGAAATTGAGATTGATTGCTTAAAAAAAAACCAACCCAAAACAACCTCTGTAAGCAAATACAGCAGCTATAATGGCTATGAGTCATTGGTGGCTACAAGCTTGGACACCAGAACTTATTTTACAATAATTGGACTATTTAGCAAGTATAATGATTTACACAGTGACTTTTGTTCTATCCAGGATAGTGAAGGATCTTTGGTTTTTATCTTTACAGCAATTATTGATTGAAACAAGCTTCTTTCAACCCCTACTTCAGTATTAGCGTGCAAAAGAGTAACAGGAAGTGAATCTTCTGTACTGGCGGCAACTAATATTAATCCTAATGATGCAGGCTTCAAAAACAAGCACATTTCGTGTACTCATTTTTTCGTTGAAAAAAACCCAGTATACACACACAACCTCTGCTTTTTTTGCATATCTAATCCACCAGGTTTTCTGTTCCACAAATAAACGTAAAATAATGCAATAACTCTGCTTTTTGGTTACTGTGTTGAGCTGTGGAGAAAAAGTAGACTTTAAAAAGTCTGGTTTTGAATAGTTTTTATCTGAGCTGCTTATACTTGTGTCTAAATATTTTATGTTTGATTTGCATGCAGTTTCTTCCATTGTGTTCAGCACATAGAATTGTGATTGGCATGATTTGAACCTGTATAGGAGGAACTCAGGTGGATTCCACTTAACCACCAGTAGTAGTACTTCCAGTAGTATATGAACTTCATTTCAAGGAGTTCTACAAATATAGTGGGGAAAAAACAAGGAAGGGGTGGTGCTAATGCACTGGATCACAACTTTATTAAGTACAGTTGGAAACTGTCTTGCAAAAATTCATCTAGCAAGAAAATTCTTTGCAATCCTTACCGTTGTAGAGGACTTGAATCAATCTCGCACTGTGCTTGCCTGATGCTAACCTGTTATTAGCTTACTGTTTCTGTCTTGTTCTATGAGAGTCTAGGATTTGGGTCGAGCCAAGGGGAATATAGGTTGTTTCTTCAGCGTAACAGATAGGATCCAGCTATGTTTTCTAGTTCTTAATAGAGAACTTCTCATAAACTTCTCCCAGTATAGCTTATTCAAGAACTCTTTATGGAATGTGGGGCTTCAGTAGGCACTACAATTGTGATAAAATGAGCTTTATAGTTTAACTTACTTTCTTGAACTGCTCAGAGGGAAAAATTGAATGCTACCTGAGCGCTTATGTAAATGAGGGAAAAAAACCCTCAAATACCCTTTCTCTTACTGACTGGTCAGTGAGGATCCAAATATTCAGTTCTTCTGTGATCCCAAAGTGTGCAAAGCTTTTCTTCCTTCAGCAGCTGAAAGGGACAGGCTTAGGCTAAATTATAATGTCTAGTCAGATCTGGGACGTGGCTCTTTCCTGTGTTTCACTAGGAGTGACTGAGTACTCTGCGGAGGTACCTGGAATAGTTCATGTTAAGATTTAAGATTTTCTTAAAATCTCTTCATAAAGTTACAGATGTAATGCAAATGCATATTTGCCAATTCTTGTTTAAATTGTACATAGTACAGTACATCTATCTGGACAATCTGATTATGAAATAAAACCTTAACACTGGTTCTGGAATTTGTTTCACTTCCTTCATTAATATGCAATAGTTTATAAATGCTTTTACAGTTTTGTTCAGTACGCTTGCCTGGTTGTACTTCACAGCAAATGCTGTTAATATCTTGGCACATTTGGGGAAATGTAAATAAATAAAGGGGACCTAGTCCCTGCACTAATGTGAAGCATGTAGTCGAAACACACAACCTTAGTCAAAGTTGTCATATTTATAAATTAAAGGATTGGTGCCACTTGAATACAATTGCTGTATACCCTAGCTTTATAGGTGAGACAAAGCGTGGCTAGAGAATATTGTTCTTCCATTGCTGATATACCAGCTTACTCTCGGTCTGTTTATGGCAGTGCTGGGCATACTTTACAGAAAAATAAACATGCTGCTGAAATTGTAACGGAAAAATCTGTATGCGTGTCCTTTTTTTACAGGAGGATAGTAAACAGGCTCAGTTTTTGGCTTTGGCTGTTGTATATTTTATTTCTGTGCTCATGGTTTCGAAATACAGAGATATACTGGAACCCCAGAATGAAAGACGACCACCAAACCATAGCCAGTCATTAAAGGAATCGGAGAAGGAAAGTAATGAAACTCCTGCTACAGGTGAACTGTCAATTATTTTGCCAAATGAAGTAATGTGGCTTATGCATCTTAAAATTCTGTAGAAGTCCATGTGAGATTACATAGAAGTATGCACACTGTAAACTCTTAAACAGCATTATACTATTCAGCTTGCCTCAGTATTTGTGTGTATATTTTTCTGATCTGAGAAGAACCTAATCTATTTTTGATTTTGCTGTGTAGAGATGATTAATCTCACTGAAGTAGCTAAGCATTCACAAATGCGTGTTGCAGAAACATTACCGTTTTGCATAAGGTTAAGTATGCACAAGCGTAGACTTGCAGCTTTTTGTTTCCACTATAAGATTTCGTTCTCCTGTTCTTCTTTAGGACAATTAATGTATTTTAGTTCTTTGATGACTGAGTCAATGTCTTCTATCTCCTTGTCTCAATTTTTGGATGTTATAACTTTTCA
This sequence comes from Nipponia nippon, assembly GCF_047370975.1. Classification (NCBI taxonomy): domain Eukaryota; kingdom Metazoa; phylum Chordata; class Aves; order Pelecaniformes; family Threskiornithidae; genus Nipponia; species Nipponia nippon. The sequence goes on from NW_028262380.1 coordinate 66,005,452, forward strand.
GGCTTCTCAGAAATTAGAAAGAAATTTTTCTGTTCTAAGTTTCCTATTAAATACTTATAGGTAATACCAAATCTGTACATAGGCAAGAGGAAATACTTACAGCTGTGCTGTTTCACTTGTCACCTATTGATGTTACTTCTTTAGGAGCAATGTGGTGAATGCAATTCTGTTAATAATGAACTTAAACTGTGTTTTCTGTCTTTGGTATGAACAGATGTGGAAAACCCATCTGCTGCTCTTGGTGCTTCAGCCTCCGCTGAAGATTCAGAAAGTACAGCATCTGTACGAAGAAGGGATTCTGGTCTTGGGGAGGAACCAGCTTCAGGGCAAACAAACAGTTCTGGTAGTGTTGCTGAAGCAGGACCTCTGAATGTTAGTGCAGGTCCAGATGCAATCAGCGAAGTACTATGCACACTCTCCTTAGAAGTAAATAAGTCTCAGGAGGGCAGAAGTGAGACAGGAACTGAGGATAATAAGCCTGCAACTTCTGTGCCAGCTGCAAAAAATGTCAATGTAAAGGACATCTTGAGAAGCTTGGTAAGCACACCAGCTGATGGGACCGCAGTGGATGCTGCTCTCCTGCCACCAACCTTCCTTGGAGTTCTTGGCGATGGAGCTGCTGAGCAGCCTGTACAGTTCCATTCCTTTGACAGGTAATGTAACTTCTAAAATATTTGGGCTATTTCATTTTGCTTAAGATATCTGTAAGGAACAGAAAAATTCACATTTCAGTTCACCAGATCTCATGCCCAGTGTCATCTAGTACTTAATATAATCAAGACGCTTTGATTTACCAGTAGAACCTTTGACTACAAAGTTCACTGACATCACATAGGTTCATCATGAAGGTACGCTCTACAGTTCATGGGATGCTGTGTTATGCTACAAAAGACTGCAAATGAAAAACAACTGGTGATTGGGTTATACTTGAGGGTCTTGAAGCCAGCGCTTCTTTATGAGAGTTAATTCTTCTGTCTCCATACATGTTACAGCTCAGAAGCAATATGGTAAGAGGGCCAATAAATTGCCTAGAAATGACTGCAGGAGTAGAAAAAAATATTAAGGGTGTAAGCTCTTCTTTTGTCTTTCCTGTTTTCCTGTTCCTAACTGCAGCACTTGCAGATGAGTGCTGCTGTACTGTGCATATTTAGTCAGCTTTAAAGGACTTGGGAAATAAAATGGGTGTTAAATAACTTAATGTAACAATGTGTAAATTACCTTGTGTATTGATCACAGAGCTGTATCTAGTTTCTGTTACTGTGGACCTGCAAAAGAATACTGGTTTAACAGTAGTTACAAATGGATGGAAAACAATGGAGTAATCATCTAGGTGTCCTACCTATAGAATACTCCCATATTCATTTAGGAAAATGCATGTGTAGTCTTTCTTCTGGTGCTAAAGGCCTACTTTAAATCTTTCAGGCTTCATTCAGTAGATGTATCCCTAAGCTGTTAGATTTGCTTTGTTGTTACAATAGCTTTTAAAATTTTGTTTCATTTTGATAAATATCTGCCTGCCTTAATACTCAAATGCTGCAGTGGATTTAAAATGGGGCATTCCTGCTTTGTTTCTCTTTCTTTTCCTTTTAAATTGAAGTCCCTCTTTCCTGATAATAATTTTGGTGTCCCCTACATCTCAGTCTCCTTAGCTTCTTACCTTTTCTGAAGTATAGTAGACGCCATTGTCTTTTACTACGCTTACTGACTTTTACCTCTCCAGGATTCCCCAAAACAACAAAGAGAACAAAAGGATGAATCCCACAACACTTGCATTCCTGCCTCTAGAAAAGCCTTAGTCATATCCAGAGATCCTGCAGTCGATCTGGTGCAAGGGAATCCCTTGTTACCATACCAGTATCTGATCCTCTGCTTATTCCGAACTTCCTCTGGCTCTGATGTCTTTGCAGTCTACGGCTGCCTTGCTCAAACTAGCAAACTTAGATGAGCCAAGGAAGGAGGGCAGCTCTGCCAGGGGTATGGATGCAGCTGTCACAACATGTCTTCTCAGCTCAGATTGCCATATCACTAGTGGGGGAAGAGGTGGTGGTGGTGGTGGTTGTCTGGCTAGATTAGACACAGATGGTGTATGCTAGCGTTTGGCCCCCTTGCTCTTGTCTCAAAGTGTGTTCTGCTTGTGATGCTAAACAGGAGGACTTGTTTTGGGAGCAGTAGGAGGACGGAGGCAGAGAGAGGAAAACTGGGAGAAAAGGGATGCTGAATTAGGACTTGTCACGCCTCTCTCCCTGCTGCTACCCAAGTGCTTTTAGCACTTCCCCATTGAGGTCTATCATTGCCCTTTACAGCAAGTGGGGAGTTGATGTGGAATAGTATAATGTTTTAGTCTGTGGCTAATATTTTTCCTCAGGAAAGTCTTATTGTTCATTGCTGAGTGGTGGAGGTTTGAACCACGAAATAACATTTGTCTGGAGATCTGGTACAGGAGTGCATGTTGGATTTAGGAATTATTTTTTAGCTGTTGCTAAAACTGAAGGTTTGTGCTGCCTGTGCAAATCTAATTTGAATTGGTGTAAAGTAGGGTAACTAGACAGGAAGCAATTGGGCACTTGCAGTCCTGATTTCTGACATAGGTAGACTATGCCTACAAAGCCTTCTTATCAGAGGAAGCTGTGCAATTTAATTTGATAACATGTACCCTAATGAAATACTAGGCATTGGTAGAAGCGCTTCAGTCACTTGCAATTCTGTGTTCTTTTTTCTGTATAGTTACAAAGTCACGCAAAAAATGAAAAAAAAAAACCTTAAATTGCAGTGTGGTTTGTAAAGCAAGTCACTGAAAAGTTGAACTACTTTCTTGTTTTGCCCTTTTACTTTTCCAGTGACACACTGTCCCAGATGGACTCTTCTCTCCTTTTCCCACCTCCAAAGTGCCAGCCGTTTGTAACCACAACTCTCAATATTCTCTCACTTAACCTTGAGACATAATTACTATAGCAGACACTGAAAGTAAGCTAGTCTGGTGAAAGAATATATATATAGAGAGAGAGAGGAGTGAAAGGGGTGCATGGACTGGAGCAGTAGACAGCACCATGCTTGTGAATGGAAGAGCAGAGGGTAAGGGGTTTTACAGGGGTTTATGTAGCTATCTGGACTGCTCCACAGTGATAACTTGTGGGTATTAGTTTCCTATGGCTTTTTATGTTTAGTGGGTGGGGCTAAATATGTGAGGAAGAGTTCATTAACTAGTATCAAATACTTTGTCCTTCAGCAGTTGCACATGACCTCGGTATGTCAGTGGCTTTGTGTTTCTAGGTGGCTTAATTTGTCGTTTCCTTCCTTTTGTGGGTATGTCAGGTAGACAAAAGTGTACTTAATGATGCAGAAGTCTTACCTCTAGTCAATTATCATCTGGTAGAGACATGCACAATCTTGGATCTATGGTAAATACATTGATCTATGATAAGGCATGTTGCTAACTAGCTGATAAATCAGTTAATCAAAAATACAGAATAACTGTGTATATGAAACATTTGTATTTAAAATTATATAGACAGGAAAGTTTCATGACCCTTGAAGGTGACTGTATCTTTATATAGTGTGAGTCTGCTTAAAACACAAGTTTATGTTCTGAAATGACACCTAGTGACAACAGCGGGATGGAATTGTACCAGGGAAAGGAAAATCTTTTTACAAGAAACTGTAATAGAGTTGGAAAGAGTAGCTCCTATCTCTGGGGTAGACAAAAATACTAAGGTACATTGGGAAAGTTTAGAAAAACAGGCTTGGGGATGCCCTCGATTTTCTGTGTCTGGTTTACATTTAATGTATTGTTTGATGGCGAACACAAGTTCTGTGAGTTAACTTTTTTTTTTTCTTTTTAAAGACACTTTGTTAAAAGTTGTTCCCATGTAGCAGTTTACCAGTGGGGTATCTCTGGGAATTTCAAAGCATCTCTCTGATCCTGCATTTATCTCAGGAATGCTGTGTCAGAAATCAAAACTCTCCTCATATCTTAAGGATTATCAACTTCCCAGCCATAGCTGGAGAGTATACAGTAACAGCTATGTGAGTGAAACCTTACTGAAAGGCTGCCAGGTTGCAAGGCTTTGCAAACAACTAGGTGTATGTGTTCATTCCCATGCCAAATATCTTCCCCTTATCTTATGTGAAGATGCAATCTTGTGATTAGTGGGTGCCAGGGGTTTATCATGATAAAGTTCAAGACTTGCATTGGCTTTTTCCCAAGATCCATAGGGACATGAATTAATGTTCTAATTTCAGTGTGTCCTAAATCAGCAGTTTTCTTATTTAGTAGTAATCTTGTAGGAAAAAGAGGGGGGGCTAATGCAAGCAAATTTAAATAAAACAGAAATAAAAATAACCAAAGCTTAGGATAAAAAAAAAAAAAGAGATGACATTTCTCTTAAGTTTGTCTAATAAAACCCATAACCTATCACTTGGTGATAGGTTATTGTGCAATTTAAAATAAAACCTTGGTCTCTCCTGGCTTCTACTGCTCTTTGTGGAAACATTCAATAATCATGTCATTATAGGAAGCTGATGCTGAGGGTTCAGAGGAATATAGGCTCTTAAATCATGGTCTTGTACCATAGAGCTTAAATCTGCAGCTAAGCTGTAACTTACAGAACAGATATGTTAATAAGCTTGTTTATCTTTCTGGAACATCGTCTATAAGCTGCTTAGTTTGGCTCGGCCTACGTTTACGCGTTTGTCAGTCAGTGGCAGGCATGTGCCTTTGTAATGGTTGGTTGTGGTATTTCAGCTAAATTTAATCAAAGTTCTTTTTTTATATGGAATGAATACATTTTAGACTTCATTGATTTGGGCCTCAAGTGCAAAAAGAGTAAACTTGTTGTTGACAAGATTAAGTCTACCAGGTAGAGGTAGAGACAGAATATGAGAATGGGGGATCTGTAAATCAAGGTGCATATGCTGTGATGGAAAGCTCAGCTCTTTTGGCACACCAACAATTTGCATTCTGCAGGGGCGGAAGAGGCAAACCATTTGAAGTCTTCTCCCTGCTAAGCTGATTTTAAAGTTCTCTTACAAAATTGATTGTATTCTTTCTATCATCGCTTCTCTCCCTGCCCTCCTGATCTCTCATGGTTTTGAGAGTCTCTTATTCTTTCTTTCTCCCTGGGTATTTCAAGGGGGACATAAGAGAATGGGTATTATCTACAGACAGCAGAGCCCATAGAATGACACTGACATGGCAGGCTGCTTTCCTGGCTCACAAAGTAGAGGTAAAAATAAGGCTCTGATCCTCTTTTATTGGTCTTTTGCTCATTGCATAGGCCGGCAGTGGGCATTGTTCTGGTAGTCTGGAACAAGACTAACTGCTTTTGGTTTTGAATTAAAACCATTATCCCATAGGGAAACAGACAAACAGTCACCTGTGTTGCTGTTCAGTGCTAAAAAATGGAATGCTAAGAATGAAATCTGTATAAATTCCTGTATGTCAAGAGGAATTAGAGCTCATGTGAGTATTTTTAAATTATAGTGAGGTCATCAGTTTGGCCTGGCCCGTGTTGTGTTAGGAATATTTGACGCACACCCAAGGAAAATTTGTAACTTGAAATATATTTCAAATTAATTGCAGACTTGCCAACTTAAAAAAAAAAAAAAATGTTTAGGAAAATGTACTCAAAATTTAGGAGATATTTATAGATATTTTGTATCTTTATATTGAAACACAAGAGCCAGTGATCTGAAACCAAGAAAGCTTTCAAGAAGTAAATCCATATAGAATTTGGCAGAATAGATCGTTATTGTGTAAGCCTTTGTCTGTGATGGAAGTCAGTGTTCAGCTCAGTGGTCTGTGCTCATTCAGCAGTGAATAACTGTCTGCAACACGAAGGCTTCTTCCACTTCAGCGTAATTGGGACTAATAACACACTGACCTTCTGGCTAAGATGTATTTATGGTTCTCGCTATGCCTGACCTATGTTTTTCAGTTCATGTGCTGTAAATTCCTACTTTAAACCTTAAATATTTGATTTTAAATTTAAAAAAGGCAAACATCTAATATAGTCGTATAAATAAAGCAACTAAACTATCATTTTTACCATAGTGCTTGAGGTCTGCTTGAAATACACCTTAAGAATATTTTTCGTGCAATTTTTCTAGTTTATTTTATTTCTCCTGTATCTGAATATTATGATAATGGATGTTATAATATACAAACGTAACCCAAAAGTATAGAGTTAGTCGAAATGGTGCGAGAATTGAATATTAAGGAGTAAAATGTATAGACGGTTTTCTTCTACGTGACGCGTCTCTACCCATGTGTGAGGTTGCTTAATGTATGTCACTATTCTGATGAAAGTAATGCATGATTACAGATGTTTTTTAAAACAGATTATTTTTGTAGATCTAAGGAAATATACTAAAGGCCACTTATTGATATTTTATTCCCGTGTAGCAATATTTAACTTTTTAAGAAATGCTTATCGATTTAGCTACAAAAAAGGACTGTCTTATCTGTGTACTCTTTAAAAGCAAGTGCCCTATTACTTGAGAGAAGTTGAAAGCACATTAATTTTTAAGATGCTTTCCTGACAAATTTACCTGATTTAATAATGTGCTAAACACTCCATGTTTTCCACATAATTTATTTACTACAATATTTAATCTTGATTTTCCACTGTCTCATATATTCTTTCTGCCAGTTGCATTCATCTTACTTATATTAGCATTTAAATAATCTTTTGAAAAAGGAACACAAAGAAACATTGATGGTCAATGGCAAATATTTCTGTTTGAACACAGTTGCATTTCCACCTAAATATTCAGAGAAAATATCATATTAGTACACAAAGAAGGAAAAATGTAGGAATTCCAGAATGTAAATAAAGAAACACGACCAATGTTTGTGCTTCAAATATCTTAATTTGCTTTCTGGTATGTGGTAAATATGAATCTCTATGTGATTGCCGAGCCATACTCTCATACCTTGAAGAAGGCCTGGAAATGGAAGGTCCTAAAACAAATCCTGCAACTGTAACGTCGGTCAGTTGCACCGTTGAAAGAGAAGACACACATAGTAGTTGACATTATATTACAAATAATGCAGCAATGCGTAGCTATAAAGTAATTATGTTAAGATGCTTCGATGTTTTGGTTTCTTGTTCTTGAGCTATTTTAAAGATATTTTTTTTTTTTTTGAATCAGAAGGTCATGGCAACTGTCCAGAAGACAGACAGAAAGTACATTCAGGATTTGGGGTTTCTTTACATCACGTTTTTGGACAATATCCAGCGCTGCTTTTGGCTGTGTGCTTCAGATTGACACAGCTGTTGGGAGAAGGGACCTTCTTTCCTCACCAGAAATGCTGTTTGTTTTATTTTGGCTGGAAAAATCGGAATCATTTCAGTTGACTGTTGAGATCACTATCTAAAATTCTGTTCAGAACTAGTCTGAGGCTAGAAAACAGCTTTATGGTGAGTTGTTCAAAGCCTCTGTTTTCTTTCAAGGTTCAGCAATTTCTCCAGCCCCTATACTGTTGCCTTTTATCTTGCTGAATAGTTATGGAGCACAGCAGAAGTCTTTGGCTGTGGTGCATCATGAACACTCTGAATCCTTACGCAAACTTGGAACAGAGGGGACCAAGATCTAACGTGACTTTTAAATATAGGAATTATCGTAGAATTTATGAAGTACATTTAAATTTTTTTATTTTAAATTTTTTTTAGCTAAAAGCAAAAACTTTTTTTTAGTGGGATACGATAAACAACCTAAGTTTCTCAGAAAACTTTGTGAGAGTCAGTGTCTCTTGCTCAATGCATGTGGTGACTGTGTCTGGAATACACATGTGCACACCCGTGTGTACTGTTCATAAGGTAGCATACGTTCACCTGTATTTCGAAGTCTGAAACCTGTACTTATTCATTGTTATTCCTTGAATCAAAGCAAAAGGAATGAAGTTGGGTAATTAAAAAAGAGAGAGCTGTTAGCAGGCTTTTACTTTGCAGCTGTGTATTAGTGCCGTATTCCTGGCGCTAGAAATCAGAGTATCTTCTTTAAAGTGGATGCTATTGCTAGATACTGAACGTTATAGTGGAAGCATTAGAATATAATTCCTTTTTTATGGAAAGTAGGTTACTGAAGATGAGAGTAGCAGCTGTACTTGTATTCCTAAACTTCTACAGATTTGAAGGTGAGAAGGTATACAAAAGATCTTAAAAAGCAAAAGGGACTGTTGTGGTCGTTTTACGGCTGTCTGTCACAGCCCAGGAAAGAAGGAAAAACAAAAAAAAACCCAAAACGTCTAATTCCTTTGCTTGAATGCAGCTCTTCTTGGGTAGCTATGGGGAGTCTGAAACTACTCCCTCAGTGCAACTACACTTAAGCATGCTGAAGGTTAGTAGAAGTTTACAGGAAGGAATGATAACATATAGTACTGTGTCAGAAACAGCACAGAAAATGGAAGACTGTTGTAGCTGGGATTTCTTTTGTCTCCACTCGCTGTCAGCTGCAGATGAGCAGCGTTAAGGTAACAGCTCCATCTGCACACAGGCTTCCTTGCTCCCATGCAGTTCCAGAACTGTTACTTGCCCTGTGAGGAGCTTCTTGTAGTACTGCTAAAAATTACCCCTGTTCTAAAATTCCTTCTTGATCCTTCACGTTCATTTCTGTATTTTCATCTGAAAGGGGGCAGTTCTAATATATGAAATCAGTTAAGTTCAGCCATTTATGTGTAATTTTTTTAACTTGCGGGTCTGGCTTGCCCTTTCAGACTTAAAATACCACCTGTTTTGTAGTTCCTGGGGCTCTTAGTAGAGTCAGAGAGTAGGATCAGTAGTGTTCATAGGCACTCAGAGGACACAGTCATTCTGATTTGATGTTTTGAGAGAGTTCTGATTGACTTGAAGCCCTGGAAACAGAAAACTTCTCTATAAGATTTGTTTTTACCCTCAAGGTAATTTGGTGTTTTCCGATTTAAAATTAATTACATGAATGATATGTTTTGAACAGACACTACCTATATGTGCACAATTGCTATCTACATGTGCACCAAGATTTGTCACTAAACATTCTCCCATATCACCTCTCATCCAATATAATTGTGTCCGTATTAGTTAGCAAGCAAATGGGTAATTGTTTCTGTAACACAGTAGGTGTGCAAAGAAATATTTCCAGCTCATGCACTGAGATCTCATAGAGTCCACATGAATAGACATGTATTTGTAATATGTCTGTATGATTTGGGTTTAATATTATTGATCAATATTTCTTGAATTGGATAGCTACATGGTAAAAGAAGTTAACCTGTAAAGGAACACACCTGGGCTTCAGTACTGGATAATGAATGTTGGAGAAATGTCCAAAAGTTTACTATGTGTGGGTGCATCTTGTACGCAGTAAACTTGTATTAATTTCCCAGCCCCTTACAGGTATTTGAATGTGTGTTATAAAATAGTAGTAACAGTTTGCAGACAGTGAATGTCACAGAATCTTGAGCGAGCAATCTCCTCCTTATACCTGGGTGATGCAAAATGAATTGGTAATGTGGCTATAATTTAGAAGGCAGTCTAAATATATGAATATTTTTTTTTGTGCATTGTTCATGTTTCAGGGAAACGGACACGAACGTATGAGCAAAATTCATGGTTTAGGCACAATGTCTTGACTTGGGGCTCAGGTGTTGTTGCTTCTATTTTTTTAGTGTATAGTTAACATTAGCAGTCACCCTTATAATGATATGACATGTACTGCCTCCAAGTATGGTCCCTGCCTACTCCTGCCATTAAGGAGGGTTGATTTAATCAGTAACGTGGTCTAGGTTCTATGACATGCTTTGGACTGAAGAAGGGAGTCAAATACAGTCCCTTTTTCCCATTCTAGCAAGAACTATTTTAGAGATATTTGAGAGAACTTTGGTTGTTATTACCACACCTGAATTTGGGTCAAGTTTATAAGTTACTTTATTTAGAAAATGAATATTTTAAAGCTATTAAGGGAGTACTTTCAGTGTGTAGTTATAGTACTGTCAACAAAAGATGTGATTAAATAAATTGAACGTTGAAGACTTTCGGCTTACAGTTAACACCAGGTAATTAAAAGTAAGCGCTGCTGTGGGAGTGCATTATATATCAGCTGTACTCTTTACCTCATTAGCTGGGTTTTTGCATGTTTATGGAGCTAACTTGCAATTAAAAATGCCTTTAACGTATGCTTAACAAGGCCTTTTAGGTATTTGGAATAAAGTACTACAATTTAATTGAAATTGGTACAGCATAAATAGATGTCTTGGTAACATGTGAGATAAATCTCCATGCATATCTTATCACTTTGCATCTTTTCCTCTTGTGTAATCTTTAATGCTGACTATAAGGCCTGACATTTAACTTGTATAAAAGATGGAGATTCTCTCTTCAACTCCAAAGAATGTTTTGATTTCCTATACAAGTAGAACTTGATTGACAAGATATACTCAAATTCATGCCGTAGCCATGTTTTTAAGACGTGTGAATGTGTGTGCATGCGGATATGCGTTAGGATGTTTTTAGCTATAGTATATCCTTCTTCAATTAGTCTTCTGTTCTGCATTAGAATACCAGAATTAGTATACTCTCAAGGCAATCTTCAGTGTTGATAATTTATCTTAATGTTTTCATTTTGAATACCGTGATATCTTTTGTAAATAGTTGCCTGAAGTTTAAAGCCAAATCTTAGGGAAACTAAGGTGAAAAGTAAAACCTACTTTCAGGTCACTTATCCTGTTGATCTTCTAACTGTGCTGCTTTGTGAGGGATTTTGCAGAAGTGGATGAGATATTAAAGTGTACCATAAAAACAAAACAGGGGTGAAGTGTCCTTTAGGTTAACGTAGATTGCCAAAGATGATGGAAAAAGAAAACAGGGAAGGAGTGGTACTTTTGCACGACATAGAAGCGTATGTGCTAGTTGCGTAAACAAGGATCATGGTGTGTGAACCTTCATACAGTATTATTTACTAACTTTTTGTCTTCACCTAGGAGTGTCGTCGTACCACCGAAGAAATCAACTGTTTCCTCTTCCACAGCTGCTATGAGTATTCCTACAAATGCTGTCAGTGTGGTTTCTTCTTTAGATTCAGCCCAAGCCCCAGATTTGTCAGGAGAATCTCCTGGTGAGTAAGGGTAAATTAAATAACTTGAATCCCAACCCTTCCCCTCTTTCTTCTTCCTCCCTCACCATTCACTCCGAATACGAATGAACAAGTTTTTGTTATGTGTGTTTTTGTTGTGTGTTATGTGAAGGTGAGATGTTTTTCAATAGTTATCCGTATCTCAAAACACTGTAGATAAGAACAATTGTTTTTCAGACATCAAGTCATTAGTTACCTTCTGTTGTAATACTGATTAGTGTGTATATATGTCTATATATAAGTCTTGCTTATACTAAGAATAGATACTTACTGCTGGTTGTATTTTGTTAGGGGGAAATGTGCCAATAATCTGGGAAGATGGTGTTTTGCACTTTTTTTTTTAACTGCTGGAATGTATGTGGTATAACATGTCCTAAGTTACCAAGTGGACAAAAGGACCTTTGAGACCTTTGTATCTTCCATACTACTTTGTGTGTATCTTTGTCATATGCCCTCACATAGCAGCTTGCAGGCCTGTATTCGGTATCCGTGCCTCTAAGAAAGACCAGTGTCAGATACTTTACAGGAAAACAGACATGACTCTAGGTTAACCAATTGTCAGTGACATTAGATGGGTTCATGAGTATAAGAATTCATCCTTCTTGATATTTTCCGAGAGTTTATCCCCCAGATCATAGTTTTGATGCTGTAGCAACACAAATGTAAAAAATAATCTGTTTATAAATTAAAAGAAAAAATACAAAAGTAGTGTTGTGTTTAAAAAAAAAAAAAAAAGCTTTGCTAAACTCTGGGGCTTCTCCTTTTGCTTTCATCTAGCGGAACAAATGCAAATGTCTGAGCAATATTTGTTATAATTTCAAGATTTCTCACAGTTTTTGTAAAGCGGGCATGCTATATTAACTTGCATTTAGTATAAATATGGTATATTCTAAAGACTACTTTTTGTTACAGATTTTTTTGTTATGTAAAATATAAGCTTATTTAAAAATTGTAGGGTATTTGTCCAAGGATATAGGTGTTAGTGCTAAGTAGGACGGAAAATTATATACAAGTGTTTCCAATAGCTTTAGCCTGAGGTCAGATTCAGCGTTGATACTGAACTAATTGCTTTGGACAGTTTTTTCAGTGGGGACAAAATTGAGTAGGTTGTTTATAAGCAAGTGGTCCTTTGAACCCTTAGTCTCTCTGGTCATTCCGTGTGAGATAAATGATGTTTAACCTTATATGCTGTGTCAAAGGCATGCGTTTCTACTTAGCCATGTTTAAGTCACAAGGCTGTGTAGGATCTCATAATTGTTTGTGCCCATGAAGTTTAACGTCAAGACTTAGAACTGATTTGCATCTTAATCAAGGAAATCTCAATCTCTGCCTGATTATTGGTGTTTCTTTTCAATGGTTGAGTTTCTTGCTTCCTGTTTTTGTGAACTTATATCCAAATTGCAAAGACTGAGAAAAAAAAAATGTAATCCATTGTCATGTCCTCTAGTACTCGTGTGTCTGGAAGGTATTTGTTGCCATCTTCAACTGCCCATTGCATTTCTTGGGAAAATCAACAAAGTTTTGTTCCAGCCACAATAAAGGAAAACAAAAGCTATTGAAATGTAGTATGTTCTTATTCTTTGCAAAAGGGAGAATCCGTTTTTTCACTGAAATTGCAGGAGGTAGCACTAGGCTAGTCTAGGAGTAATGTTTGGACTAGGAAAATTAGCTGTCTTTTAAAATGTCGCAGATCTTTGGGAAGACTGGCTCTGAGCAGCTAATCCATTTTTAAAATAATAAAACCTTACCTACATTGAAATTGTTTAAAATAATTGCTAATTTGTTAACTTCTTACTGGTTTACCCAGGTTAGATGTGGGCTTAATTAGTACAATTTCTGAAGTCAGTATTCACTTGCTTTTAATAGAAACAAAACAGATGACCATTGATTTTCAGATTTAGTCAATCTTTTAAGAACGTATAGATGAAAAAATAGGTGCTCCTGTCCCTGTAGAATGTATAAGAAATCCAGACAATAAACAATACTGATGTGGTTTGTAACTGTGTGACTTCCAGCATGTCTGGGAGTTTTGGCAAAAATTGGACATGTAATCTGAACTGATATGCATAAAAAGAAACTAATCAGGATTAAAAATAGTAGACGTGTTTAGACTGGCAATCTAATTAATTAAAAGAAAAAGTAAAGGGATAAATGAAACCATGCCTTAAACAGATTAAAACATGAGACTGTTTCTTTTTTTCCCCAGTAAAATAATGGCATGGAAACAAAAATTTTGCAGAGTTGGAGTGGTTTACGTTTATGTTGCTCATGTAGATTGCACATATCTAAGTTTGAAATAAAGTTCTATATAAGGCCTTCAACTTCTTTATTTGATACAAGTAGCAATAAGCGAGCTTCCTATAAAACCAGAATATAATATATATAATTTTCCCCTGAGTTCAAATCACATGTTCTTTCACTAATTTTTGTTCTCATGCAGCAGAGAATCAATACATTGTTCTCATTTTTTTTCAGCTAATGTTCATTGTAAGTCTGTTTACTTTTATAATTAAGGAAAAAAAAAAAAAGAATTAAATCCTTCTTGAAAAAGTGCTGAGACTAGGGGTTCATGTAGTGAATATGAATTTTGGGCTTTTTCACATTTTATATGAAGACTATTTATTAAACATGATTACTACATTTAAAAATACATTTCAGCTGTTTTTTCTGAAGTCAAAGAATTTTTTAAAGTGAGTTTTGTATGCATTTGTTTGATATGTTTTAAAAACTGATTAAGCAAACAGTACCTTAATATAATAACATATAATGCTTTACTGTGGAGACTTGAGTCAATTTACTCCAAAACAGAGAGGAAAGGGAGATACAGACATTAAAATGGGATTAAACAGCAAGTGATAGTGTTTTAGTTGGAATGTGTACATAAGCATAATTTGGGAATAAGTTTTATATAGTGTGTGAGCATCCTCCGCCTGTAGATGTGATGTCAAAATTGCTTGGCCAAGGTAGGATCTGTGTTGAAATATTAGTCAGTCTGTGTGGTTCCAGATGCCTCTGTTGCCATTTGTGTGTGCTCGGAATTCATCAGCCTCCTTACCAATATTTTTTTCTGAAGTTTGCATCTTGCCTTTAGCTCAAGGTCTGTGAGTATCTCAGATATTTGACCCTTAAGATTGTCCTAAGCTCATATCAAGTGGATGTGACATGTCCTGGCCTGCCAAATACAAAGTGTTGACAAGTTGGAAAGATAACCATCTAAGCTCACTCTGTTCCTCTGATACTTTGAAAGAGGGTGAAAACACGTTTTGGCCTCAGACAGCCTGGCCTTTTCGAAGGAGAAGTTTCTTCACCTTCATTCAAGCTGCAGAGTATTTCACAGCACGAAAAACCTTTCCTGAATACAAATGTGCCCCTTGTGGTCTAAACTTGCCTGTCAGGATGTTGCTGATGGCTGATACTTGGGTTGTTGGTCTGCTGGAATTGCTACGCCAATTGTCGAAAGGTCTCGGAAATGAATGGAGAAAATAAAGTCCCCTTGTGGCCCATGTTGTACCAGTCACTTGTCTCTTACAGAAGGTGGTATTGAGCAAAAGAGCATATTTACTAGTAATAATCTAAGGAGGAGGAATTTACTTGAGTTGTTTCTTCCTTGGATTGGCTCATAGGCTGAATGTGAGGTTTGATGCAGAGGTTTTACGCACGCTGTGTCCAGCAAGGGCTATTGGAAAGGCAGGGCTGATGTTTGGATAGGCAGGACTTGGCGGAGTAGTCTGAGCTTTTGTGAATGTGCTAGTGGGATGCTTGTGTTTTTGTTTGTCACTTAGTTTTCCTTTTAAATGTTTCAGTTACAGTTGTAATGTTCTGAAGTGGTGTGAAATTTTTTTGAACTGTTTTGCAGTTTGCACTCCCACTGTTTTCTCTGATGCTCTGAGTTTCTCTGTTTAGGTACTTGAAGGATTTCACATACATTTTATTAGTGCTTCACTCTAAAGAATGCAATTTTGAGGCTTTAACTGTTCAGTTTGCAAATTGTTGTTCAAATATAATTTTTATAAAGAGGGAGTATGAAAAGTCTGTAGGAAGCAGGAGTGAATTGCATCTTGTCCTTACTGACACTCGGAGTGTAGGAGACACGGAGAAGTTCCACTCAAATTCTGTTGCCTGCCTCCTCCCCCTCTTACTTGAAGTTCTTTGAGTTTCCCTTGTTTTGCCTCTGAGCCACACGGAGTTGCCAGCAGGATTTCTGCTTCTCCTGAGCAGAGACACGGGCTGTTCCCCGAAGTGTGAAGTCATAAACAAGGCCACGTCAAAGGCTGAGGTGGAAAAGGAGGTGGATGCTTGGAAGAAACCTGGGAATAAACAGTAACAGTAGATTAAAAAAAGGAGTTGCGACTCCTGAATTCTAGTCCTACATATAGGAAAATGTAAATTTTCTCCCACGGTTGGCTTGTTTTGCAAAGGACAATGGTATTCATTGATTTTTATACATAGGTGAAAATAACCTTCAAGTCTCGCAATGAAATAAGTTAGCGGGAGACAAGCTAAAGTAAGAAAAATGAATATGAAGTGAGTTACCATCAGTGCAGAGGTAGTTCAAGAAATTCACTGGATTACAGTAACTATTTCAAAGAGAATTCCGACTTTGCAGTGACAGTAGTTGAAGGCTAGTTACCAAAGCAGAATGACACTTTTAAAAATCTCGCATGCTAATGGTTTAATACTGTTTCAGTATAAAAACTGTTTTAAAGCACCTTTTCTTTAGAGAGTGCACCACTGTTTCATGAAATCTGTTTTGGTTTAACCTACAGATGTGTTTATGTTACAGATCCCTTATATTAGCTTGTAAAACCTTTCATTGTAGTCTCGCATTGTACACCTCCAGCCCCGGAAGTGTATTTTTGAATAAGCTCAATATTTTACCAGATATTCCTTTTGTAAAAGGCATGAGAGTATTTATGTATGGTAGGTCTGTTGTATAAAATTAAGAGATATGGTTATTTAATTCAACTCTCTGGGGTTTTTTTTGGTTTGTTTTTTTTTTTTTTTTTAACCTCATCTCTGTCCTCCCAGAGTAAAGTATATCATGCACTGCTTGTATATTACCAAGTGTACTTTGTGAGCGTATATGCAAAAGCATAAGGATCTTGCACAAGGAGTTTCTTTAACAATATTTTATTGCTAGAGACATTACTTGTTTAGACCCTTGGGGACCTTGAATAAACAATAAGGTTTCACTGTAAGGGTGCTAGACAGATGATCTATTTGCATTTTCTTTTATGTTCTTGCAAATGTCTGTAAAACTGTCAGTTTGAAGGAGCCAGTTTATCAGTGAAAGGATAAGGAAGAGATAAGTCAGTTTAGTTCCACATGTTTGAAGTAGCTACTGCACTTACCCACATGGGTGTTGTGGATGAAAATATGCTACTGAAGTATTTTTGGTGGGTTGGTTTTTTTTTTTTTTTTTACTAAAGGCAGGAAAAATAGTAGAATAAAGAGCCACTTCTGAGTTAAATAAAGTCAAAAAAGTACTTCCACAAAACAAAATTCGAATGCAAAAATCACTATGCCTGATCCTATCTAAAAAAGCTCTGAAATTCTCAGCTGTGATAAATCTCAGATTCACCCCTTTTAGTGAAATATATCTGAGTTTGGAATGTGGATTTAGGTGATGATAAGCATGAAGTAATTCAGGCCATAAATATCCTTACATAATCTTCAAAAAGAATATCAGTTTATATAGGTGCTTGCCTTATGCTGTTGTCAAATTCAAATTATCAGTGCTTTTTCTGTTATGTCTATATTTAAAAGTTGATTTTAACTTAAAACTCTATGGAGTTTTACAGTTATACCTAATCTGTTACACACAATTTGTTTTGATTTCTAGAAGAAAAAAAATCGTGTCCTGTCTGTGTTGTCAGTGATTTCCTTTGCCTCCCACTCTAACCATTTTTACCAGTGCCATTGTGTGTAAAAACAGAAGACCAAACAAAAAACCCAACCCATCCCATAAAATAAAACAAACAATGAAAAACCCAAGCTACCCCGGGTTGAGTGTATGTCTCTTTATTAGCCTCATGATGGCTATTATGCTCTTTCATTGTCCTTGCAGATGTTTCCCTTGAATTTTTTTCTAATTTTTCCTTCAGTTATTTTGCTTGTCGCCTAAATACTGCATTGAATTATTTTTATCTCATTTAATTGTAAAACTTATGCTACTATGCTGCACTGTAAAAGTCTTGTTTTTTACTGATAAAGTGATCCGTGATTTTGTAATGCATTTAATATGGTGGGATTTTAGTTGTATATACTTTTGACTTTCTAACATACCAATAATTAGTGGGTTACTGGTCACGGATTTTATATGTAGTAAAAAGCATGCAAGCATTTATATAACAAGACATTGTGCATGTGCAGTCTGCATGTTGAGAGGACTTTCTTATTTTGAAGGCTTTGGATGCCGGTTCAGTTTTGTATTCTGTTGAACTACCCCCCGATCAGTGTGGTGACTTCCTCTTATGGATGGTGTATTGGCTTAAGTCCACTACTGGGCATGTGGCCTTAAGAACATTTTCAAGTTAGAGGGACTTGTTTAATGAGAATAGGGATGTTAGGCTTTAGGGAGAAAGCTGGGAATTCTAGTAAAATTATTTAAATATAAAGGTTATCATGAAAATGAAATAATTGCTTTAACGTCTTAATCTAACAGGCAGTGTACTGTGGATACATAAGTATGAATGCATGTGTGTAAAAAAAAAAAAAAAAAAAAAAAAGACGACTGTAGCTATTAAGTATCCCACAAACAACTGGAGTCTTTGGAACCGCTGAATCGTGTGGCTTGTACAGGAGGCTCCATTCTAATTTTTGGCACATCATTTGACTGCTTTTCCTTTCGGAATACCCAAAATACTTTTTGGTGCTTTGGCTATGTAAAACTAGATCTTAAAGAAGTGGAATTATATCCATGAAAATATTGAAGATATTTACAGAATCTAGCCATCACCATTGAAATTTTCAGAAATACATCTTTGATTTGCCTTTATTAGATAAATTATTTAGGAAACAATGCCCAGAAGATTTGGATTGCACCTTGCTTTCAGCTAACGCTTTGTTCCCCACTTTCTTGTCCTTCATTTTGTACGGCCCGCTCAAAATTTCTTTCTGACCCTGTCATCCCATACGAAAGTCAAAATAAGAGCTTCATGTTGAATTTATGAAAAGCGTAAGTGAATCACATTCACAAAGATATCTCCAACCTATGAAGAAAGAAAAAGAAATAAAAGCCAAACTTTTCACCATTTTGATGCATTAGTTTAATTTATTAGTTTCTGTGCTGCCTTTGAAGCAAGATTAGAGGAAAACATTTTCCCCAGACAGGAAAAAAAAAAACAAAAAAAAACCAAAAAAAACCCAAACACAAAACCTCAGCATTTCTGGAGGGAAGCTCTGTGTGCCAGTGTTTTGGAGCAGAAGTTTGAAATTTGACGGAGAACTAAACTTTGTATCTCAGGGATCTGGCTTTGCCATCTTTTTACAAATCTATTCCACTTCAGTCAAATAGATAGATAGACTTTGAAAAGTTGCAGTTGACACATTTTGGTAGACACTTTCAAGATCTTAGCAGCTTATTTCCAGACAGGTTGCATTTAACTGAGCTCACTCCAGTGTAGGTGGGATGATCAGGAATTTTTCTATACTTATAACTCTGAGAAGGGTCATGTCTTTGCTAAGGTACATGTGAGAACTGAAATGATTAAACTCTTTTCCTTCATGCTTTTTTCCCTTTTTTTTTTTTTTTTCTCCTCTTCCCCCCCTTTCCAGCAGCATAAGAATCTGAAAGTGGCAAGGTGAGAGGAAAGAGAATAGGACAGGGTCTAAGGCTGGAAAGAGATAGGATTGCAGATGGACTAGAAGCAGTCATGCTCTTGGGAAATGCACAGAAATCTGTCTGCTAAGATTCATTCCTCTCTATAGTTTGGAATGCAATGCAAGATTTGTGAGTCACCATTCCTATCCTGGCAGCAAATATCTGTGAAATCTCTGGCTGTCTTGCTTACCCCCTCTTCATCATTGCTAATACCAATCCATACTGCAGTATGGAGGTTGTATTTCTCTTTATATACTGAACAGCAGAATTTAGTATTTACAGATCCCTACTCTGCTGATGAGAGCCATGTAGTGTCAATTTGACATAACACAATTGCATTTTTTTTTTCTGTAAGCGTGGGATACATAAATGACCTCGTCTTCCCTATCAACCTTTGAATAATTGATGTGGCAAAGTTAATAACTCATAAATGAGGTTATATCACTGCTGTCATGCTAATGATGCTGGCAGTGCAATGGAGAATTTTATCATAGCTGTCTTTGTCAGAGTCCCAGTGTTGCAAAAATTTAAGCCGGGCTGTTGAAAATATCCACTCATTTTGTATTCTGCTTCATTTTGACACAAATATATTTTAATTTTAGACAAAAAGTTAAGGGTTTTCTGTGCAAGTTACTTGAAATTGGATGAGCACTTCCAGTAACCAAAAGAGATGCTTTAAACTGTTACCATTTGGCTTTATATTAGTTGTATTAGTATATATTAGTACACTACAGGAATATTAAGGGCGTAAGACATTATTTGTATTCACTGCTTAAGGTTATAAGTGTTCTTAAATTTCTTTAAAGAGAATCATGGCTTATAAGGCCCAGAGGGATCACCGCAGTCTAGTCTGACTTCCTTCACAGAGCAAACTGCAAGGCTTCCTTGAATTACTTTCCATTTGTGCTAGAGCAAAATGTAAAGAGCTTGCCAAGGCATACCTGGTAAATATGAATGTAAGTAAATAGGAGTCTTATAGCAAAAAAAAGTTTGAGGTACAAAGAGGTGAAAGGGTTTACCTAGTCCTCTCACACACTTGAAAACCATGGTTTCTCAGAGGTTGAGCTCGAGGCTTTAGTTTCTGGTCCAGTTGTCTAACCTCTGGCATGTGTTCTTAGATAATTCGTTTATTTATTACTTTCTCTTGTAGGAAGGGGATCATCTAATTCAAAATTGCCATCTGTCCCTACAGTTTCTTCAGTGCCTGAGGATTCTGCTTCAAATATGAGGTAACTTCTTCAACGGAACTTCTGAACAGCTGTGCTGTGGCTCACATTTTTGATATTACAGTTGATATTCTGTTTGCACATCACTCAAGAATGTTGTTTTGCTGATCAATACCTAATGAAGGTTCGGGAAAATATGAGTGTCAGATTATTGATTCCTTCTTATACATGTATATCACTTAAACATTGCCAAAAACTATACTCCTTTCTACAAAATTTCAGCAACTTCCTTCTGGTTTTGTTAATCACATGTATCTCTCTACTAGTATTACAGACAGGCTTGAACATGCTTTGGAAAAAGCTGCCCCACTTCTGAGAGAGATTTTTGTGGATTTTGCTCCCTTTCTTTCTCGGACTCTTTTGGGCAGCCATGGGCAGGAGTTGCTGATAGAAGGTACAAGTAAGTTTCCATTTAAAAAAGAGGGTTTTTTTGTGTGTTTGCTTTGTTTTACCTCAGAGACTGAAAATTTCTGTCTTTTTCTGCTGGCTCTGCCTTAGAAGCTTTCTTCCTGCCTTTTCACGCAGTGCTGTCCACTGGATTTCACTGCCTCCTGTTCCTTCTGTCTTTAGTCCTCTGAGGTTGTCATTGCCTCCTCATCTTTGCCATCTCTGCTACCTCTTTGCCTCCATCTCGTCTCGTCGTTTCCTGTATCTCATTATGGGGGACCACCTGCTGTTGTCTCTTCCTTAGTTTTCCAACTCTTCCAGGGAATTGTCCCATAGAAGCTGGTGTGTGAAATGTGTTTTGTGAGCCATAAAAAGAAAACTTGGTGTCAGGATCAACACTTCAATACAAAATAAAGTATAGAGTATAGTGTCGAAAGTTAAGCATAAAGAGCTTGCATTTTTATTGTGGTATTCTAACAGAAGGCTTCTTGGGAACTATGTCAGCAGAGCCTGTTATGGTGTATCTCTTGCATGTGCATCTGGTCCTGTTTTTTGGTTTCTAGTTGGAAGGCAGTGATAGAGGTAAGAGGAATACATTGTCAGTATTGAGAAGAATTCTCTGGTACTTGAGAAGATGAAGATTCAGGTGCACAGCAACAATCATGGCTCTTCCTGGTGTTGGCTTAAAGTGATTGAGCTTGAGATGGTTGAGTTTTCTTTTTACTGGTGGGTTTCTCTCTGTTTAAAAATGAGGCTCAGTTCTGCAATGCAGACATTAATGTCCTCAATTTAAAAAATGATGTTTATTGGAACACCGTGAATTTAGTACTGAACACCAGTTTTTCAGTGTTCTCATAATTTGGTTATATCATATAAATTGCTTTGTTCACTGATTTTTAGAGTGAAAATTGCAGGTTTTGTCCAGTTAAAGCAGTGAATTGAATTAGGGCCTGAGCTTGTTGCAGCTTCCAGTAATGAAGCACTCCCATGTTAGAAGCTCATGGTTGCTTAACTTGAGCTGATCGCGTGCATGTGAGCTGTATTTGCACTAATAGATCTAGTTCCTTCCTGGGGAATTAAAGTTCTTGTTCTATAACATTTTTGAAACTACTTGTTTTGTGGATTAGGACGGGCATCCTGTATGTAGTGCTGAATACTGTTAACATTGTCAGAAACACAATTAAAGTATCAAACACTGGTAAGTGTTTTACTGAAGACTGCTGATATCAGAATTGAAACTTCATTAAACTTCGCTGAAATTAAAGTTATTTAGTTTAGGAATTTAGCTTGCCTACCTTTTAGGGTAGGAAGAAGTAGCAGGAAGAAGCGTGTGAGTTGTCTTCTGTAAGATGGGATTCTACCTTTGATTATACATGTGGGCATCGCTTTAGCTGATAAACATTTTAATGGAAGCTCCTTGAGAACAAATTTATTTCATTCATTTAATAAGAATAACAGGAAAGAGGCTTTTCTCAAAGCTTTATTTGCCAGGGGAGTAAATAGGATATTTAGTTACATTTTTTTTTTCTTGTCTGAAGCTAAAGAAAATATACTCTGGTTTCAAAATATTTTGACTGTAGTATAGGTTATATACACAGAGAGATGAGTATTTCATAGATTGGGTGACAAAAAAAAAAAGCAGGAAAATTATTTGGAGTGTGAACTGTCTAGACACAAATAAACACATGAAACCGATTTTGGGGCCTAAAAACCAGTTACAGACAAACCCAAAACAAAATGCGAATACAAATAATAATAATAGTCAAATTAGTTTATAAACAATTGAGAATATATAATAGGTTACTGCTTGCACTTCTGCTAAGGTTTAGTGTGGGGTTAGGGGTCAAAGTACTAATAAGAGTGTTTGGGATGTCTGCTGCCATGAAACAAAATGGAAACTTGATTGATAGCTGGGGGCTGAAAGGAGAACGCGCAATGGAGAAAGCAAAGGTCATAAAGCCATTTCCCTTCTCTGCATATATAATGACCCAATCCTTCAAGAAATAGCAAAATGTATCTACAGTGGATTAATATAACATATGTTAACCACACTTCTGATCATTTCAACTTACAAACGTTTATGAAACTGTGAATAATGGAAGTAATGTATTACTATTAGCTGCATCTTTAGATGCGAGGCATGGAATTCATGATCTTCCTATCACATACATACTTTTTATTTTGTGCTGATAAAGTACAAAATTGAACTGGAAGTTGTATGAGAAATTCAGCTTTCTTTTGACTGTCAAAATGCTTCTAATCTATTGCACTTCAAAATAGTTTGTGTTAACAGCTGGTGCCGTGTAAGAATGCATTTATGTATACCATTTTTTCCTTTTGTAGGTCTTGTGTGCATGAAATCTAGCAGTTCAGTTGTGGAGCTGGTGATGCTTCTTTGCTCTCAGGTGAGGTTTAAGTAACAATGTTGTCTGAAATTGCTGTCTTTGAGCCCAATGGAAATTACGGTTAAAATTTTACTTTAAATTTGACTTTAAATTTAAGGTTGTGTGTAATTGGTAAAAAGATTATGTGCAAGGCCTTTGATTAAAAAAAAAAAAAATCATAGTAATTGTGTCTCTTCAGTTGGAGAGAGAAGATACTAAGGGTTTTATGTTACCTTACTATTGAGCATTTACGTAACGTTGATGGTGGTGTGCTTAAGTAATTCTGTGCTGTCATTTTTGTAAGATAAAATAAGATCAATAAAATATTAAGGTTACAAAACCAGATTGATTTCTGCATCTTGGCACACTGAATCCTCTGTGATGAATAGAATTTTTCCTTTTGTGTAGAGGTTATGAAATGAGCGATAAATACTTTTGAAGCCCTGTCATTCTTAATTGATTTGACAAGTACTAAGAATTTGAGAAAAATTTAAGAAAGCAACCCTGGTTGTCAGCAGTTTGGGGTATTCTACATTCCTAAAGGCAAAGTGATTTTAGATATTTAAGAACCTGAGAATTGCCTGTTCCTGTAGTTAGAAAAGAGCCAGAGCCTAAGGAACTTTAAAAATTGTGTATGCTATATTAATTGGATTTTCTTTTTGGGTTTCTTGCTTTCTTTTTTGTAATTAAATGGAAGACTGTTTTTATTGAGCCTTTCTTTTGGTGCCTTAAAAATGATACCTTTCTGGTAGTAAATTCCCCTACTTAAAACTTTAAAATAGCCTTTTTTAATGGGAATGGTATTGGTCTAGAGGTCAAGGGTTCTGACCCATTTCAAAACCTTTGACCTTCATTTACAACCCTTATGGTTTGCTTGCCTGACGAATAAGGATAATGCAAAATTAATGTTTCTTCACATCGATTTATTCGTTTTAGTGCCTATATTGCCAAATTTATTTAGAGTGTGCTGATAGACGTTTCATGAATACAAATGAAAGAATCATAGAAGGTGTGAAAAATCGATAGTCTGCATTGTCAATAAAGTGCAATAAGAACAATTACTTCTGGAGATTACACCTAATAGATTTTACAATGAACTAGTGAAGAGTAGTTATGTTTTCTAGTGAGCTTATTATTAATGAATATATCCAGAACTTTGCTCATCTAGTTTTCCATCTTCCTCAGGAAATATAATGCATTTTTACCCTGAAAAGACTTTAAAATATCTCATGGAACTTTTGGAATTTAGAGATGATTATTTTACATATGGCAATACTGGAAGCGGACATTGTTCATGACTTCTAGAATACAGATTTGCTGCTGATTTAAATTAGAAAAGAATCCTTGCTACCAAGAAATCCATAAACAAATTTTACTGTTCATTCATTAATATGTTAGAGTAAAAATAATCTGAGTATTAAATATGTGCCTGAAAGCTTGGTATTACCATTTTAAAAATTAGTTTTCGGTATCCATGCTGCTTGTATCAATAATTAGTGGCTGACCTTTCCTTCTTTTTTGGTAGGGTAATCTAATCTTTTTTAAAATCATGTTGTGCTCTGTACTGTACGTTACTTGTTTGGTTTTGGGAAGTGGAAAGGATAAGGAATAAATGACATGCTCTAATGCATCTATTTGTCATATGTGTCACAATGCCACTTAATGCTAATCTAATGAAATTGAGGATATCGCGATTGCTTAGCAGTGCTAGTTGCAGAGACTGAGGTTGTTCTTTGTGAAATGGTAGAAATAAACCAATAAAGTCAGAAAGACCTCAAAGTCTTTTTAAAGTTACGTAGCAGCTGTAATTTTTGGCAGAATATGAAAAATGATGTGAGAAATGAATCTAAAATTAGCTCCAGATGTATACAGATTGTTCTGGGGTGATAATTACATTTTTCACTTTGAATTTTCCTAATTCAAAGAGGTCAGCATGGCAATCACAGAAGTGATTTATTTTGTTAAGAAGTGAACTGTCTTTTGCTACATGAAAGCTTGAGAGATATGAAATTGAATTTCAAGCTGACATTTTACAGATACTGGGAGGAGATGGGGTTGAGCTTGATTGATTTTTTTTTTCTTTTTTTTTTTCTTTTTTTCTCCCCCGCCCCCCCCCGATAGGGTGGGAAGTGAAGTGATATCCTTTTGCTAAAATTTTAATTAATTTTTAAGAGGAGATGGAGAGGATGAAGTGCCAAAGATCAAAAGATCAGGTCAAAAACTAGTTTTTAATCACATAAATAATGTGGCATAGTTACAAAGTAAGTATCTGCAAATTTGATTTAAAACTTCACAAATTTGTCAGCCATCATTTTATGAAACTGAAAGATTGCTCTGATTAATATCTTTGGTGTTTTTTATGCTAACCTCTTTCTGAAAATTTGTTTTAAACATTGTATACGTGATGTAAGCACTTGGATTGTTTTTCTGAAACATCTGAAGTTTTTCTGGTGTTTATTTAGATTTGTGGCTGGAATGTTTTTTCTTTCTCAGAAGTGCAAAATGGAACAATAATATCTCACAAGTAATTTTTTCGTAAAATTGTGAAAATAAAGCTCTTTCCCAGGTGAAGTGATTTAAATAAAATTCAGAAGATACCATTCTGTGAAACTATTTGTGACACCTGGTTAACTTCTCCTGTTTAAAGTTCATATATTTAGGCATAAGGAAAAAGACCATTGCTTTTGTGGTTTTTTTTGTGTTTATATGTTGATATATTGTTTTATGCTTAACAAAAGGTAAAAAGAGAAACAGGTGGTTTGAGATACAGACAAAAGGCTTTCTCTAAGATAAAACCAGTTGTGGTTTTTGATAGACATGCTACATTTGAGACATGTCTCTGTGTGTATGCTTGCATTTATATAAATCTATCAAAACATAAAGAAATCCTTCATTTAATATTACTGCAAAGTGTTCCTGCTTATTTGACATTAATATCATTTTTGAAAGAATCGACGTTGCATTCAAGGCCGCTTTATAAAAGCGTTGTGTTGCTCATCCTAATTCAGTCTGACACACATTCCAATAACACTACCTCCCTTCTAGGGTTTAAAACTAAATTTATGGCTGAGCATTGTGAAGTGCATCATTTAAAAATGGTTTCAACCCAAAACATCTAATAAATAAATAATGTGTATGGCTACTCAGTAGCAGACTTTCCAGACTAGAAATCATTCCATCGGATACTCAACAGTCCACTATCGGAGAGGGCTGTCAGATAAATCTTATAGTAGCTGCATTCATGTCCTGTAAATCACATGTTATTGTCTGAGCCTTCTGCCAGGTCATCTATTCTTTTCCCATTTATCAGAAATGCATACAGTACAGTGAACCTAGAAGCACCATCTAGTCTGGCCTGGCATCCTGTCGGGGTAATTAAACCAGCCAAAAGAGAGAAGTCCTGTGTCTATTATCCCCTTTAAATGAGTGACGTCAGGATGTTGAAGGTGCTCATATGCTATTGTGAGACAAGGCTTCTACGTGGGGAAACTGTGATACCACCCCAGAATAAAGCATTTTCATCTGAAAGGACTCTCACTCTATGCCTAAAACGCAGAGAGGGATGTATGAATTGAGTGCGTGTTAATCCATAAGGCAAATATGCTACTGTGCTTCCTTTCATTTGTCGGATGTGTTCTTCAAATACATGACTAAGTAGGAAAATCTGGGATCTTCCCTACTCTCTCATGAAGGTATTAAAAACGTTTATCCGTTGCTCACATACATGAAGCATTTGTCCTATTATTGTAGCTCCAAGGTGAAAAGGTACGAAAATAGGTGAAATAGGTTCCGTAGTTTTCCCTGATGCCTTTGAATTTACAGAATTTGCAGCACTTGAAAAATGCTTCTTTCTGTAATAAATCAACTGAATTGTCAGTGGAATATGTGTAAGAGAACTAATTAGGTCGTTCTTGTCAGATCCATCTTTGACTTAAGAGCTTTTTTTCTACTGAAGCTAAATTTTCTAGACCATAAAATAAACTTACACTAACTGACTCAGATACTCTTCAGCTCTTGTGTGATTTTCTAAAATTGGTGGAATGCCACCCTTTTTAAAAGTTTGTCATTAAAAATTACTGAATACTGCAGCAACTTTTATGACCTCTCCACCACCACTACCTGCACGTACACCCTCCTTGCTGGTTCAAGGTAGAAAAGCTTCTTGGTTCCTCCTTCCTCTGCCCCCTGTTGTTTCAAAGGGATTAAGGGCACATTCTTGACAGTTGATGGCATATATAAAACCAAGACCAATGTTTTAATACATTTAATCTCTAGGTATTTTATCTTCTAGAAATATTCATATGATATATTGCAATATAACTACATAGCTGTAGCTATTAGATTTATATTGGACCTTGATAAAGTATATCTTTCATGGGGAGATGGAAGAGAGAGGCATAAACTCTGATACTCCAGATTTTTTTTTTGTGTACAGTGATAGCATCTGCTCATGTGGCCCAATGGAATATGATTACGGTTGAATATGTCCTGTGCTGTGGCTGATAGTTTTTGGAGTTATTTTTTGGAGAGAAAAGCATGATCCAAGGCAGTGCATGTGCATCTTAAAATACAGCAGAGGCTGATTAGTAGTATTAAAGCAGAAAAAATTACACTGTGAAAGTTGGTCTTACTGCCTGTGTAGGCAAACTTACAGGTTTTCAGCTCTCTTTTTTCTCTTGTCTAACTCAACTCACCAAACCAATTATCACTGGTTAAATGGTGAAATGTTTGCAAAAGGTTTTTCTTTAGTGTGATCTTTCTTTCAGATGCTACTAAATCACTTTGCTAATGGATTCCGTTGCTCGTAAAGAAGTCAATATTCGTCTTTTGCGTGGGCAGTATCTTAGTTGCATCATATCTCTTACTCTGATAAGGAATCTTAATTATTTAAACAATATCAACATGTGCCATGCAGTCATGCACCCGTACAAACAATATGATAGCATATTTTCCTTAAGGAAGAGCAATAGGATGGTAGTTAAGATTTTGGTTTTTCAGCAGATTTTTTGCACGCGCCCACCCCCACCCACCCCCCTTCCGTCCCAGTACTTAAATGTTTGTAAATGCAATAAGATCTTCAGGCTTTTCTGGGTGTCCTGTGCTCAGAAAAAAGCTTTGTATCAACAATCCAAATTCATTACCTCAGGAATGGATTTCTGCAGCGTGTTCTAAAATGTGGTAAGCCTTTGAATTACTTGGAGACTTTAGTTGATGTAGAAGATGGCTGGTTTTCAGTGTTTGTTACTTGCAGAGAGAACACATTATACTGATGCTCTGTGATCTGCACTGGTTCCTAATTTACTTTTAAGTGCAATTTGATGTGATGGATAACTATAGTGATTGCTATGAAGTTTTAATTGAATTGAGTATAGGTTATCTAAAGAGCTATGTCGCTATGATACCATGGCAGCTGAACTCAACAGAGGCACCAAAACTCTCACAATATCCTGGTGTAGATATGAAGAAAATAAATGGTGTTTGAGTACTTTTTATGTACCCCAATTGTTAGATAATGGCATTTTAATCAAGATAATATTTTTCCATTGAATCACTTTGTGTTCTAACAGCTGAAAGTAAGTTTAAAAAGGATCTAATAGTCCTTTAGATCCATGATCAAAAAAATGTATATGTTTTGGTACAGAGGGTAGATTTTGTAGGGATTTTGTAAGCTGCCAAATGACTCTCCCTCAACTTTAATGCATGTTCTAATTTCCTTTTAATAGCCATTCAGAAGATATCAGGAGTTGGAAGTTTTTTCTTTTTATACAGTGTGAACTTCTGCCAATACGATCTTTGTTTTTACCAAAGATGAATGTAGCTGTATTTGAGTAAAAAAAACCACTAATAGATTGCTTTTGTGATAAAATGGTTAGAAATGTAACTGTATTAGGCAAATGAAAATGATTTAGAACTTAACAAATAAAAATAGAAAAAAAGGCTTCTCAAAGTCTAAATTGTTAAGTTTAGGGGAAGACGTTGTGTGAACCATGCCCATAGGTGTTTGCCTTGTATTGCTAACTTTCTTTGCAATGTTATGAAGTATTTAGTGTTTCTAGTTTAGTATGAAGGCATTGTATTGAGATGCACAGAAAAATACTTCACCTGCAGGTGTGCCAGAGACTTCACAGTGTACTTTTTTTTTTTTTTTTTTTTGCTTGTGCTCTTTTGAAGAATTTGAAGATTGGAAGAATATCTGCCATCCTAGCTTTTTGTAGAGATGAGGTGGCTGTAAGGAAGTGAGAGTATTCAAGATCTTACTCTGCTACAGATTATTTAGATTGTGAAGCTGCCTGAGGTCTGCTTCATACCAAGTGGAGCTAGGCATATTAATAAAACTGTAAATCTTAACGTTTGAAAACATGGGATTGCCAAGCATGTTAATAATTGTTATGCAGGCAGTAGTAGGAACATTCCTAGTGCAGTTTTGTAACAAATATTGCATGGCCCTTGTAACTGGTAGACAAAATGGAAGATTCTTATCGTATTCTTCTTTAAGGTAGTATTGGATGGCAAGTAGTTGGGAAATGTCTGTTGAGCTTTATGTACAATGCTACTTCAGGATATTTTCAGTGAAGTGATTTTACATTATGAACTATTTCCTCTTCAGAAACTCTTGTTATTCTTTTCTCCCTGCAATGTATATTTTCACCTACAATGATTTTATTTTGCAGGATGGAGACTGTGGTCAAAGCTAGAGAGAGTGGAAGGTAGGTCCCACAGTAGCCAGGGGCCATGCGATCAAAGTGCTCTCCTGGGATAGAAGAGACTTAAGTTTCAATTAATGTTTCAGGTAATAGTTATTATCACTAAGTAGAATAATCTGAAGGAAAAACTTCAACATATCCTCCCACAGTAGCTAGTAGTCCAGAAGCTTAGGGGCATTTACTAGGCATGTGGAAGAGTCCAGTTTTGAAAGAAATTAAGCGCTCTCAATCTGTAAAAGCAACATTGTGATTCAGCTGTGTTGTCCTCAGTTGCAGTTTCCTTCTTTGGTTGTGATACGTGAAGACATCAGTTCTTTTCTATAAGGTCTTGAGGATAAAGTTTAGGGCTTCTGCGGTCTCCTACGTTGCAAGGCACATGATGTCAACACAGTGAGCTGTTTGAGTAGTGTTCAGTAGGATTAACTCTGGAGAAATTGCACGAAAGGCCTGGAACACGTGGGAGGGCACTGGCTGTGGAATCAGACTCCTTAAACGCAGTCCTTCAGTGCTTGGATTTTAGACACTATCTTGTCAGTAAGTTTCCTTCTAACCAAACAGAAGGTTAAATTATCAAATCTGTTGTCTAGATCACTTGGATTCTCCATTACACTTGATATATCTGGGTTTTTTTACGCATAGCGTAACTTCTTTCCTTCCCAAGAATTTTTCCTCCATGTCTGAAGCTCTCACTTTGGGTGCTGAAAATGTATATTGACAACTTTCATGCTTGGTATATGTCACTGAGCAGAGTATTTGGAATAATTACAAATGGATTACTTGTGCTACGGATATTTTGCTGCTTGCTTCATTGAACTGTTATACATTCTAAGTGTTTGAAACTGGAGATCAGTTTGGTAGATAACTGTTTGAAGTGCAATTCTGATAAGATTGAAATAAATGGAAACAGGTGGGAAAACCTTTCCTTTGAACTGGAGTATGTTGAAATTACATTTTAAATTAGCTGCATATTTTTTTTTTCTTTGACTTAATCAGTAGGTAGATTTTGTCTCTCCAGACTAGATTATTGTAATATATTCTGTGTGAAACTCCAGGATAACGTAAAATTTGTCTGTTGGAACTTCACTCCTACGTTGATTTCCTGTTGCTTTCTAAATTGTTTGAAAGTTTAATTGCCTATAATTACCTGCAACATTTAACCTGTTGAATTCCATGGAATTGCTTGGAGAGCACTCTAACATGTTTAAATAGGAGTTTCTTTCAAACTCCTATTATTCTTCATAATAATCACTAAGGTTCGCACTTCTCGGATCCCGCTTTAGTTTGCTATGCTTAAGATGTGTTTGAACTCTGTCTTTTCTTTTAGGTGTAGTTGTTGGCTTCAGGAATAATGTGCTTTGTTTATTATTAGTATGGCCCACAGATAGGGAGTTTAAAACCTCTGTGTCTGTATTTAAAAAAAAAAAAAATCTGATAGGATATTGTTTCTTGTGTGAGCCTATGAAGTGGATGTATATTGACAGTTTGCTTAGTAGTGGAAATCAAAGAAGTTTATAACTGAAACTTTTCTTTTGCCTTAAGTGTGGAAATAGGTTGGAATGTATTGGGAATGATTTGCCGATACTGCATGAATAACAAGTGACCTTTTCTTGACTTAATGATGCAATAAGCACTTTATAGTTATATCCTGACAGGTAGTGGTCACAGTAGTTAAAATGTGTGAGCTAGTACTTTGGCTTTATCACCTTATATCTTTCCATAATTCTTAGTCTAGAAGGATATTTTAAAGGTTTGCTCACTCCCCAGTTTGGAGATGAAACGTGTGATGTGGGATTTTAAGATGAGCAAAAACTATGATGTGTTACATTTAGTGTGAGAAAAACAGAAGAATATCTGATACGTTATACTTTTATTAAATGGGGTGGATGTTTCTGCATGTTAGATATAAATAGTCGCAAAGTGATAGAAATGGCTTCCTAACTAAAACTTATTTTATCTAGGCCTACTTTTGACCCACTGGAAAATGCCCTTTGCAATTTGCAGCCACTGTATTTAAGTGTTCAACAAAAGCAGCCTCTATCAGCTGCAGCTGCAAACTGAGAAAAGTAGCGTGAAAGAACTAGTGGGTTTTTTTGTTTATACTGCACAGCTGTTTTCTGGAAAGTAATTGGGAGCTTTGTGGTTTTGAACAACAACAAAAAAAATTACATGCAAAGAGCTTGGGATGGGTGCTAGGTATTAGACCAAGAAGGTGTGTAGAGAGGTCAAGTGAGTAGGTGTAGTAAAGCTGTGATATTTTGGTGTGGACTGATGTGAAGCATTGTTTCTTGGGACAATACACTTGGAGAAGTCAACGTGACTTGCAGACTTTGGATAGAGGAATGGATAAAAGATAAGGTTAAAAACCATAGAACTGTTCTTAGAAGTTGTTTGCCATGCTGGAGTGGAGAGAGATGAACTTTCCTAAGGTCATCTTACTAAAACATAATTGTAGCCTACAGTAAAGTTCTGGGGGGAAAATGAGGATTTTCCCTCCCTGATTTTCTTTTTTTTAAAGACCAATCTTTAGTGGTTGTTCTATAGGCTTTTCAGATATTATAGGCTCTTACTAAGAAAAAGTCTCTCATGAAATGAAAATTACTTGAATTTTGTCAGGAATCCAGGACATGGTGTTGGTGTGAGTTTAATGGAAAACATGTCCGCTACCGCTAAAAATATTAGCCTTTAGAACTGTGTTGCTGAGATTGTATGATTGATGTATACATTTTTATATTTAGGGAGGAGAGTGGATTGTCTAATGTAAATGTGAATCTTGGGGTTGTGATAGGGGAACAGGACAGCTTCATTTCCATGAAGGTACGCTGCTGCAGATGTTCAAAACTAAGGGAACATAATTTAGCTACAGAAGCAAGATTTTTCTGAAGAAAAAAGGCATCCTGTTGCTTCACCAGCACACTAGGACTTAAAAAAACACCGCCATTTAAGGTGAGTTTTGTGCAGGGAGAGCACACCCTGTGGCTTGGCAGTCTAGTCAGAAGGATGATACCATGCTGACTTTATAACTAGATCTTTGAACAATATTCTCATGGGTGGTAAATGCAAAACAAAGTAATATCAACTGGCACTTAATTCCGTGAGCTCCCTGCTGATGGGGCTCTGCACTGAAATGGAACTCTTCCTGACAGGAAGTCAGCCGCGAAGTGTGGAGACCTCTGAAAATAAAGTGTGCTTTAATTTGACACCCTGCTGTTTTACAGCTAGTCTGTTTAATTTGAGACTATGGAAAGAGGGAGGGGAGTGGTATGAGATTATGGAAAGTTCAGTGAGCGGCAACGCTTGTCACTGACTTTATACTAATTACAGATATGTCAACATTTTTGTTCGTGTTAATAAACCAGATAATGTGTGTCTGTTTCCAAGCAAAACTGCTTAAGAAACTCACAATTTGGGGAGCAGCGCTGTTTACTGAAAGTTTTGGCAGGAGAAGCTTTGCATAGTGGTGCTGCTCAGTTCATTGTTCAACCTTTAGTCTTATTTATACTCATCTGTGCCTTTTCATGTATCTCTGCAACTGGGAAAACATCTGTCTCATCAGAGATGTTGATGATGTACTAATCTTTCAATAAATATTTTAAGATAACTTGTTTAAGTGAAAAAACTGACAGT
Organism: Nipponia nippon; assembly: GCF_047370975.1. Classification (NCBI taxonomy): domain Eukaryota; kingdom Metazoa; phylum Chordata; class Aves; order Pelecaniformes; family Threskiornithidae; genus Nipponia; species Nipponia nippon. The sequence continues at coordinate 66,038,705 of NW_028262380.1, forward strand.
TCAGATTATGCAGCAATCAATATGATAGAGGTGCGTGTCTGCTAGGCGTTAGATCCTAGTTCTGAGTCAAATTTGATTCAGAAGAATCAGCTGGATTTTCCAGTACCGTCTGAAGATTTACGAGGACATTTATTTCTATTTCTACTTAAAGCAGAAATGGTTATATTTTTCTTTTTGGAAAATTTGCTTGATGAGTGCAGGGGAGGATTTGCAGTGAAAGGAGCAGAAAATTACTATTTATCATGTTTATTGTAGCAACATACAGGGACAGATGAGAATAGAGCCCTGTGTTGCTGGGTGTTGTGTAACAGTGGAATAATGGATACCCAGAATATTTTAGTCTAAATGAAGACAACAAATGCAGGATGAGGAAGGGAATGTAGTATAAAAGCGGAGTGTAATGGAAGAGACACGTTAGTTTTTCTGCCCCCTTTTTTTTTATTATTATTTGTTTTGATTTAGCTTCCTTTTCTCTCTAAATCTTTTAAGAAAAGATCTGCATTAGGATAGGATTACCCAAGGGAATGATAAGGGACAGGTTTGGACATCCAGTCTTTTGAGTGAAGAGGCGGGATAGGTTTACATCCTTTGGTTTCATTCCCTCAAAGGTATGATGATAACAGGAGTCTTGTACATTGTTTGCATGCATTCATTATGAGAGTTTAAACTGAAACTAAGCTGCATTGGGGAAAAGGGGGTTTTAGTTCCAAAATAGTATTCACGATGTATATTGTTGAGGTTTTTATTAGTTAAATTTATTTAGTTAAAGCTTATCAGACATTGAGCAGGAAGGTTGCTGCTATTTGGTGGTGGTGATGATGAATGTTGCTATCAGTGGGATCAGTCCATCGCTACTAGTGCAACTGTGCAGCAGTGAGTATGCTGTAATTTTCTTGTCCTTACAATTAGTAGTCTACCTTGGAAGACCAATTTTTTTCCATGCAGTGGTTTTACAAAAACTCAAAATCAGTAAAACAAAAGCACTGAAATCAAGAGGCAGTTGCCTTATACTCCTGCTATTCCTTGATTTGTTTTCCTTTCTCCATAAAAATGATGCTGGCACTGCAGCTTGATTATTTGGATCTCTTCCCTTTGTTTGTCTTACGTTGTCCCTTTTCCTCACTTCTGTTTTTCTGACTCATCTCCTTTGACTTAGTTTCTTGCTTCCCATTGCTGCATATTTACAGAACTGCTTGGTACTTTGATTTCTCAATTAATGTATAAGATTTCTGTTCCTAGTCTTCCTAAAGCTACTGTCTTTCATCTCAGCACTGAAAATAGCCGATGGTTAAAGAACCTGAAGAGGAAACTGTGGTGGAAAAGGTTTGCTGCTAGATGAACTCAAACCTGACCCCTAATTTCATTTCATGAGGAGTCATGGCAACAGCCTGCTAGTGGGAGAGAGAAAGGGAGAGGCTGCCCAGGCAAATTGCTTCCTCCATCAGAAACTGTGGACCTGAAATCAGTGATCCACTTATTCAGTTTTTCCCCATTCTACAGTTTGTTGCTGTACTGGGACCGTAGAGGAACTGGAGTTTAGCATAGACTTACCTGTTTCATCTTAATGTGACATTGGTTCTAGGGGCAAAATTTTATTCATCAAGTCATGAGTTAGATCACTATAAAAGGTGTGTAATAAATGTTTTTATATACATGTGTGTACTTTTTTGAAACTAGATACAAAAATGAAGTTCCTGAGTTGTGATGATACACAGCTTTTATGCTGTGATAGTTATTACTGATAGCATTTTATTTATGCAGACAGTGATATTTTCATAATTTTAAATGAACTTTCAGATTAAGTGATTTGAGTTTTCTATTATTACTAAAATCCTGTTTTAAGAACATTTGGGATCACCACAAATTATGACAACTGCTACCTGTGTCAAGATTTTTCTGGCTGTATATAATTGTTAAAGATTGTATGTGCTGTAGCATGTTATGTAGTGTGTCTTCCATAATACTGTATCTTTTAGGATAGGTTTGTGTAGTTTGTAGAGAAGGTAACAGTTGTCACTTTGAGATTAATCTCATAGCATAAAAGGCATTGTCTGACAAGCTGACAGTTTTTTATTTAGTATTTTACTGAAAAACGTGGTGCTTAAGTATGCAAACTACTCCAGCTCTCTATGTGTATAATTTATTTTAAGAATCTATAAAAACTTACTGTGACTTGAACCCAGACGTCTAAGTATTGAAATTAAACTCTCATTATAAGGTAGTTTTAGGCATTTACCACTAACAACATAATAACAGTTTATAGGAAGCTCTGTTTACATGGAATATCCCAAATGGTTAAACAGCAGGGGAGTCTTCTGCTTTTAGTTAAAAAACTGCTGTTTCTGTATGGCTTATTTACTACTTCTTTAATTCTTAATGTAGTGTGCTGTGGAATTGAGCATGCAAAAGTCAGCAGAGAGTTCTGTTTTCTGCGTCTAAGGTTATTACTTGCTGTACAATAATAAAGGCACTATTTTATTGGGTTAGTTGTAATTAACTTCAGCACTAGGCATTGATATAAATCATTCCTAATCTGTTTTCTTTACATTTTCATTCTTTTAAACTGGTTTAACATAGCTTCTTTCTGTCGTGCTTTTACATGAGGACTAGGGTTGTAATTGCTTTTTTGAATTAGGCTGTCGGAAGCTAATGTGCATGTTGATCCAAGAATTGATTAAGGAACACTAATGAATTTCATATAGCACTTTTAAAAGATTTGTAATAAATACTGTGTAATAAATACTGTGTAATAAATACTCTATAGCAGTGATCTGTTATACCCTTAGAATTCAATAGACTGTTGTCATGCTGTGCAGCTGGAAAAATATTTTGGTATAAGAAACTTTGACTCTGTTTCATAGTTAAAATAGTAAACAATTTTGTGGTTATGAATAAAAAAATAGTGTTCCAGCTCTTCCCCAGAGTATATTTTATGAAAGTAGTTACCGTTAATATAATCTTTGTTTCTGTGTTTTATCAGAGCAAAAATACTGAAACACTTTTGGTTTTCATTTTTTTTCTACTCAGTCTTGGTGTTTGACACCAACTGGGCCATGTGCCTTTTTGACTGATTTATCAATACACTAGTGTGCTGCGGCGTTTTCGGTTGTTCGTTAACGGCATAGCTTGAAACAAGAGTGTTATGTGCTCTTTTCAGTCAGTTTTGCAACACTGAGCATGTATGTTTGTTGAATTTCTTGTCTTTTTCAGGGGTAGATAGTCACGTGCACAATCTCAGCCCACCGTTATAGTTCATTAGTTAGTTTGATATGAGTGTGTGTGGAATATTTTCCCACAACAACGTGCTTGGTGTTATACCTCCGCTTGAGAAGCTCTCTCATCTAGTTAATTTTTACACAGCTTTCTCCTAGAAGACTCATTAAAATTTTTAATACAAAGACTTTAGTTGTGTACTGTCACTAGCTGATTTTTTGACAAAAAGCAATGTCTTTTTAATGGAATGCCAGCAGTAAATACTTTTTATTGTAACTGAGTGTGTTTGATAGTTTAAAAGTCTTATAAAAATAATTAGCTCTTTTATATAGTTCTAATGGCAGCCTTGCAAGTTTCCCCTGGAGCAGTCTCTAATGAACAGGCCTTGATTTTTCCAGTTGGGCTTTTAGATTCCCTGAGGACTTGACTCCAGACCTTGAAGGGCAGCAGCTGCCATTTGTCTTAAGCCTGGAGTTGCCAAACAGACAGACCATGTACTAATAGGACGCATTTGTACAGCCTGAGTATGTGGAACCCTGATAGAGGCCTAATGATGATCATCTGTTGAGAGCTTGTAGCTGGCCAGGGTTAGAGTAACTTTTATCACCCTTATTGAAATCAAAACCTTTGTATTGATTAGTGGGATAGCCTGACTTGTTACATGGATGCCACGTTAAAGCTTTCATAGACAAGCCACTGTTTAGCGTGGAATAGTATCCATTGTTTAAATTTCAATAAATTCAAGCCTGTTTGATAAGTTTTCCCCCGACAAGATGTTCTGAATTTTTGGGATAGTAGTAAATATTTTTGCAAGCCCTCTCTTTTCTCTGTGTCAAGATTCAGCAACAGTGATGATCTTCTGTAGAGAAAGGACCATGAATCTAATTACTGAAATTATTTTTTTTCTCAATCGATTTCTGATAGTTCTTCCATTATTGATTTATTTTTTAAATTTTATTTGAGCATCCAGGTATGACTGTGTATATAACATTGTCTCCAAATGTGTTTTCGTGTTACTCTTATATTAAAATGTGTCACATCCTTGCAAAATTTTTCTGTTTCGTACACTACCTAGCATGTGCTAATTTTGATATTAAATTGCTACATAGGGTTTCTAGATTGATTTCCCATACTTCCATGTTGGTTTTAATTTTTTTCAAGGGAGCTCTGTAGATTAAAATAATTTAAGCATGCTTCAACTCTTTAAAAGTAATTTATGTTTGCAGATATTCTGCTTAACATGCAGTCTAACTTTTTTTAATTATGAAGAACCCAGCTGAGATATAATCTACTTTTCACTATATGTTCTTTATTGCTGAGTTCATTCAAGCCTGTAGTGGATGTGGTGCTGAGAGAGTGCTGACACCAAGTGCAAACACTGCTGAAAAGTTCTTGATAGTTTACTTTAGGCACTTAAAGATTAGTATATCTCTCTATGAACAAGTTTTTCATGCAGATTTGACCTTTACTCTAGGATATAATATGTCTCTTAGTCATATGTTAACACATTTTCCCACCCTGTTCCTTAGTGCTCCATTCACAGTTGTCAGTACCAAAGTCATCCTTCTCCTTTCTTTCGTAACCAAAATAAATTATTAAAACTCCACCAGCTTTATGGGAAGGACGGATTAGCAAAGAATTTGCTCTTTTTTGCTTGCTTATGAGTGTGTATTTCGACTGTTAGATACAATTCTTAATTGTAGAATATGTTACCCTTGTTAGAAGGATATTTTTTTAAGTTTCTGGGGAAAATGAATTATTAAGGAGTATGCATGTGTATGTATATATGTAAATGAAAGTAGTAGTACAGTTTGCTACAGTTGAAAATAGAGCAGTTTTTATCTATTGGCAATGTTTTAAATATTCTGTTAAAGATCCATGTTTAATTGTTTAGCCATCGGACTAGTTGAAGGATTGGTCTTGTAAATGTTTTTATATAGCTTGACGAATATGTATTTTGGGTTAATTGTTTGAAATATGATCATATTTCTTTCCTCGAAGTGTATAGGTGCGGAGGGATATGTCCCTTTGCTGCCTACAGGCAAGCACTTCAAATTACAAGTGAACAAGAATGTTTTTCAACAAGATTTTCTTAGCATTTGTTTGAGTGATTAGAGTTTAGGAATGGCTATATTGGGTTAGATAAAGGCTCCACCTTGCTTATTGTTGTATCTCCAACTATAGACACAAAGAGATGCTCAAGAAGAATAAAATAGGACGAGCGCGTATGATACTCATCCACTCTCCAGCTATTTTCAGCTCAGGGTATTTTCTGAATTGGATGTAGTTTCTGTGTATTCAGTCAATATCAATGTGTATTTTCCTTCCGTGTACTTGCGCAGTCTCCTCTCGATCCTATTGAACTTTCAGTCACCACAACATCCTTTGGCGATAGATTCCACTGGTCTGTAATGCACTGTGTGAAGAACTACCTGCATTTCTTTGTTTTGAAGCTGGCTCCTACTAGCTGCTGCTTGTAGAAAAGGCTTTTGGGCAGGCCTGTTTGGGTAAATAAGAAGCTCCTGAAGTATTAGATCTGAATGAGGATATTCAGAATGAGTAGGGAGCCAGCAACAAATGGAAGAAAATGACTGATTAATAGAGTTGATGCTAGAAAATTCAAGTTCAATGCAGAATTTTTAAAGAATTATCTGATGGTGCCATATGATTAGAGACATACCTTATTTTTAAGAAAGGAAATAGGAAGATCAAGTAGTATAAAAGACTTCCAATGCATTTGAAGACTGAAATAACTACACATGCATATGTAGCTGAAATGAAATAAAATGGGACATAGAATTACTAAAGATTGTTTTGCTAGACTAATCTCATTGTTGGTTATGGTCTAATGCATGCTGTGGTCTTTGGCCAAAATGTATTTCGTAGCCAAAGGAAATGTAGTAATTCATATGAATTTTATGGTACTGTCATATGACTGATCGTTAGTTAGAATTAATTAAAAAAAACCACTGTAAAATAGATTTTAAAAAACCCAATGTGACTCAAATGGGACAACAGTAGGTCATGATATAAACCTTGAGGGAGGTTATTAGTTTCTGAAAGGAGGGGTTTAAGACCAGTACTGTTTAATGTTTTCATTTAATGATCCTTGTGCAGTGAGTAAGAACGTGTTAATGAAACTTGATGATATAAAATGGGTGCTATAGAGGACTGGGATATAATTTTGCTTATGGCAGAGTTGAGCTGTAGCTACAGGAAACGTAATATGTTATTCCGTACAGAATTCTAATTCAGATGATGTTTGAAGCACCATTTCAGAAAAGGTTATAGTACTTGCATTTTATCTAGAGTAGTTACGGAAGTGTGTTTACGGATTCCATTAAGGAGGTAGGTGAAACAATAATGAGCTGGGAAATTTCCACATCAGAAATAGTATTTGAATAAAATGTGATTTCGTATTTGTCTCCATGTAATGGCTGTTTTTCATTGTTGCTATTTGTGATAGTGCTTAGTGCTTCTAATTTTTTTTTTTCTGCTTCACTATTGTGTGTACAGTGACCAAAAGCATTAAAAGTAGATTATGTCTCTCGGTTACTAAACATTTATAGCTGTAGGAAATGATGGTCAATTAAGTACAGCTTAGAACAGGTATGAAATTATTGACTCTGTTGATCTTCCCTTACAGTCCTTCCTTAGGAAAGTGCTGAAATGTGTTTTGTAGTTATTTAGTTGCATTAGCGGTTGAGTTTGAGGCTTTTAACGTGTTTTTTCCCTAATACCTTTGGGAGATGGATAACTAAGATGTTGATATAATAATGCAGTATGCATACTGAGTGTAATTGTTTGAGAGAGAACATACACTGTGGGGAAATATTGAATGGATCATGAAAGATGATGACCATTAGTCTTTTCTTTCAGCTATTAAAATTAGCTTTAGGGTGTGTTCAGCTGTGATTTATGAAATTGTTTAGACTAACGCTGCCTTTGATGATGTCTGATATAGAGAAAAATGCTGAAAAGTATCATGATAAATGCACTTTCTTTTCACTTTTGGCAACCTCCATCTTCACCAATTAAATTTTCAAGTATTGTAATGAGCTCTCTTAAAGAGCAGAGCAACAGATGGACAGTGTCATAAATGGAAAAACTTATTTTGCTTTTCTTGAGTTTTCACACGTTGAAGCTAACAGAATAGTTTCAATTATCATCATACAGAGCTAAATATTTAGAACTCGATACTACCTTTAAAAAAAAACTCTTAGGAGAATTCATTGCATATGCTATTTTGTTTAGAATATTAGCAGCTAAAAGGCATTTTTTTTTCCTAAGAATAAATGCTTCTTAAAGCTATTTCAGACAGCTTACAGGCTAACTTGAAGCCATGTAATGGTGGCCATAAGAAGGCAATAGGGGAGAACTGGGGGAAGGATGGCGTGAGAAATATTAGTAAGATATACGTAGTAATAAGGACTGATGATGCTACTTGATGTAGCCTCAAAAAAACCCACAACACCCCAAAACACCCTATAGGTGATAATATGTAAATGGAACTTAGCTGGCGCTTAGGATGTTGCTTGCCTATTAATGCATATAAACTAGTTATATAAAAAGTAATGAAATACATTTATAATTCATGATGAATAATACATCGCAAATTGGAATTATTCTACTCAATTCCAATTACTTGAAAATGGTAATACATTGTTGTAACTTAAAAATGATAAAAGAATATGTTGGGCCTGGAACATGTCAAGTGTTGAGAATTCAGAGTTATAATCTCTCGTCTGTATTTGAAATCTGGAAATATTTTTTTTGGGGGGGTGGCGTGCAGGAGGGCAGAATTTTAAATTGTAAAGAAATAACATTGTTCTACTGGCTTTCGTGTATGTCTGATCAAACCTTCATGTCACTGACTGAGAGCTAATTCTGCAACACTGAGCAGCAAAAAATGTACTCTGTTGTCACTGTATATACTGTGCTGACACTGACTGTAGGTATTAAAACTCCTACATTCAGAAACCTGAAATTTGTTTAAGAGAGATTTGCAGTTTTGCACTTTTTGTCTGTTTTGGAGCTGATGAGATTTTTGAAAAGAACCACAGTGATAGAAGTACTGATGTGAATAATGATTAGGATTATTATTTCATACAACAAAGACTGAAAAATCAAGGAAGCTGATGTGGAAAAGCATATGAAACTTAAGTATCTGTCTGCTGCAGAATCATTCTTTTGTATTAGTTTAGAAGAGTTATAGAGTTTAAACCAAGAGTTGTATTTGGTCTGTTCTATCCAAATGCCTCTATGTTTTCCTCAAAATAGAAGGTTCACACATTTACTACCCTAATTTTTAGCTCTGTCAACTTGTTCCTGTTGAGTCTAGGATTAAACATGATCTTTGTGTTTTTGTTAACCAGTTCTGTTTCATTCTCAGCTTTCAGATGGGGGAAGAAAGCCCCAGTGATAGGTCATCTGGGTTGGTTGCTTTCCAGTGTCTCTCTTCTGGGTGCCAGGCAAAACCCACCTACGTGTTTAAGAGGTGTAGAATTTTGCTGTAATTCAGGGTTCAGTTGGACGTAAGAAATGTGCAGTGCATGTGTCTCTGCTGTTACCATCATTTCAATGTGCTAAAAATTCAGAGTGTTAAATTTTTTTTGAAACATACTGGGTGTTAATGATGCAATACGTTGATTGTTAGCAGATATTTTTGAGTAGAGATGGCTACATGATGCTGAGGTGAGGATTATTATCAGCATACATGTTAACTAGACTTCAAGCTATAAGAGAAATTTTTATCTAAAGAATGAGCCCCACCTTAATGTGAAACCATTCGTTTCTAGCATTATCAAGGTTCAATAAGGCAAAAAGCATCAGTGAACCAGAGTAAGTTCAGAATTATTGCATAACATAGCAAAAGAAAATGATGCAGTCATCGTTTGTGGGATGTTTTTGTGTTTTCTTCTCCCCTCCACAGAATATGACTGGGTAATTGATACTGTTCTGTTTCTTTATGCTGGCAACGTTTCCTTCCTGATTAGTGCACAGTTAATGCTTTATATGATTGCTGATGGTGGTGTAAGTTACTAAAATTGAAAAGTGCACGACTTTGTAGCTGAAAATGTATTTTCTTAGTTCTGTTTTCATACAACTAGTTTTCTCTTGATTTTTCCCAGGAGTGGCAGAACTCTATACAAAAGAATGCTGGCCTTGCCTTTATTGAGCTTGTCAATGAAGGAAGGTAAGTCACAATATTTGATAGCACTCCACCATAGTCTTTAAGAAGTTGTGTGGCTTGAAACTTCTTCTAAAGAATTTTTCTTCTGCCTCTTTTTGTGTCACTTTCTTTGAGTTTTACAAGCTTGATTTCGCATTCTTTAATACTTCGGTTCAGTTCTAGTACTGAATATGGGATTTTGCAGAATCTGAATGCTCTTTGGTTTGATTAAATATTTCACTTATCAGTGTGTCATGGATTTTCTTTCTTCCTGTCCTTGTGCACTGGTTAACATTGAAACTATAATTTGTATTCAGCTAATCTCTTGAGGAAGGGAATTGATATTTGGAAGACATTATAGCTAGGAACTGTAAGATAAGCCTCTGTCTCAAAAATTAGATTCCCGTTTGCTCATTTATTTCCTATCTACCTCATAAAATAGAAAGGAAGAGAGTCCCTTTAAGGTTAAAAAAAAAAAAAATCTGTTGATATTACCAATTAGTTTAATATTGTATCCATAACTATGTATGTATATTACTGTGACTTATAGAAAATGACAGAGCAGGTGATGAGGCCACGCTCTTTGACTTGTAGTGACTATTCAGAACCATCAATATTTTCTTCATTAGGAATCGATTGTTGAGGCAGACTAAGAGCAATATTTACTTTTTCTAAAGGATTTTTTTTAAGATGTCGTAATGAGTTAGCTAAGGAGTATTATAAGAAATGCCATTTATCTAAACTTAAATTCTGTTAGTGAGTAACTTGAGCTACTAAGAATTCCAATAGAAAATACATCTTACAGGATTAGGACAGCTACCGAATAAAAAAACAAAATAATTTATCACATAAATTAAAATGCTATATAAGTATCTTTTTATCATTGTAGGCATAGGGGAAATGGCTATTTGAGGTTTTTCTTTTAAAATGTGTAGGTGTTCTCAAGATACATAAAAATAATGACCATTTTAATGGTTGCATTTCAGTTTATGGTGAGGGAAACACCATTCTGAGGGAGAAAAAAACCCTTTTGCTACTAGTCTTGATCCCAAGGGCCAAGGTAAAGTAACAAGGGTGTTCAGTTACAGTGTTAAGATCTAGCCTGTAGTTGTTTCCTATTATGTGAGGCTGACCTGTCTTGACCTTACTTATAAAGTGCCTGCTATAAATTTGGCCCTTGATTAATGTTTTATTAGCATAGATAACGTAGAGATCCCACACACATGTAAACCACAATGTAAGGTTCATCTGTGTAAGATGATTATCATGAACTAATCAGTTGCTGAGACTGAGTTGTAAGTAGCAGTTACCTAGTAGTTATTCAGCTTGTCCAGGTCAAGCTTTCAGAGAGCATTCTATCAGTGAACTGTTTGGAATTGACTATTTTCTTTTAAAAACCTGCAGTGCCCATCACAGACAGATGGAATCGCTCCCCCGCCTCCATAAACATCAATAACTTATAGTCCAGCCTTAGCAGAGTGGTTGTCTCAGGGACAAATGATCCCTTGAAGACTGAAAAGTGTGGTTTTGGTTAGCAGAAAATATCTAAGTAATTGTTACTTCATTTTGTTTCTGACTCATAACAGAGTTGTTTTTTTAAAAAGTGGGAACATAACTTTCATTATGGGGAAGAGGAGAGGGGATTAATTCCTTAAAAGTGGCTCCTTTTATCTATCTCCATTTTCCTCCATTGCTGTTTATGGGAGCCTTTAAAGTTATTGCTGAATTGGTCATTGCGGTGCCTTGTGGCTGTTCAGCATTCACTAAAATGAAACTATTATCCCTCATATGACATGAACTGTATTCCAGAACTACTCTTTTCTTCTCTTTATGCAGGCTGCACATTATTTGTCTTGCACGTATACTTACACTTATACTAAAACATTTCAGGTCTTGTATTTTATTGTATTTGTTATTGTTTTCTGTATTTTTGCCATAACATTATAATCTTAAAAACTCCAAAAGCTGAAATCTTCTAGTTAAACTTAAAAATGAAAATAGCTGAATGCTACTGATTTAGACTTTAACTGCATAATTGTATAATAAAAGTCAAATTTTTAGATTGTTTCTGTAAGTACTCAAGAAAAGAAGACAAGATAGTTGTACAAAGCACAGAACTGATTTCCGCAAGGAAGGAAGGATGTCTGTGGGGTACCATGACATGCGGAGTGTTAGAATAAATAAAATCAAATTAAGGGCTGGAAGAACTGCCTGGAACTTGTGGAATCACAGAATTGCTATTGTCTGCTGCCTTGGTGGAGAAAGTCTTGGTCATCCTATAACCTTTGTAAACCAGGATTTCACTCACAGTGTTTATTACTGATTTTTGGACAAATGATACCAGAGGATATTCCAGCTCGAAGTGTGTTCTACTGTTTTTGTTTATCAGGCAAATAAAACAACTGAAAAATCTTTCTGGAAGAGAAAGAGGTCTAGAAGAAGAGATCTAAATCTCTTCTTATACTTGCTTTCAAATGTATTTTTTGCTTTTATGTGAAAGGTATGAATGTACCTCTCTCTCACAGCAGTTGAAAGTTTTATGTTTAGGCTTGCCATGTTTTGGCTAGGATTCCCTGGACAGAAATATGTGCAGAAAGTTTGCCTCTGGGACTCATAAGATCTACAGTGTGTGTGCTGCATTCAGAATGCGTTGGTCTGAATTTCATCACGTTCACAAGTAACTTATGTGTTACACATATAGTTGCTCCCAGGCTTTCCAGATATATCAGGTCCACTGCACATATATAGCAGAATTGATTTGTTTGTGCCCAGTGAAATTTTGAATCTCGAACTGAAAAAACATCTCTGAACAGGAGACTAGTATGTGAAAATACAGAACTGTAAACCTACCTAAAACTGAAATACACAACTGAAGTCTTTTGAAGGCCAGGTTACAAGCATAGTAAAAAAACCCAAACAAACAAAACCAACCAAACAAAAAAACCCCAACCCTGTGGAAAAACAGGAAAGTACAGAATGTAAGTGAAAAAGCTCAAGGAGCAGGTATAGGAAAATAATCTCTCTGTGCATGAAAAGAAATATCAATTTCAGTACGTTGCTACATTGAACATTAATCTGTTTTTAATAAAAACGAATAAGTATTGTTCACTGTTATTGTAACGTCTGGGAACACTATCAATGCTCTTTGAAACCTTGTTAAAAAGGTGCCTGTACCCGCTGCTTCTCTGTGTACCGTGCCATCTGTGCAGCAGAAGTATAGATTGCGAAACGTTTTCCTTAGCCTGCTGAACTTCTGTCAGTCTAGATTTCAGTCTTTGTGCTTGCCTTTCACCTTTGGGTCCTCCCTTTAGGGAGAATCTGTTTTGGAGCCTCAACCCGAGAGCTTACCGATGAGGAAATATGTTCACTGGAACCATCCTTTAGGTGTGATTTGGTTCACTGTCATAGCTGGTCCCCTCCTTTGGAGACTTCCAAGGTGTCCAGACAGAATCCTTTTTTTCCACCCTGAAACTAATTATGTTTCCTCCTTATGCAGGAGGTGGCCAAGCTGTTATTTCTGAACTGAAAAAAAGCAGCTTTGTTTTACTTCCTTGTGTGTACAAATGCCTCTTTTGTTAGACTCTTATTTCCTCTGCTTTACTAGTTAGCAAACAACTCATTTGCTCTGTGAAGGTTAAAACTCTGTCCTGTCGCTTTGATTCATTAGCACACTTTAGTGTGAAACATCTCTTACGCTAGACCTTGTTTTCTGTATCAGTCAGTGCACTAACAAACGTACTCGAGCTTGAGACTAGGCATGACAGTTATTATCCCCTTTGGGGTGATAATGGGTTTGGCATGGCAGGGGTTGAGGGATCAGTCTCCTAAGCATGCTGCAGCAATTATTCTTTCCGATTTTCAGCTGAAGAGGCTCTTGAAGATGCTTAATTTTAATTTTCTCAAGCATAGTTTTCTTAGTCATCCGAAGAATTAAGTGCTGTGTTCTATACATATATTTTTTTATACATCTGCAAATGAATATTCAGACAGCAGTTGCTTTAAAAAGACTGTCACATAAAATTTGGTTGAACGATAACCTCATTAAACTAGCAGAATCCATGTATAATTTCCTCTCCTTTGCCTTTGCCCTTTCAAATCCTTAACCAAAACTTAAGGATTCACAAGTGTATCCAGGAGAAGCAGAACTAATGAAGTTTGTTTTTCTGTAGCTTTTTCTCCTTGCTAGATTCTCTGTTGTCTAATGAGGAATGAAATCTAATAAAAATCCTCCTGCCATATCAGAGGATTCTCCTCCTATATTGGATTTTGTGTTATGGCTTTCAGTGCAGTTGAAAATGGTGTTTTGTTTTGCTTTTTTAAGGATGCTTGCAAGGGTTTTTGTCCTCTGTTGGATATAAAACTTGTATAAAATTGATATTTTTGAGAAACTCTTGTCTTCTATTAAAAAACTTTGTTGGAATTATCCAATGAATTCAAAAGTTACTGGGAGAAGGAGGAAGGCAGACAGCATGCAAATCTAATATCCTTCGCAAGTAAAAATTCCACCAACCAAGCAAAAAAAAGGCCCAAACCTCTCCAGAAATAACCAGATGTAACTGGTATTATTCTCCCAATACATAACATCCAGTAATATAAAATCTGGAATGCTGTAGCCATCTGTATTGCTATAGCATTTGTTTTTTAGAAGGAGCTGTACTAAGAAAATGTCAACATTTGTCGCCTTCTGTTCCTTTGCTTAAATGGTATATATTACTTTTGACTAGTCATAGATGCAAATATTTTTTAATATTGAAATAGTTGGCCAATTACTTGCACACTTTCCTAATGGAAAATAGGGGACAGATGTAGGCTGCCCCATTCAATTGTCTTTCACTTGCAATAGTGTGGTCACTCTCAAGGAATGAATGTTAGAGAATGTGTTGCCATAGGAGCAACTGCTGTGCTGGAAATAGTTAGAAAAATACAGCTATTAATGAAAAAATGAATGATAACTGACAGACTTATGCTTTGTGCATAATTGACCAAAAAAGGCTCAGGAAAAAAATGATAAATGTAGTCATGTCCAAACTAGAATTGATTACTACCAGTCTGCTCCCCTTATTGCAGCCTCCTTGCTCTGAGATTCTGGTAACATAGAACCTGCACCTTAGTCTTGATTTGTGAGCAAAAAAAAGTGTTTTCCACATTTCCTTGTTTTTTCTTTTCAGCAACCCGTTCTGTTTAAGTGGTAGGTTTTGGAAAAGGGATTTTTGGTGATGTGTTTTCTGAGTTTTTATGTTGTTTTGGTTTCACAGCAGAAGCAGCTTTGTTCATGTGTGAATTTGAACTACAGAAGATCATTAGGCTAGACTTTAAACAACATTTCAAATGTGCTGAAAATTAGAAGTTGTAGCCTGGATGCGTTTCAGAGACAGATAAGTGACTTGAGGTGGGGTTCTGGACACTACATGATTTTTTTTTGTGTGCGTGTGTATGCACTAAGGTATAGCGTGACATGCACAACCATTTTTAAAACAGTTTTTTATTTCACCGAGTTTTGCTTGATCATCTGTGCGTGGATTTAAATTGCATCATTTTTTGTGTAACTGGAAACATATGATCTTTGCTGCAACTTAATGAGTAAGCAGAAGCTTTTTGGGGAGAACTATGACTTTAATCATTAAACATTAATGTAAGCTTTTATTATTGGAGATGCTAGTAACTGTGGAGGGTATGTATGTGACAAAGGTAGGTTTTGCCTGTGAGAATGTCATTAATTTTCTGGGTCTATGAAAAAGCAAAATCATAAAACACTTTCGAGTGCCTGGGAATTCTTAAATTTTTTTAACGTAGAAAGTTTTTAGTAACATCTGTTTATGAAAAATAAATAAATGTAAGAGCAACAAGAAGGTATTTATACTGCACTCTGCATGTATACATGTCTTGTACTATTGCTATTTGATTGAAAATTTTCAGAAATCATCTGTCATACTACCGTGCAGTCTCTCTCGGAATGTGAACACAACCTCAGATCAGTTGTCACTAGGCTCTGACATGTCCTAAGTGGCTATCCCAGACAGAAAAGGTTGGATTGGTGTGTCCCCTCCTAGCTGTCCTTTTGGAGTGCTGTTAAGTTTTATGCTATCGCACATCCAAGTCAGTGTTTTGGTGAGTCTGCATGATTCTTGGTTGTGTGGTTGGTTTGGTTTGTTTTTTTTCCCCCCCCCCTCCGTCTCTTATTTTAAGGGGATAAGTGTGTTCAGACTTCACTCTTTAGGACCTTATGGACTTGTCTGTATTTTTTGATGGTTGAATAGTGTATCTGTAAAGTATCTGTGTTCCACAAAGCAATCGTAAAACTTCCTTGCAGCAGTAATTCCAACACTTAGCACATTGAGCAGTCAGATCCCATAAAAGACTGTGTGTATCCATGTAGAATGTATGTCCCTTTGAAGTAAGAGAATCTCTTATATGCTAGGTTTATGAGGAGTGCAAGTAGGAAAACTTACCTTCCTTGGCTATCTCAGAGTTCTCTGTTGTGATAGCATCTGGAACATACATAATCTCTCCCTGTAGTACTTTGAGAGATTTATGCGTAAACAGCTGTTGTAAATGTCACCTGTAAAGCTTTTTCCGTGTTTTGACTAAAATTGATAATTGTTGGATATCAGTAATACTAACTCAGAATTTATCCATCTCTCACTTTCTTTTCTTGCACATATTTTTCTGTTCCATTTTTTCCCTCTTGTACCTTTTCCTTTTTGCTTGTTGTAAGGAGAAACTTGACTTTTTACTTGATCATCTAAGCAGTCTGCAGCCAGAAATCAGAGTAAGAAAATTTCTTGCTTTGTGTCTCATAGTTTTCTATGCCAGCATAACAATAAAATTGAGAATCTCTCATGTATTTGGCTGGAACTCCCTCTGTCAGTGGTTTAGCACTTCATTCCTGACCGAGCAAAGTATGCAAGTATATATTTAACTTCCAGCATGGGATCCGTCCCCTTGCTTGTTTTTACTAGGCTGTTCATCTTTTCAAAGTTAATCACATGTTTTTAAATATTTCAGTCAAGAAAGAAAGTGCTTAGACAAAGAAGAAAAGTCTGCCTGAGATCTTAAATCTGGTGTGCGCTGCAAGCCCGGTATCCAGAGTCTTTACCCCCATAGGTATCATAGTCTAACTTCTACAGAACATGTCCATCCATGCTCCATCCACACTCTTCTCACGTTAAAGATCAGAAAAAATCTTAATTCAATAACTTGTCATAAATAAAGCCAAACCAGAAGGGAATCTATCAGGGAAGGAGGAGTGTAAATCGCCACATTCAACAGCATTTTGGTGTTTAATAACACTGAAAAAAAATTAACAGATATGTGAGATAGTAGCATAAGGCAAATATGGTCCATGGGTCTGCATACAGAGATTATGAAGCATAGGCAAGAGGGAAATTATTAGACTTCAGTTCTTCTTTCAGCTTGAGTGTGCATACTTTGAAAAAGACAAATTTAATTGATCTGTTTAGTCAAAGAAATGAAAAGCTGTCCTTTTGCTGTGGAAAAAAGAAAATATAAAGAGATGTTTTGGATCGACTTTTTATTTAACAAAAAAAGAACTGAAGTGATCTAGTTGCTGGAATAAAAAACAGGATAAAAGCAGACAAGAAATACTTGTGGTTTGGTTTTGTTTTTAATTGACACTAATTACCTTATAAAACTTCTTTATAGGGGAACATGTTGTAAAATATCTTCAAATCTTAAAAAAAAAAAAAAAAAGTTGGGGCATCTTTCTGAAAGCTATGCTGTAGCTCAAACAGAAGGTACAGACTTGATGGAGGAAATGACATTCTTTTGGGGAAATCACGCATGATCAGTTCTGTGTAGGAGGCCAGAGCAGGTACCAGTAAGGACCATTATGATCCTTTAAATCCATGAAGTGTACTCACTGTCTTAGTGAGGAAAGTCAGATTTTTCTAAATATATATTTTTTTTCTTTAGAAGAAAGCATTTGTGTCTCATAAAGTGACCTGCTCTAGTTAATACAGTTTATAGCCACTCGCATATGTACAAAATGTGTTGTATGTAGTTTGAAGTTGCACTAATACTTTTGCAAGAGTCAGATTCTTGTCCTTCCCTCAGCACTGGTCTACTCAGCTGGAAACAGTTGTTTCTATTGCAAGCAGTGAGCTACACTTAACGAATTTCTGTCCAACATTTTGTTTGCCCCAAATGGAAAAATAGCAGCTGCCAAGGTTCCCAAAACTGGTGTGTAGAAGTAGATGATTAAAACTTCATTTTAGACATATAAGCAGAGGTGTGTTCATTTATAGATATGCTGAGAGCTTGTATTTGCCTTTGATTGTTAATGATGGCCATAGGCTCCTCTGTTATATCATGTCGTCATTACATTTATGTATAGATATATATTTAGTTTGCGAAGTCCCACACTTAAAGAGGTAAATTCAAAACAGAAATCTGAGTGGCGTGCTATGTGTGTGGATACTGTTCTCATACAGAAAATCCAAACCGACCTAGATAATGATACAGCTTGAGTTGTTTATTAGAAGAGAGTTAATCTAAGCATATGCAGTGTTTGGAAAAGGTGACTGAAAAGAAACATTAAAATTATAAATTCTTGACTCTAAGTAATGAACACAGCTGTGATTATGGTATAAACCAGTAAATTATTTCATATAGGCTTCATTTGTATTAATAAATATTTTTTATCCTCACCTCCTGAAGACCTTTAGTTGCTGAATTTGGCAATTTGCAAGAAGGGAAGTAATTGTATAATAATTGCTACCTAATAATATGAAGCTCCTAGCTTTTTCTGAAAACAGCTTGAAGTTACCAGAAGGTGCTTATGCTGAGCTTGGACAATTCCTTAGTTATTAGCCATAAAAATTTTTGGTTGCCAAAATGACAAATTCGACTAGGATTTATCTGCAAAATCACGTGTAAGTTTTATCTAGCTGGCCTAGCCCTGTATGGAATATCGTAAGAGAAAATGAGGAAAGGCTGTGGGATTAGTAAGGAGAGGTGGGGGTGACAAAGATGACAACTGATCCATAGGGAGACCAAGCTCTTTCTGATACTCAAAAGCTATTTGTTTTTACTAGGTAAACTTCTAGTACGTTTTGAGAATGTTGTTCCTGTGTGAGGGAATGTAGTTCTTTGCTTTGTTTGGAACACGTCCGTCATCTCTGCAAATGCATAGTAAGCGCCGGTGTACAGTCAGTTATGTACTGGGCTGCTTACTGGTTACGTTTAGTAGATGAAAAGGAAAATCCGTGTTGTAAATCGTTAAAAACAATTATTATATAGGGTGCTTTCTTGAACAGATGAAAAAAAGTGGGACTTTTAGAGGATGACTAGTGTTAGATTAAAAGTGGACCTTTTAGAGCATAACTAGTATTTTTCAAAGTCCGATCAGATTAGCAGAAGGTATTGGTATTGACAAACTCAATGAAAATAATGGGATACTGTCTAACTGTGTTAAATGTAAATTGTAATACATGATATGGTAATACATCAGTATTTATGATCCCTGTATTTTTTTGACAGTTCTCAGTTTAATAAAAAAAAGTTTATTTAAATGCTTATGTGACAGATTTGAATGTGCTGCTGGGGATCTTGGAGAAAGAGGGGAATCAAATTTTTGGAATCTGCCCAGACTATGCAATTGGTTATGCAAAGTTTCTTGTTGCTGGTTTATTAGCAGGGATTTATTTTTAGCTGAACATTATTGTAAGTTATTTTCTTTTTTCAGTGTATGAGCAATGCCTTCTTAACTAGTTTATTTTCCCAATATTTTGAAGCCATGAAAAGCTATGAAATTGAATTTACGGTATTGCAGCAATGTTGGTTCTGCAAGTTTTTGAAAGTAAAAGTCTGCCACTAATGCATGCAGATAAATTGGCCAAATTGTATGTTTGTTGCTCAGCAGCTACTTCCATTCGAAAAGTGACTGAAAATAGAAAAAATGAAAAAAATTATAATGTGGTTCTAAAACAGTGGCTTCCGTACAAGCCTCCTCAAACAGAAGGTGAGGTCAGGCTTCAAATAATGCATTGTGCCTATTTTGTTTTTTCAAGACTTCATCCGTGGGGAGACAGTAATCCACTAACTTCACTGGTTCATGATCACATGGCCTCATTTAGAAGTTGTGCTGCAGCTTTGCTAGCCTTGTAGTGAGAGAAGCAATGAACAAGGAGCTTCAGGCGTTGTTCTGAGTCTGGATTTGTTCTCTTCTTGTGACCTGCAAGCCTACTGCAAGTGTGGAATTGCGAAAAGCATAGGAAAAGAGACAGCAGAGCATTGATGATCATGCTATCAAACATACATATAGAGGCAGGTGGAGCCTCAGTTCAGATAAATAAGTTCTAAGGGATAAAATTAACATTGTGTACGTTAGAAGGCATCCTGCATAATAAGTCCTGTGTTTGTAAAGAAAGGCTCTCAGTAGACTCTGGACTTGTTGAAATGTACTTTAGCTTATATGTGCAAGGCAAACAAGTGATTTTATGTTCTGCTATTCTTTTCTACATTAGCAATTGAAAACCTTCAAAGACCAAAAAAAAAAAAAAAAGCTTTAATAACAGATATTTTGAAAAACTAACCAGTAGAGCATGTAATGGATTTATCTGGTTTATCTTTGAGTGATCCTATGGAAATGTGCACCTTCTAAAACAGTGTAGCTCCTGCACAGCCAGTTTTAACTTTATGAATCCCAATGTAACTAATTAAAAAGGAAATGTTTTTAGTAACAGTATGTGAACTCACAGAATAATTGGCTTGTAATTCAATCTGTCAGCTCTGCTGCCATTCATAAACTCAGGGTTTATGAAGGCCTCAGAAATCTCGGATTGAATTATAGCTTTATTCTGTATATAACCTGGAACAATGTATATCTTAGCATTTCATTTGTGAGACTGAGGATGTTTTATAATCCTGAAAATATTACTTAAATGAATACTTACCATAAAATTCCAATTTTACATTTGGAGAAAAAACTATACTGCAGTGCAATTCACAGTTTTTGTTTAGACTTTCCATCAGTTACATTAGAGCTTTCACTGTGGATGTTTATATGCATAAACTGCTTGCTTTTCTTTATCTTGTGTTGTGTGTATGTGAAAGATTTTCTTACATATCTATATTTCAGGTAAAACAAATGACTGTCTAGAGTGTTTACATTTTGTTTAATACTTAGTTTGGTTTATTATTGAAATACAATTTTACTAGTTGCCAGAAAATTACCCTTCAACCTTATTTATACCATTTTCTTAACACCATAAAGTCAGTTATGGAACAGAACTCAAAATATTTGTATATATGCTGTATTTACAGATTTTTATTTTAGGACTTCATTCTCTCAAAGCAGTTCTTAAATATTCTCTGTCCTCAGGTTGCTGAGTCAAACCATGAAGGACCATTTGGTAAGAGTGGCTAATGAAGCAGAATTTATCTTGAGCAGACAGAGAGCAGAGGACATTAACCGCCATGCTGAATTTGAGGTAAGAAATGAAATTGTTTTTTAAAACAAAAATCAAAACCAACCACCAAAACATAACAAGCCCGCTGTGTTCGAGGATTCCTATGTATGATGCGGGTTTTTTCAGGCACAGGAGGTTCCATCCTGAAAAGTGCTTTGCAGTCATAGGGTGTTTTGATAGTTTGCCACTAACTTTGATGGAAAAACAGGCTGTGCAGAGCAGCTCAGAACTTGTCAGAATCTGCAAACCATAGTTTGTGGGGGAAGGAATTTTATCATACCCATGCTGCTCTTTTCCATGAAGAAAATACCACTGTATGTGTTAAAGCTGCTCAGCGTCACAGTCAAGATATAACTCTGAAAAAACCACCTTACTGAAGATAAATGATAACAGCCTGTGAAGTGCGAAACGAGAAATTACTTCTTTTTCTTTTTCTATCATTTGCTATTTCACTTAGTCCATCTCTCAAACCGTTTTCCTTATGTTTTACATGCCTCAGTGTGGTTTTGTTATGTTTTTGTATTTTTGTCCCATTTAAGAGATTCTAAAGTGAAATAATGGTCCTTGTTTTTATAGACTTGTAATAAAAATACAAGCCTTCTTTCTGAATCGCTTTAGTCGTACCTCCAATTTTGGATCTCAGTTATATCGCGTATCTCCTTTCTCTGTGCTTTAATTATTGGGTTGTTTGAATGAAAACGAAGCTAAATCTCACTAAATTCACTAATATTCTGGTTAAAGAGTACTTAGTCTTTATTCTGACATGTGATACTACTTGTGGTTTTGTTTTTAAAATGAGGCATTAAGAGATTGAAGGCACATTTGTGCTTAACGTATTTCTAAACTGTTTTTCTCTTAAATCTTTACTTGAAAAAATATTCCCCAAAGATGAAAGCATATTTGTCTTAGACAGTGCTTATGTTCTAAAGGTCATCTGTGTTGGCCCCAGGATTCAAGCTGTGCGTTGTTTAATAACATATCTGCACTTCATCTAGAGCTAGTTACCCCCTCCTGCAAACAGAGATGTTGTAAGATATCTACAGTACCATTTTGCAATGGTGAAATAGCAGACATGTTTCATTTATTACATCAAGGGTTTGGCAACAGTCCTGTGGAGATGAAAAGTGCATCTTTTTACTTCATTGCCTGATAATCACTGGAGTGGGACATGCTTGACATCTTTTGCTCTGGATTTATGTGGAAGCTCCGTGCATGACATGGCATTATTGATTAGATGAACAGCCCACTTTTTTTTTTTTTTTTCATCAGATGCAAACTATTTGCAAAGGTGCGCGTGTATGTGGGAAATGTGTGTGAAGTAGAGAGTTCCGTCGTGTAAATACGGGCTACCGATGAATACAGTTGTTCAGTGACAACTTCACTTTTAGCCTTATTTCTGTCTCAAGACACCTTTTATGACGTCTGGAAGGAATTTACATTGAGCATCAACTTACATTTTCCATATAGCTCTGAGTTTTGCTGTGACAACTCTCTAGGATAAGAGTTGGCTGATACTTTTTTAACTTGATGCTGTTTTGAATCTGTGCTGTCTCAGTATGATGGCTCAAGGGGTTTAACTCATAAGCTTGAACTTAAACAGAAACTAGAGTACTAAAATAGCAGCAGCCTGTTTATCAAGTTTAGTTTTGTTAGTGTGTTGGAAAAACTTCGATCTAGCATCACTTCTGCAGGTGCGCAAATTGAGGATATACAACTATTGGATTCTATCAAATGCTTAAATAACAAATCTGGTGTCTCGTGAAGTTAGCGTTACTGATGTCTGTGGCAGACTTCAGTCAGCGTTTATGTTTCTTTTGTGGAAGGGGAAACGGTTAGTAACATCCATTTGAATCTGCAGGTATCACACCAACAATCAGAAATTCGTGTGTACTGTGTTCCATCCATCCATGGTATGGTCTGGTTTTCACATGTCCCGTCAAGTGTGATACTTTTTAGCCACGGTGTTCCTCATAGCCTTTTAAAGTGGTGCTCCAGGCTATAGGAAACCTGCCATTCTTCTGTTGTGCCCAGAAATGGATCTGTCACTTGACTAGACTGGAGCCATTCCATCACTTAATGGGAATGTATCGGTGCTGTGTTGGGCTGCTGACATGCTGTGTATGGCGATGGGTAGGTATGTTCCAGTGTATGAATGGGCGTCAATGTTGATGCCTTGTTTTGGTCATGACACGCAGGCACGTGACACAAATAAGAGAAAAAGGACTTTTAAAACAATTGATGCAGCCTTTGATCTGGTTCATTTCTCCAGCCTGAGGACCTGTAAGGAAGCAGAGTAGCAGATGATGAGCCCTAAGCTAAAAATTGTTTTGGCTAGCCTGACTGGTGTGGTTTGGTCACCTGTGTGCACCTGGCTCCTTGATTTGCTGCTTCATCTTCCATCTATTCTTGAGAAGCGAGTTGGAATGAAGATGGTATTCTTCCAGTCGTGAGAGAGACTCTGCTTGGTCAGTCATTGAATGCAATATCCCATCTGCCATGGCATATGTTCAGAAAAGAGCAATTGTAGAAGGGAGCAGATAGGCTATACTTTCATAAATGCTGTTTTATCGTAGAAAGATCTGCAGCTCAGAGACTTCCCTAACCAGAGGGAAGTCATATCTTTAATAAATAGTGTTGTGATTTTTCTGCTGTGATTTTTTCCAATTCCTTTTAAAATTTGATGTAAATATTTTGTACCTAGTAATGTCCTAAGATGAGGAATTTCCCTGCTGTGATAGTTGAAGAAAGTGAATTGATCCTGTGTCCAACAAAAAGATTAAGCAATTTCTCGGAAAATAGTGTGATCGTATAACATTTAGCCTTGAAGAACAGTATATGCAAGTGTGGGTTTCATCGTATTTAAAAGCATTTTGTGATTGTGGTAATTACTAGTTGTAACTTTAAAAAAAAAAAAAAAAAATGCTTGAGATGAGCATGCATGGTTCAGATCAGAAGCAAACTTTGCCACCTGAGCTATGGGGAGAAAGGAGCTGAAGCTGGTTGAGTGCAGGATACAGATCCAGAGACAGATGAGAAATGTGGCAAAAATTTTTCATTTTTATTCAGACTTGCATTTCTGGTGTTTCAGATCACATATGAAATATTCCGTGATAACATCGGGTCAGCAAAAATCCAACCCCCAAATTTCTTTTTAAAGATCTGTAGTATGTTTGCTGCTACCTGGTTTTAATTCTCCCAAAGTCACGACAAAGATGAGCCTTGCAATATGTGTGTCGGATTTTGGACCTGTTTGTACCATGGTGATAGAGCAATGTAGTCTTATAAAATTTTCTGTAGAACACTCCTTTCTTTTTTTTTTTTTTTTTTTTGAAAGGCAAGGGCAATTTTAAAATAAAAGGCAAAATATCTTGTCATCATTTAAAACTCAAGTCTGGTATTTGGGGCACATAGATGCAGGAGAAAGCAATGGGAAATCTAGACAAGCTTCATAACCAATTTCTGTAGTTATATATAATTGTATAGTATTTGGTTATAAATGGGGTAAGGGTGGTCGTTGTAGGAGGAAGGAAAAACCTAGGAAAACAGATAATACTAGGAAAGGCACTGCTGCGCTGAACAACTGCACTTCAGAAATGTGATGCAAGAAAGCATTTGCCATGTGACGTGTTAAAAGTTGCAGAGGGTCTAGAGGGGAAGGTACCACTCCTATTCGGTTCTTAATTCATTGCAAGTACAGGACAGATGTTTTCCTTCCAGAAATGGATTGAGAAGTGGCCACCTATCAATTCTTTCACAGCCAGGAGGAGACAGAGAAGCAGCAGCAAATGTGGCCCATGTTCACTTTTCCGCATAAGGTCTGATTGGGCCTTTCTTTGCTGTGTCTCCATGTGGTGGGACCCTGCGTTGGTCAGAACATTGAGAGCAAAATGTCTATACCCTTTCCATAAAGTAGGATGACCAAAAGCACAGGAAGAGCCTCTAAAAGCAAGGGTGGGGTTTTTTACGTACTTTTCCAGTTTGTGCTATAACTTTAGATATGCAGGAAACTGAGTGCCTGGGTGAGATAGATTTAAATTAAAAGGATTTGAAAAGAAATCTTTTCTCTCCTGCCTATGTCTTTTCAAGGCAATTCTCTCTCTTTCAGAAACTTCAAATAGTATCTTGAACAGCAGCAAAATCTGCACATCCACTTCTTCTGTGTCTGGTGGCAAGAAGGGCATCTGTCATCTTGGCTTGGCTATTTTTCTGTTTCTTCCTTTTTGTCAGAAGTCTCGTGTCTCAATTTGCATTGCAGACCCCTCCTTTGCCTCTGCAGTCCTGCACTTCCAAAAGCTTCTTCAAACTGGAGGTGCCCAGCTTCCCTTACGGAAGATGCAACCTCCCATCCTCTCTAGAGGGCTCTACCTTACAACTCGGCAGCCTGGACAAAGGCAAAAAAGTCTTCCTCTTTTGATGCCTGGCGACTCCTTTTTTCAATAGGAGATAATATAAGTAACATAACAAATTATGAGCAAACCAGTTATGCTGTCTTTCTTCTAAGCTGGTATTGTAAAGAAGACAGGAAAAAAATTGCTTAGGAGGTAAAGGATTGGTTGTGAGAGGTTTTCTGTGGCTGAATACAAAGGTCAACCTTTTTATTCCTTTTTTTTTTTTTTTCTGATCCTTTCTTCACCCATGTTTTCACTGTTACCTCTATAAGTAGTTACATCTATGAATGTAGACATATCCCCATGTGTCACAGGGAGACTCAAGACATACCCATTTTACAATGCGATTAAGCCTCAAACAAGCCTGATAAAGCAATTTTTGACTCATTTCTGTAGTGAGGTGGCAGTGAAGCAGATGGTTTTACAGTGAATGTGGAAATGTGAGCATTCCTAACATAACTTATAACCTTAAATTTCACCCAGTGTCCCTGGGATTTATATGCATGGGTCTCTTAGGCATTTTTCAAAATCTCAACCTGAGTGTTTGGTAGAGCTGAAAATCCTGAAGAGGACCCTCTTTATGCCTGAATTCCAACAACTAGTTTCATGCTACCACCTAGACTGCTTTCTAGAAATGACCTTGAAAGATGTGGTGATTCGCACTGTGTCTTAGATTATGTGTGCAGACTGCTGCGGAGTCAGGCCTATGAGAATAATTGGATTTGGTGTGAGGAGGGGGAGGGAATTTTGTACTCTAATTGACTTTATTTTATAATTTACGACAGGAGTGCCCATTGCCTTGGATATGCATCCTGCCTTATATAAATCTCTTCATGTATTTGTGTGTGAATATACATATTTATAGAATTCTAAATATGTAAACCTGCAAGTGTGCTAAGCCCGGACTGTTCAAGCATCACAGTGTTTCATCTTTCTAGTGAAGGTTTAGTTTGCTATCGGATGGCACTACTGGATTTTGACCAAAATCCGTGGTACCATATCTCAATGCTTGTGTAAAGTATTTTTGATTAATATTCTTCCAGCAACATGGGGGGTTTTTCCCTGGGAGATGCACATGAAGGAATAGGAAAATGAGGGAAAAGGTACTATACAGAACCATTCATAATGCTACACATCATGAGTGTGCGTAGAGGAGCAATGGACAGTGAAACACAATAATTTTCAGAAAACTTTCCAGAATGGATGGACAAGGATTCTTCATTCTGAGTCTGTGAGGAAAACAACAGACACGTTGGTAATTTTTTCAGTAAAATGTAATTGCTGCTGTAATTATAAACTAACCTGCCTCCTCCAAGTGTCTTTTTTTTTAAAGATTGTGTGGTGTCATTCCCTTGAATTTTTGGTCTTATTTTTTCAAATTCTCATCGTCCGTAGAAATATAAAGTGCTGGCATTCTTGTTATTGGCCGTTTCTGTTGATTAACTGGGAATTTCACATGACTTTCCCTTTGCATTTGTTATAAATCATGCTAGGCAGCTAACTTCTCTGCATGATTTCTCTTCAATAATTAAATCTAGCATTTCCAGCTGCTGTAAAATTTGTTGCCCTTTTCTGTTCAGTTATGTTTTTTCATGCGGAAGACTTGGACTTCCTCACAGTTTTAATTCTTATTCAGTATCAATTTATAGGCTGCGTGTAATAAACTGAATGTTTTACTTCATGGCTCACGCTGAGAAACGAATCTTAATGTTAATACAAGTGTTGCCTTGACAGAGGTAAGATGCAAGGCTAGGCAAGCGTTCCAATAGTGACTTGAATGAAGGTATTTGCTTTTTGTTTCCTTGGCAGAAAACAAAATTCAGTGGTTCCGTTGATTGATAATCTTGTGTATTCTGCACCTTTTCCCCTTTGGTGTACTAAGCATTAAATGTTAGAAGATGTTATTTCTATCAGAGGAAGTAACTAAAAAGTACTGCAAATCAATTGTGGCAGAATATCCATAAGTCAAAGAGAATGTTTGAGCGCCCTTGAAAGAATTATGAAAAAAGGTATTTGGTGTCTTCGTAGTTTCTGTAGGTGATTGTTACTTCTGTACACAACAGTTACTGTGGGAAAGAAAGTTCCAGTCCTTCACTGGGTCCCTATTCTCCGTATAATTTTCCAGTGTTTTTAATAAAAGCTGCTTTGTGATAGAACTCATGTATCAAATAATCATTCTGTGGCTCTTACAACATCCTTTTATATGAAGTGTTATTCAGCACACTTAATGGCAATGACCTTATTTATTAGAACAAAAGATTTTGGAATGCTTTCAATGGGTGTTCTCTCTAGTAGTGTGGGTTATCAGCAATGAATCTCTACAGAACATGTGAAGATAATGGATAGCTCAAGTTGTAGGCATCGTGTAGTAATGTAACCAAGAGTTACAGTCCATGAGATTGCAAAAACGTAATGTGGCAACACAAAGGAAGTTAGATGTTGCCTCACAGAAAAATAAGGCTTTACACATTTCATTATGGATGTGCTTAACTCTCTCTCAAATTTAGATTTTTAAATAAATGCTGCCCTTCGCATTGGGCAGGTTAGGCATTATAGCACCATCTGTCGGTAGAAGGAAGAAAAATTCTGACTTTCTAAACACATTTTTCTTTGAGCTATCATAAACTCTTCAACGGAGTGCTGAGCGTCGAATAATATTTTTTTTTCCATTGGAGGATTAACTAGTTTTGTTCTGCTGCAATATGTTGACAAGTCCCAAACTGGAAAATTAAATTTCTCATATTCCTGAGGTGGCAATTTTTAGGATTCATTGTCTCATGTGAGTCAAAGGATACTGAAATGAGAAGTTCATTTTCTGTTTGAACATTATAACATTTTCCCTGTACTCCGGGAGGTGTTGGGATAAAGTATTGCCTGATTATGAAAGAAGGAGGGAAAAATTGTGGTTCCTCCTTCACTATGCTTTAATAAGCAATGGGAGGAGAAGGAATGCTGAGACTTGCACTGGAATGCTGAGACATCCTTTTTTGTTATATCGCAATTTTAAATCAAAATACATTACAGAAATATGTCTAAGAGCTATCAAAGATATAAAAGTATTGTTTCTGAAGCAGCTTGAAAGAAAATTCATTTTAGAACTATTGTATAGACTTTTCTGATGAAACAAGAAGTGATTTTATCTTCATTACTGTTTTTTGGATAATATTTTTGGCAAGTTATGAGACGAACTATGTGAAGAATTAAATCTAATAAGTATCAATGTATTATTGGGCTTTTCAAATCATGTTGAATATGGAAATGAAAGAGAGTCATAACCGTAGCTATTTCCTATAAAATAAATCTATTCTTGTTTTTCTGATGC
The DNA here is from genome assembly GCF_047370975.1 of Nipponia nippon. NCBI lineage: Eukaryota > Metazoa > Chordata > Aves > Pelecaniformes > Threskiornithidae > Nipponia > Nipponia nippon. Next base: position 66,067,229 of record NW_028262380.1, read on the forward strand.
TAAGGAAGTTTATTACTTTATAATTAGTGCTTAGTGTTTAGCAGTGTCTTGTCAAGACACTTCCACATTTTATAATCTATGCTATGTTTCATTTACATGCTAAGTGTAATTGGAAAAAAAAGTCCAGGAATGTCGTGATGATACGAGTCTCTTCTGCACAGCGTTTTACCATATTAGCTGTGTGAGACTTTAACTTTTTATGGCCTTTTCTTCTCTCCTTTTACATATTTCACACATCTACTTATTCTTCACTTCCTGTTCATGATAAACTTTCCTTTGTTTTAAAAACTTTTTACCCCCTCTTGTAAGTACTGTTACAGCTGATTATTTTCACTAGAGATTATCAATGAGTTTAATTAATCTACTCTCCATGGCTCTGGACATCTTAGCAGAACGTGCTCTGGAATTCTTGTTATTTTAGCGTTTGTAGACCCTGGAAACCTAAAAAATCCTCTGCCAGAAGAAGCCAAAGACTCGGTTCCTGTAACCACTTATGTTTTGTAATTTTGCCCTGCTACTTTAATGGCTGAATTGAAACAGCATAGGCATGAAGAAAATGGGGTAATGAGAGGGGAGAGCAGCATTGTATGCTTCTGCTGTGATCTATCTTCTGCTAGACTGGGAAAAAACATTCCCTTCTGAACTTATCTTTTGCTGTGGCAGTGCATCTTAACTTTTTTGGTGTGTGAAATCCGTAATCGTAACGCTGACAGGGTGGTTTGGTGGTTTTGTGTGTGTGGTTTTTTTTGTTTTTTTTAATTATTTCTCACTCACTAGCTAGCTAAGTACCACACAAAATCCAGAATAACAACCAATGCATGCTTACAAGATTGATCAACATAAATAAGGTACTGTCTAAACAGTGCTTTATTAGGATTGGTTTCTTTTTATTCTTTTTTAATTACGAATTCTAAATTTCAAACTTGTTACTTCTTTGAAAGATTAACTTCTAAAGTAAAATTATACACAGTAAGAAGTGAGTAAAATATAGTAATCTGTACTGTGGAATATCTCTTCCACAGCAATGACTTCAATGAGTTACTTGTGTTTCATGTGTTAGGGAAAAACAGTACAGAAATATGAATGTCTGGTCTTATATTAATATATATGTGCAGGATTCATATAGGTAAGTTCCACTTGTTGCAGGTAATTCTTTGCGAATACTGACTTGTGATGGGAATTGCTCAAATGCTCGGATGAAAATCGCTTGAGTTATTAGGGTGTTATAGAGCACAGGTTCTGCCAGTTTTCTGGAATAGGAAACAATTTGGCAGGAAACTTGAATAACTTGAACTTTGTTTAGAGCATTCAGAATCCAAAATCATTTAGGATGTTAACACAATCCACTTGGAAATTCCATGCTTTTTTTTTTTATTCATCTGCATTAATAATGTTGTTCTTTTGTTTCACAGATGAACAGTTTGCTGACACTCAAGAGCATCTGTACTGTACTGTAACCAAAAGTCCATCAAGCTCGGTATTCTATCTCTAACAGAGTTGAATAGTACATGCCTAGGGACAAGCGTAAGAACAATGCAATGATATAGGGGTGCTTCCTTGGTTCCACCCAGGTGGCAGGGATCACAACTGGACGAAGATTTGCAGTTCTCTATATGAATGTCACCTATTGTTTAATCTCCCAGTCACTGTATTAGCATTTTTCATGTTTGATTGTTGTTTATACTACCTTGAATTACTTAGAGCTATCAGCAAAATTTGACACCTCTTCCAGTATCCAGTCCTTTATAAATACGTTTAATAACACAGTGGGATTCAATTGATGATTTCCCTCCACTTTGAAGACTAGCTATTCTTTTCTTTACACCTGTTTCCTTTGTTTTAATCAATTTTTATCAATGTAAGGATGTTCCTATATGCCCTACCGCATCCTACCTTTCTTTAAATACCTTTTTGGTGTTCAAACAGTGGGCTTTATGAACTGCATCTTTCTTGTCTGTGTCTCCAGTGGCTTGTTGAAAGAAATCTAATGAACCATAACTTTGCTTTACAAAAGCAATGATGACTCTTGCCAATGTGCTTATTCCATTGTTTCCTTTTTGCTTTAAACACAGCTACCAATTTACCTCTAAAAAATTTCAGATGTATTGCCATGTAGTTCCCTGCTGTCCTCCAGAGTCCATTTGGCATATTTCATTCTTCTGGCACTGAGGTGGTTTGAACAAGAACACTGTAGCTAATGGCTCAGCTGTGTTCATCCCCGACTTCTTCTAGATCACCTGAGTGAATACCGTCTGGTCTTAGCAGTTGGTCACTTGTCAGTTTTCTTTTATAACTTCTCTGCTAGCACTTCTCTGTGGTGGTCTTGTGTTCCAAGAGCTCTTTCTATCCTTTGATCTTCTATTAGCTCTACAGAGATACCTTAACGGGCTTACTGCTCCTGATTTGTTTGAAAAATAATTTATTACTGCCTTTTATGCCTTTATGCAAGTGTTCCTCAAACTCTTTTGGCCTGCTTCATTCTGTTTTTAAAACTAACATACCACAGTTGACATATTTTTCTGTTTTCCTTCTTTGAACAGACTTCTTGAAGAATGCCATTTTCTTACAGTCACCTTTCTCTGCAGTTTAACCGTTCCAGCTTTTTTTGGTCTTTTAAAAAGCCTTTTGATGGATGGCACACGTTTCCTTTGAACCCCTAATATTGTATCTTTTAATACAGTTTTTGTGTTGTCTATAAAAACATTTTCCATGTTTTGCTGCATCTTTTTATGCTCCTAATATGAAAACTAAGCTAGCTAGCTAGCTAAGAAATTCTTTGCTTCAAATTAGATGTACCCGTCAGAAATGTTTTTCTCACCAATTCATGAAAAAAAAAAATCAGTAGTGTTTACCTTGTTTATTATTCATGTACTGATATTTATGGTAGCTCATGCTGGGCAGTGATTCTAAAATACTCTTGACTGAAGTAATACAGTATATGAAGAGTGTAAATTTCTAGCATTAACAAAGCAAATATCCTGTTGTGCTTGGTTGGAGATTTTCTTCTAAAATTCCTGTCCAAAGATAGCTTGCATTACTTAGGTACCTTTTTAACAACAGTGTTAGGAATTGTTCAGCTTTGAAGAAGCTGTGTACTGGTGACAGTACACATCTCTCCTATGTGCCTTATTATAGGTTAGTTTGATATAAATGAGAAAGACATTATATTAAAACAATTCTGAGATTGGTGCTGACAAGGTCAGAAAGATCTTCAGGGTCTGAATACCTGAAGGTGTGTTTTCGCACTATTCCAACTGGTAGGTTGGACTTAAATGTTCTGGTCAAATGTAATTTTTTTCTAATTTATTTTTATTTTTATTCAGCGTATATTTCTTTGTTGTTATGTGACTTTTGGCTTCACTGGTCGTTTTTTTGGGGGTTTTTTTTGTTTTTTTTTTTTTCTCTTCTAAGGTGGTGTCTGCATACTCTAGGTCATCGTAGTAGTTCTATTCTGTGTCTGTTCTTGGAAGGTTGATTCCTAGTGGAACATGGATGAGCAAGACTAATCACATTGATAAGTCCATTATCAAGCCTGTTATCGTATCTCAAACTGTGGATACTTAAGGAAGAGTTTATTAAAAGGGCAAACAATAATAACACTTTCCCAGAATACACTCTCAGCCTTCTGCAGTTTGAAGTTCAGGGACTTCTGATTCTTGCTTGCCAGAAATGATGGCCATGTGCTTAGTACCCCTTCAGGATTATTCCTCCATTTGCCCTGCAGAACTTTGAATCCACATAGGCTTTCACTAAAAGTTTCACTGAGTTAATTGCAAATTGTACTGGCATCTTAATTTCATTCTTGTGTTGTAAAATGTCTGTTCCCTGGTAGCGAGTCAGGTTGGACAGGAGAGACGGATCACAACCAGTATTTCTTAGAACACCTTCTGTTCATTATACTGTTGTAATTAATAGAATAAAGCTGTTACTCTTAATAGCTGATAACCACACGCAATGTCATCACTTACACACTTACAGTTGGAGCTTATAGTAGGGAGTCTGACTCCAACAAGTGTAATGAAGGGTTTTACTGGCATTCCAATAGCTTCAGAAAGTCCTGCAGAAGGTCCTTTCCTTCGTGGGGGTATATATACAATCCTATATTCCTCATTTGCGTAGACTATCCGTCACTCTCTTGGATGTTGTCTGAGTCGTACAACCCCCTGCTGGTACTAGCGTATGCTAGTGGTGGTGTACAGATTCAGCAGACCTGTGGTATTCGGAATTGATGATATTTTGCAGGTTCAGCAAGACTGCCAGTCCCTAGAGTTTACTGGCTCTTGGGAAACTTTCACACATGACCTTCTCGGCATGCACTCTCCATCTCTTTGGCCTGCTTTTTCCTGGTGACTCTCTCCATCTAATGTTGAATCTATATAACCCGGTCACGCAAACTCACCTAGAAGGGGTCCTTTATGCCATATGATTTTACAGAATTCTCCTGTCCCTCCTGAGTTGTCTTTTTTCCCCCCACCTTGAAAAATCCTACTGTTACATAGTTATTTCTTTTATGGCAGTGATTCCAATTCTGAATCCTTCCATAATGTTTCTCAGTTCTATCATATTTTCTGATGGAAGACCCAAACATGCACCCAGCATTCCAGATGTGGACACCCGGAATTTATACATACACAATGTTTTCTGTGTTGTTCTCTTCACAGTGGTTACTAGTTCTTTACCTGATTCCTGTGTGCTTGTTGATTATCCTGTACCGAGCTGATGTTTTCATAGAACTGTCATTGATAATACCATCTCATTATGGCAAAAAGGAGTGATGATAAAGGTGAACTCAGAGTCCATCATTTTATAACTAAAATTAGATTCTTTCCTACATTTCTTTTATCTACGCTGAAGTTCCTGTGCTGTTTTATTATCACAATGACTTGGTCTTCCAAGCTCCCCCTCCGGTTCCTCACAGCTCCTTCGTGACTATACAACTCTGAATAGCTTACTATCAGCAATGAACTTTGTCACTTCATTATTCACTCATTCTTCAGACTTTTTTTTTCACATATATGTTGGACAGCCTGAAACGATCACAAACTGAGAGGAATTGTATGGTTAATGTTAGTCTGACCAGAACCTTATCTAGTATTTTCTCTCGTCTTCTGGAAGTAGCTTTTCTGATTCTTGTCATTTATCCCTCCTTTGGATGCTTTATGTTTTGCTTTTCTTTTGTGATGTTGGTCTAGATAATCATTATATCTTCCTAAAATGTGACTTTTAAAATCCAAGTAGTTTGCTCATACGAGTGGAGAATTTGCACTTACTGATGTTTTAAGAGGTTTGATAAAATAAAAAGTTAGAGTATACCTCTGTTGTTATTATTTGTACAGTTAGCGTTTCCACTGAAGGTGAAAATATAAATGTCAAAACCACTGTAAAAAAGAAGGCAATTACAGCATGAGATGATAGGTTTAGTTTTTGTACACCTACAGGAACCTGAAACTGCTGTAACACTCTTCTTTTGTTTCTGCTAAAACAGAATGGTGAATCAAACAGTTTATAATAGCATTAACTTCCAGATAAAATATTTTCAACCAGTCTTTATAATTCCGGAATTAGTGGAAACATTTACGTCTTTAGATTCTTCCATCAAGGCACAGGGAAGTGAATTATTGAAAAGATAAAAATAAATTTGTTTGCTTTCTGTCAGAGTTCATATCCACAGCCAACCTTGATAGAAGACCAGAATGATTTAGACAAGTTTGCTTTGGAGATTCATAACATATGCTTGCTGGACAGAATTGAGTTATCTGTGCTCTGGAGAGTAAGTTATTGTAGCAGGAGCTGACAGAGATGAAGATAACTGAGGGAAATTCAATTACCTTTTAGTGTTTTCCTTCTAATAGGATTCTTAATGTGAAAAAGATCCTTAGATGATGCGCCTATGTTGCTTTGTGAGATCTGCTTTGATACCTGCATCCAGAATAAAGTGAACTGTTCTTTTCAGGCCTTCATGAAGGATGAAATATGCATCTGATTGCTAAATGGGTGTTAACTTTTGATCCAACATATTGTCATTTGTAGCCCAGATGTATTTGACAGCCTTTTGGCAGTGGTCTTGCATATTCTCTCAAATGCAATTTCCTTTTCAAAAGTACTGTTTTTATGTGAGAAGCTTGTTGATAACAGGAATTGAAGAAAGAGGTCACACAACTGTAAAATATTTCCCTATATTCTAGTTCTGTTTCTGCATGTTTGTTTTCTCATTTGACTTTTCCTGGCAAAAGCACCTGAGTTGCAAATCCTGCTTCTGACTGACCTGAGTTCAAGCTGTTGGGTTAAAGCCTGCCCCACATGACTATAGCTGGATTTCATGTGAAACCTCTGCAGTTCTGAAGTTACCAGGGTAGACTGGTGCGTACAGGTATTAGGATGTAAGTGTTTGTGTCACTTGTTAAAATTTCAATTTTTTTAATAATGGCTGATGCTTGAAATGAAAATGTAGAAGTGACTCTATGAAGCCAGCTTGTTCTGCAGCTGTGTGTACGAAAACATACCACATACAAGTTTGTGTACCTGCAATATGCTTTCTTTTACTGAGCCATTAAACTACTGTCTGTAGCTGAATGTAGTTATGTGTATATTCTCCAAAAGATTTTATTTTTAAAACTCTGACCCTTATCAGCTTTGGAAAGTAAAGTCCACTTTGTATCTGGAGGATTTATCCAAGCACTCTGCACACTGATATTTCTGTAAAAGCAAGGGAGAACAAGTATCTTCATGTTAGGTTTATTTGCAACCCTAAAACGGGTTTGGCTGTTCCTAAAAGCCGTAGCATACCTGACCCATAGAAGTCTGCACTACAAATCTAGTCCATAGTTTGAGTAGTTACGTCTCTTGACCTATGGCTTCTTGATTATGTAAGCTATAGATACACTTGTCGTTAGCTTGTTTGTACACAAATAGTAGTATGCATAGTCTCATCTTGTAGTTAATGCAGTCTCCTCATTTAGGCATGACAAAGTTTGATTCATGCAGGTTTATTTTTTGATGTTCATGAAGGTGGCTTATGAAAATCAACTTGGGGGTAATGTGGGAAGTAAAGCATTAAAACATATGCCTCAAGATACTGAGATGTTTAGAAAAGTTCATCAGTAGAGCCTGAAGACATTTACAGTTAAGTTTTTTTCAATGTTGCCTATATTTCTTAGTCACATAGAGTATTTTTCTCTTTCATTTATTGGAATATTACTGAGGCGGAAGTTGTGCAAAATATTGCATCTAGTGTAATAGTTTATCCTGAGTTGGTATTTCTCATTCCAATGAAAGCTTGAGCCTTTCATTGAGAATGCTCTGTTCTGAATACAAAATATAGTTACTGTGCTGAAATAAATACCTTCATGAATGATGGTTGAAAAGAGACAGTAATTGTTTAAATGAGGATTTTACAATTAAATTGCTAAAATGATCTTTATTTTGTACTAGGTGGGGCTTGAAGACTGTCTGGGATCCAGGGAGGGAAATCGTGGCAAACTGTAAAGCCACACCCCGCAAAGGGTGACATTCCTGTTAATCTTTTATAAAGGTAGCCTTTTATTTCTGAGTAGACCTATACAGCTTTCCAGGAAAGGGAACAAGACTGTACTACTCAGAAGTCTTTACAGGAACTGAAAGGTCCTTTCACATTGTGAAACAGTGAGATAGGAGGGGCAGTCCAGGTTTTCATCTTGCCTTTCCTGTATTAACTTTTAAATGGGAATCGCTATAATAGATTTTTTTTTTAATCGTTTTCTTCCCACTTCATCTGATTCTTTTACAGAAATGTTTACAGAATGAGTCCACCTACTGATTTTTCTCTTTGACCTAAATAGGAGAAAACCGAGCCAATCCCTTTGAGATGGTCTTAGATCATGAAAAGGAAGATCTATCAGGCAGTTAAGCTGCTCTTCAGATGATCACTGTGTCGAGGATGGTGCCAAGTGACTTAGAGCCCTCTGGATTTCACTGTTAATCTGAAGTCCTACTGGAAGTGGCATAGTCTTCCCATTCAGAAAGCCAAATCGTCCTCACTGTTGTGTTTCACACAAGGAAGTAGATAAAGTTTCCTGATACTTTCCACCACTCCTCCCTCCTACCTTTTTCCTGCTTACATTTCTAGGTCCCTGTCATTAATTCACTTTTTAGAAAACGCATCTTCAAAGATTTCTGGCCATCTTAAAAGATTTAGATCTCTCTTGGAAGTAGGGCTTGGAAGGTGATGATAGTGACTATAATGATGAGCAGTGCAAGTGCTGTGGTCATCATTACACTTTTTCTTTTTTCCTTTGAGCCCTAGTGCCAAGATGCTGTTGTTTTTGTCAAAAATTTGTTGGAACAAATTCTGGGTCTAAGTAGTAAGGCCAAGGTTATGGCATAATGGATTTTGAGATGTTCATGCTTATTCCATCCTTCTCCCTGCCTGTCCTTGCAGAAACTTGGGATTTAAATCTCCTCAGACTACCCTGAATTGTGTATTGCCCTTAGAGCAATTTGAGATTCCAGCTTTTGTGACTGATGCCAATTCTTGCCTCACAAATATTTAAGGGAGGTGACAGACAAAGCAAGCAAAATGCTTAGTTATTGGATGTGTTACTATACTACAGAGAACATGCGGCAATTGTGAAACAAATTTGGTCATAACTTGCGACCAGAGACTTACAGCCACGAGAGCCGGCAGTGCCCCTCAGGGGCTAAGTTGGGCACCCACTGCAGTACCACAGCCCCCTGGGCAGGACCTCACCAAGCATCTCCAACCTGCCACCCACCATGAGAAGAGCACGGCAGCCCTGGGGGAGGGTGGCCAAGGCCAGCACAGACCCCCGCAATAGGGCAGGGCCAGCCTGAGGCTAGGAAGCCTGCTTTGCCCCATGGCTGGGGCTCTGGGAAGGATTAGGGAGTCCACAGCAAAGTGGTGGGCATCGCCAGGATGGGGGGTTGGTCCCAGCCTCTGGCCGGGCTGTGGGGCAGCCTCTCTCCGCTACCACCAGCAGGACAGGGTCATCCTCAGCTGTGCTGGCTCTGTGCTGGCCCTCAGCCCTGGGAGGACCTTATGCCACCTACAGACATCTCTAAATTATCTTACCGTTAGTCCTGAATGTGTTAAACATTTACAGAAGAAAAAGTCAGATATTATTACTTCTGAAATATTGTTGCTTATTTTTTCCTACACCGCCTGTTAGAAACCCCAAATATCTCATTTCTAAGCAGTTGTTGATAGCCTTGAAGCCAGCATCACCCTTCTTGGCGTTGGACCAACACTGTTTTGCAAGGCAATTTCATATGGTCGGCAGCAGAGGAGGGAGAAATGTTTCTCAGGTTATTTTTAAATGACGGTTGTTTGAAGCTACTCAGAAATTTGGAATATTAGAAGTAGACAGAGGTAGATTATTGGCTAGAGTGTAACTGAAGCTGTTAAAGCGTGTGAGAAATGTTACATGGCGCTTTGGTAAGTCGAATAACTGTCACTTACATGTGTTTTATATAATGTTTTATATCATTTCAGTAGTTTGTTTCGTTTTTCTGCATGCTTGGTGGAAACTGGTGATTTTGATTAGTTGCTGTACTCTTTTTCAATACCTATAATGTTAATGAGTGAACTGTAATTCACATCAAATCCCAGATTCTTGTTTTAAAATTCCACAGGATTTGTGTTGCTTTTTTATCTGCATGGCTATCGTGCTCTAAATATAACAAGCTCCAAGTATTGAATTTGTTATTTTACACTGAATTAAAGTCAGTTAGTGAAATCTAGTTAAGCAGGATTTGTGCAGTTGGACTATCTAATCTCTTTTGTGCCATTACACCAACATCCGTGAGTTCAGATGTTTGTAACAAACGCTAACTGTTATCGAGGAGTAGTATGAAAACACCCTCATACCATTTGAAAAAACAAAAAACAAAAAACAAAAAACAAAAACAACCAGACAGAAAAACGTTGCACAATGAACTGGAACAAAGCCAAAAGTAAAACTTGAGAAGAACATCAGAGCCTTGGAATAGGAGGTGTCACAAGGTCTGGTATTTAACTTTGAAATGAGAAATAAACAGAAAACTCATGAAATGGATCTTATATATTCTTCTTATGTAAATGAATATGTTTATGCAGTATTCTTTTTTCTTTTATCTTTTTTTTTCTTTTTTTTTCAATGTTGACAACATAAAGGATGAGTCCAGTAGAAACTATTTGGTGCTACATAGTACTTCATTTCTCTGAAGGTAGCATCTGTGGTAGTTGCAATACTGACTCTTGCGCCATTGCAGTCTTTTCATTTAAACCAAGTGAGCAAGAAAATACAAATTTTAAAGTAATTGTTATGGAGTATTTTTAGTCTTGTTCCATATTGCTCAGTATAAGGATCTAGAGTTGCATGAATGAGTGTTTTTAAGTTAGACTGCTGTAAATTAGAGTCTGTTGTCTTCTCACACTTTGAATAGTCAGAATATTTCAAATGCTGTCATTATATGGATAATAAAATCACACAGTTTTGAAAAGAAATTAAATTATCCTCCCCCAACAATTTTTAGAGCCAAATGTCAACCTTTCAAGGGTGGTAGAAGTTTTTCTGCATAAAAAATGTTAATTAAAACCCAAACCTATTCATACCTATCTCATACTGTTCTGAAATTCCAAAATTGTGTTGCGTAAATGCATGAGAACCAATCACAAAGGAAAAAGCCTCATACGCTAGTTGGAATGAAATACAAAACATAGACTACTGAAAAAAGGAGAGGGGGAAAAATGAAGTTAAAATAATTTGCTTTTCATAGTTTGATGCTATAGGAATTCTGACAGGAGGCTTTAAGTTAAGGCAGAGATTAAGCTAAAGCTGGGATTGTGACTGCTTAATAAGTGGCTAGGAATGATTTTAAGGAATAATTGCTGTAAGAGGCCATATTTTAATAATCCTTCCCATTTGCTTCTGGATTTTTTTTAATCTTTTTTTTTTTTTTAATCTGCTATTTCATCATCATCTTAATCAAAATCTCCTTCTTTTAAAATAATTGGTCCTCCATAGAATAAGCCTCTCAAGAGTCTTAGTTTACCATAAGGTGAAGAGCAAGTTTGGAGTGTAAGTTAGAAACTTGTGAATCAGCAGCACTGGTCATGTTATTTTTGAATAACCTTTTAAATAAAATCCCATGTAATACTTTTTTTCACAGGTTCTCTGACAGTGATCTGAAATTTCCCTAACAAAAAAAGAAGCCCTTAATGCTTTTCCTTAACAAGGAACTAAAATGTTTCTGCAGATACAGATGAAGGTGCAATGACTTAATGGCAGAAACTAAAGGGTTTTTTTCTGTGCGTGGGAAGGAAATGCTTTGCCAGCAAACACGTTTGTCCTATTTAGCAGTGTTGCTCCAGGATATGTGCCAGTCAAGGTGATCGTTCTCCACTCTGAGCGGCTGAAAAGGTCCTGAACTGTCAGAGATCAAGTCCACTAAATTAGCTCTTGGAGCAAGCATGATAGAAGCTGGTGAAGGACAGATGGCTTACGTTTTGGGTCGTGAGTTCATGTTCGTGCCTGAATGTTTCATAGCTGAGGTTTCACAAAAGATTTGCCAAATACAGCACAGAACACTTTTAAAGCTCCTTCTGTTGCTGGTGCAGAATGATAGCTGATTTGTTCCTACATCTACCTTAATTACCATTATGTATCCCTGTGTATACATTGATTTTACTGTGTGCTGATGGTATTTTTCCCTTTGTTCTTAACGCCTAGTGACTACTAGAATACTATACAGAGTACAATGCTTTCAAAACACACCTTTGATTCTGTTATCAGAGTACAGAACGAAGTTATAGAAAGGTGAACTTTTTTTTTTTTTCCATTAAGTGTCACAAGTGACGTTTTAAGGAGTCCAGTCAGGTCTGAAACCAACTTGGTATCCAAAGTACTGAAGCTTATTAGAGATGCGCTTGTCATTGGCATGCAACCAGGCATGGCAAGATAGGAAACTATTATGCCTAAATGTCTTGTTATCTCAAATTAATGTGATTTCTCTGTTCTGTGTTCATGAGTTAGTATATTTTGATACATTCTGAAGCTCCTGGATTAAAATCACAGTTGTGTTCTCCAACCAAGACACTAAACAGGGAAAGCTGAAAAGTGCTTGAGGGGAACTATGCAGAAAATAGAAATAGAAACACAGACCCCAGGCTGCAGGGATATCTCAAGGGGCTAATCTTTCCGTCTTTTGGAAATCTGGAACTTTATATAATCTTGGGAACTGTTTATGTAGAGATTTTGGCTGGAAATGAATTTGCTTTGCATGTGTTTTGCAAATTTATATGGAGATTTAGTGAGTGTGATGTAGCAGGAATATCAAACAATAAATAACAAAATCAACAGAGGTATGTTGATTATCTTTCCATTGTATTCTACATATAATATGAGTGCAAGTTCTTACATGATAATAAAAACGAGTCCTATACAGGAATACACGTTCCTGTAAGGTAGGTGTTGAGATAGTTAACACAAGTCATGTATTAAATACTAATATACCTAAATATTTTTTAGCTGTGTCTTTTACAGCTGTAGAAATTAAAGAATTTTAACTCATGCAGATGCCTTTCACTTTGTTATAGCCAGAGGCTGAAGCCACATTTATAGATTGAAGTGGTACAAGGTATTTTGTAATAAGGTCCCAAATTATCTTTAAGGTCCCAAATTATCTTTTGGTTTATATGCTTATCATCTGAATCAGTCTGGCTAAATTTTTCCATTCTTTGTCCTCTTGGAGGTTGAATTACTTTAAGGTTTAGATTTTTTTTTTTTTTTTTTGTGGTTTGGAAAAGAAGGTTGGCAAAATGTTTCCAAATTAAAACATTCAAAGATATTACTTCATTTTATTTCATTGAGAATATCCATTTTTTCCATGTTTTGAGGGATTCTTATTTCCCCACTGTCAGAAATGTACCTTTTGCCCCTATTATGAAAAATGATTCGGTATTCATCTGACCCAAAACTTGTGAAAAATTGCTGTTTATGTAGTACCTTTAAGGGCCTCTTATTTAGTAAGTTGCATTGTTCAAAAATACTCAATAGTGTGTGTTACCTGCTCTTAAAACCTTAATTTAAAGTTTATCTGTGCTGTCTGAACTGCATGTGACTCTCAATCTGTTCAAGCGTCACTCCTGTGCCAAGCCTTGGTGCTGTAAGTTATAAAAGAACTATGCTGGCAGTAGGGTGTCTGGAAATCTGAATCCTAGGGAGGCTGCTGGGGCCCAAGCTGCTGGACTACTTTCTACGTACCTTACAGGTAACAGAGGCCCTCACTGTGCCTCAGTGGGACAAGACAGTTGGAGAGGTGGTGGTCACAGTTAGTGAATGAGGACATTTCAAAGCTTTAGTTTGTTGGGATTTATTGGAAATGTGCCGTCTGGCCCCTGGTCATACGAAGATTTTCACAAGATCTTGAAGAGTGGATCGAAAGCCACAGCGAGAGTTATTTGGCAAATGTTTCCTGAGCTGACAGTGCCACATTGCAGTGGATGATAACTATTTCCCCTACTTCCACCTCGTGTTCATGCTCTACAGAGGGGAGGAAGTGTCCTGATGCTGTTGCTAGAGTAAGGTACTAACAGCAAGAACAAAAGGTGACGTTTTGGTGGGTAAGATGAGAAAGAGCCTGCAGATAAGAGAAGAACAGAAAGAGAAGCTGGGGAGCATTGAAAGTAGAATTGGGACAGGTCCCTAGGCCAGTCTCCACTGCACCTTTGGAGACTGGAACTAAACATTGCATTTCTCTTCTGGCAGTAACAAGTTGCTCACACATCTACTAACTACTGGTTACAGATAAGGTAACAATCAAATACTCCTTTGCTTTGGTTGAAGTGATAGAAGTCTTCGTAATTGGCCCACTTTGAGTCTGATATACATGTTTTCATGTGATTAAAAGGTATTTTCCCCCTTTTTAAAACTTAACTTGCATAGAAATGACAACATGAAAAGATTCCAAAACCAAGTACCCAACAGTTATGAAAAATCAGAGCACTGCAACCTTAATTTGGCCCTCGCCAAGCATGTGTAGTGAATCCTTCGATTATGTAAGTATACATCTCATTTGCCGGACAGAGTGGATGTTCCTTATAAAATAAGTGAGTTTGTCAATTCCAGAAGTTTTTCATGGATCTGATTCGTTTGTTGCATTGGACTAGGAGTTCTTTGGTGAATACGGTACTAACCTTTGTCATGGTGTTGAAGCAGTTGAATGTCACAAAGTTGATGCAGTGTGGTTGGGAAATGGCTTAAAAGATCATCACTGGCTCCTTCTTTGCTTACTGTCTGATCTGAGAGCACAGAGCCACCTATGCAGAAGTGCTGAGCTCTGGGGCATAGTGGAAGGGTACTTTGATTATTTGTAGTGTGAAAAATGCCTTGCACTAGGAAGATGTGGACCGAAAGGATCTCAGATTTAATGCCCAAGCGTAATGTTTTTAGGATCTTAGCCTGTTTTAAACCAAGAACAGTGTGAAGGGACTGCAAACACAAACTGGTTTTGCAAAAGAGAGGGGGGGAAAGAGTCTTAGTGCATGCTTTGCAGGCAAAGCATTTGGGCATATGTACAGTAAGAATTGGCTTCTTGGCTTTGAAAAGAACATTTGTGTCTGCATATTGTTTATGCCAATGGTTAGCAGTGATGCTCAGAGAATTAGAATACTGGAATAATGTAGGGCACATATAGCAAATCCCAGTTTCTAGCAAGGAGTAAGAGCTCTTACTTTTTTGCGTAAAGCTTTGTCTTTGATTGTGATCCAAGGGTGCTACTGTAACACAAATAATATAAATTAGATAAGCATCAAAGAAAAAGGTAAAAAAAAAGTCTGTGGTACTAATGGATACTGCAGAATAAATCTGATGTTATTTGTCTCTACTCTTTACTATTTATGTATTCTGTCAGTTGTTTTTATATCCAGTTGAACTCTTGTTAGTTTGTCTCATTTACCTACTCTACTAAACTGGGTTAATTTGAAAGACACAGTCTCGGTAAAAGTGCTGTTGCCTCGTGTTTAGTTGGGTTTACTAAAACTTAATACTGTGAGACTTAAAGGTAAAAAATAAAGCTGTTGACTCAGCACAGATTAAAACCAGATGTCTCCTGAGATCCTTGCATTTCTCTCTAATCACTAACCCAAATTGACTGTGGTAGGTTTTTTTGTGGTCATGACCATAGTTTTACCAGTCTGTGTTTGGTGTGATCTATGTCAACTGTGGTTTTTTTTTCCCCTCTTATGATTTTAAATGCATGTTTTGTTTTTTTCTTTTTTTTTTTTTCCCCCCCCCAGGAATGTCTGGGTACAAAACCACTTTTTTCTTTTTTTCTTCTTTTCTTCTTTGTTTTCCTCCCCTCCACATTTGTATTACAAACAGTTGATTTAGATGCAGATTCTTTTTAATCTTCAAATCGGATAAAAGGCTGGAAAAGTGGATAAATGAGGTTTGGAAAACGATAGGTTGCAGAGATGAGAAGCCATTGCATTGTGTTCAGTCCATTAAAACAAGAAGAAATAGAAGAGATACTTTGATAAGTGTTCTGCTGGTGTTAACCTTGATGGCTATTATCGGGGGGATGATGCTATATCTATTTCATTGGCTTAAGCTTTTTTCATGCTGAGAGAAATCAATACTTTGAGTCGTTGGATGACAGAGGCATCACTTCAGAATTGACGGTGGCTGTCAGACGTTGTCATTGGTTGACTTTTGTTCGCTGTTGAGGTTTTAAGCTTTCATTTTTCTAAGTCTTATTCAGGAGTCTTTGTAAGATTTCCCTGGGTAGCATTTTTAGTCCAGACTTTAAACCTCAGGTCAGAGGTCAAGTGCAAATATCTGTGAAAGCAGAGGATCGAGGAGCTCCTTCATTTACTAAAATATCCTTATTTGTAGGGAATTTGCATTAGTGGCAAGACTACGCGTTATCTTATGGATGACTTTTCCTCTTAAATGGCACCCTCTGAGACAGGTTGTTCACAAAGCAAGTAGCTTTTAGCCAAATTGGACAAAGGAACTGGCATATGTAAAAGTGTTCAGTGATCTCTGAGTTGAAGAATAAAAGTAAAAAGGTGCAATATTGCTTTTAAAAACCCTACACTATTAAACTTTTTCATAGTTTGTAGAAAGCATTACATTGTAATTTTCGGACTGCAAAGGTGCACATGCAGATGGTACCATGCAGAGGAAATCTTTTACTTGACATTTTTATAAAGATCAAAGATAAAATAGTTCTGAAAACACTAGATTAACCCTCCTCTTCACTGAAATATAGACAGGCAGAATAGACCAATTCACCTCGTCAGTATTTTGGAATAGTATTTCTGGAATCTCTCCTGCATACAGAAGGTATTGTATTTTCATATCTATAACTTCCCTTTTGGATGACCTTGTGGTCCTTTAGAATTACTGTTCCTTAAAAATAAATCTTCGGATAACCTAGATGTTTAAATAGCCTGCAGTCTTGTCCAAGCAGGGAATGGGGGAGAGGGAAAAAAACCCTGTTCCGCTCGGCGATAATGGCAAAGAGGAGTTTTCTGTTCCACCGTGTATGAAGGGGTAGAGAACAAGGGTCTTTCCTCTGCTCCGTGCTGTGTCAAAGGATTCTGCTTAATACATTTCTCCTTTGTAAAACTTTTAACTGCCACTGAATTTAAGACTTTTTGTAGGTAACCTGTGGAGTGTGTATATGAAAATACATTTTTCTCCTTTCAACATTTTTTCTTTCATCATGACTGTGACTGCAGTACTTTCGTGATTATACTTTCATGACACACTTGCCCAACCAGATAACAAAAATCCTGTAGGCCAAAGCACTAGTGGAAGGAAGGTTTGACAAATTTGTTTGCATGCAACCGTATATCTAATTGTAAAACCATATTCAAGCATGACAGGGTGCATATTGCAAGTGCAAGAGATAAAGAAGAAATAAAACTGTAAAAATTTATTTTTGAGTTTATGTACAAACAGAAATCAAGCTGAATTTTTATTTTGCATAAATGGAATGATCGCGATTTAGTGTGAAGTATTAATGTGTACCACACTGTATCCTGGTATTGCATCTCTGGAAGTAGTGGATCAGGTGAACCTGAAGGCATCTGGAAAATGAAAAAATACAGTAGAGAAACGGAGACTTTTTAGTGCTTTCAGAACAGTCTAATGGTGACTGGCTACTTCGCGATGGGTCTCTTTCCATTTCTTTTGGTGGAGCCAGTCTTCTTTCACTCCTGTATTAAAAAATTATTTGAGAGAGGGAAGGTGAGAAAGCTGCTTTTTTGTTGAATATTTGGCCTATATCGTGGGTAGGAACCACTGAACGAGTCAGCTGTATGATCAAAGAAAAGATCATTCTTGCAAAACTTTCTTAATGTTAGTAACTATACACACACATGCCAGATATTTGGCAGAACTGTGGCTTCTTTCTGTTCTTGTTTGTAAAATATATATTGTGAAGAGTGTGCTATGGTTAAGAGTCCCTCCTGGAGTGATGTTATAATTTTATGGGATTGCTGCATGTCGGAGTCTCTCAGTTTTGGTGGGTAATTGCAAATTTCTATTCATATTAAATGCTGAATTTGCTGAAAAGTGGAGTTCTATACATTTCTGTTTCGTAACAGGCTGATTCTGTTTTCGTGGAAGTTGTCAGGACCATAAAATACCATGTTTTCCTTCATTTGAATGTCACAGCTACACTTTGAAAATCTTTGTTGGTATTTAATGAAGGATGCATTCAAAATTACATCATAGAGAGACTTTTTTTTAAAGAGGTACAAGTTCATTATATCTTTTACAAAACATTCTAGTTTGATTTCCATTTTATCATGTTTTAAGGTCAAATGTGACTTTAATGTTCCATAAAGAGACAGAGATTGATAATGGGGAAAGAATAACCCTCTAATGTGATTTATATCTATGGATTTTATGTCAGATATGAAAAGTTGCTGTTCAAATTGTAAAGGAGGATCCATTAAAGAGCACTTTTAAACATTTTACTACTTAGCTTACCTTATACGCTTGTTTTTAGAATTCTGCCTTTTCAGGCAACTTAAAAATAACAGCTTATGAAACATTTACAAAGTGCTGAAAAGAACTCGGAATCATCATGGGTGCAAAATAGATTAACGTATTGGAAAAGACAGCTGTATTTAAAAAGAGCTAGAAAAATCTTGTTTAGTGTTGGTTATGATTTAGCCATCTTATATTTTTGTGAAGAGGGGTGGCAGAGTGCTTCATGTCAGAGTACAAAAGCCAATTTCTGATGTCTCATTGACTTGGAAAGTCAGCTGCTCATTCTTCACTCGTTCTGGATGTCTGTTTATCAGGTGAGCATTGCTCTAAGGTGTGGGAAAAATTATGAGGGAATTTGTAAATATATTAGAATTGTTAAAATAGCTCTTTAAAATTTATTCATCTGTTAGTACACTTCTGTTATCTAATGTCTATGAAAATCTACACAATCCCAAATTTTTTTACTTGTGTTTTTTTCCACATTCTTCCTATCTTTCTCTCGCTTTGACATATGTATTTGTATATATGCACATATAAATAACATTCATAGCCTGCCTATTTTTTTATTTGCAGCAATTTTCTAATGCTTGTATGTATAGATGAATTTATATAGAAAAAGCATTGCTACTGTTTTAAACATAGAAAGCATTATGATATTGTGCTGTTATCTAAGCTCTAAGAAATAATTGTACTACTGTCTGCATCAGCTGTGCTTCACAAAGAAAAAGCTATTTTTTTTTGTTGTTAGGTGGACATTTGTGTCCATTCTACTAACTAGATCATAGAATAATCCAATCATTGACAAAGGCTGAAATGCTTTGTCTGGCATATGCGATCTGTGGAATTGCCAGATGAAAACTGAAATTAGAAACAGGGAGTGCTGAAGTGGAGAAAAGCCTTTATTGTTTCTACCAATATTTGAGTTTGTTGTGAGTCTTAACGTACAGCGGTTTGATGAGGGGATGATCGAAATTTAGTGCCCATTATTTGAGTTCTGTATTAACAGACACATTTTTCGGAAGATTGACAAAAACCAAAATGATAAGAAAATGTTGTAACAAAGAATCTTTTGTAGCTTTATGTTCTGTTTGTAGGTGTGACTTTCAGTTCCTATTTGCTAGTATTTGGTTGTGAGTACCTCGGCAAACAGATGTTTATACAACAGGTGTGGTACAGCTAGGAAAATGATTAACTTTCCCATGCTGGCCTGCAAATGTGCTCAACTTCAAGAAGCCATCTGGTAAAGATGGATTCAGTCTTCCTATGCATTTTGTCTTCCGTCTATATGAAGATATGTAGATTTTCTCCTTAGCTATATATTTACACAAACAACAGCAAACAGTTGGCTACCCAAATCTAGTGGAGAGTCACAGGAGTGGAGTGGTCAGCTGGCCAGCATTCATTATTCTGAAACTTGCCTCTTTGTTTTTACAATGCTATTCACTTACTTTGTTATAAAATAAAAGTGGTTGTGCCTATATGTTTTATTATGCACTCAGGCCGCTAATGTGTTGGCATTTGCTAAATCTTGACTGTGTATGCTATGTGGTTAAAGAATTCATGACAAACCAAGATCCTCTGCTTGGCTCTCTGGACAGATTGACTGTGGGCAGCTGTGCAATGCCTCAATTCTCAAACCTGTAAAATGGGGTTAATTCTTATTTCTCAAGGGTTTTGTATAAGTAATTAATTATGAAGTGCTTCAAAGTTCCTTCGGATGGTATAATTAAAATGCAAAGTAATAAAGTCTTTATTTTCTTCCTAGTCACTCTGTGCCCAGTATTCTGCAGAGAAAAGGGAAGAAGAAAAAATGTGTCATCATTTGATAATGGCAGCTAAGTACCGAGACCAAGTGACTGCAACTCAGCTAATACAGAAAATTATCAACATTCTGACAGACAAGCATGGAGCCTGGGGAAGCTCTGCACCAAGGTAAAGCATTTTTGGGTTGTTTTTTTAAATGTTTTTGAAAATTGGGCTGTGCTCAGCTATGCTCAGGTGATTTGAATTAATGTCTTATGGTCAAATTTAAAGGTAAACAAGGTTTTTCAGGTTTTTTTAAAAAACAAAGTAATATAAAAAAGGTTAAATTAATGTATCAGTGTTTAGTATGGGTAAATGTCAGAGAACTAGTGTTTTGTTAGAGCAGTAAAAACCATGGTGATTCTCTTGTGACTTTAAACTTTGCTATAACAACGTGATAGAATTTAGTTTGAATGTCCAGTTCTACCCCGATCATTTATTTGAAAAATAATTTTAAAAAGTAAATATTTTCTTAGTACTAGCTTTCT